>NC_080564.1:27904560-28254560 GCF_030253575.1 Rhododendron vialii
GTGAATCTACATCCTTATTCTCTACAAGGCAGTCTCAACCCATTCATGGAGAGGACTGTGGGAGTGAAGTGCGTTTGGTGAGTCCAACCGCCGCCGATCTCGCTGCTTTTTGATATCTCAAGTTCTCTTTCATGGGATTTTCATTATATTTTTCATTGCAATTTTGTTTCACAGGCTAGGAAACTACGGTTTTACGGAGAAAAAAACACAGACACACACACTCTCTTTCTCTCTCTTCCATATCGCATAGCCCAAAGGTAACAGATTTCAACATTTTAATCTTTTTTTACCCTCTTTGGCTGTATTTTTTGTTCACTACCATTCATAAACCCATCATCTACTTTCATTAACACGTGCCTCGTCAATTTGGATCCACTATGCTACTCAAAGATGTTCATTTTGCAGGGTTGAGATTTTGTAAATTGCAAGAAAGTCAGGATCTCAAACCTCTCTCCCGGTCCCATAATGCTATGCGAGACTCTCGGTTCCACCAATCAATAGGACAAAAAATTGCATGACTGAATATATATTTTATGTCCAGTAGTTTATTGTTTTCCCTTCCTGAAATGATTGGAGGTGATCAGTGATTTTTTCTTTCGGTTGATTAGGTGTAAGGGATTTGTTTCTCCTTTGAAATTAGAGAAAGGGAGCGTGCATTTTGATGCTTGTCTACGCTATGTTCATTTCTTTGGTGTTTAACCCATTATTGTCTATAACTTTTGTTTTGACTCTTTCATTTTTGGCCAAAATTGCACACTCCTTGACCAGGATAATTACCCATTCCTCGATAAATCATTTCAGTCGTGTTCAAAAACGTGTTGCGCCATGCCTTCAGGCACGAGCAATTTCTAGTAGACTTATAAGCCACGTGCTAGACATTCCTCCATTTTTGTTTCTCTCACTCCTCCACCGTCTATAGTACACCTCTGTCTCTCCCTCTATTCTTTGTTTCTCTCTCTGCAATGAAACTCCCTCATCTCCCCAAGATTACGATCCCACGAAGATGGAAGGCTTGATTATTGAGTATAGATCGACCTTGCAACCTTGTTCACTCTTTGATTTATTGTGATTTTACATGTTGGGTTGAAGACAGAGGTAGTCAATCGTGGCCGAAACTCGTCGGTAATGTTTGAAACTCACCGGATGATGTCGAAATTTGTCAGTACCATCTTTATTAGTCACCATATCAACCAAGAGCCGATTCTCCGCCAAACCAGGTATTTCTTTTCTCTTCCTTTGTTCCTCAGAGAGAGAGAGAGAGAGAGAGAGAGAGAGGGTTTATAGATTTTATGTGAGATGTCTGGATTTTGTAAGGCAGACGAATGAGAGAGATAGAGAGACTGAGCTAGAGATTTTGATTTGCAAATCTTGAATCACCCCAAATCTTCGTATTTGAATATATGTCTCAATCTCTCTAACCCTCTATTGGACAGAGTACGAAGATCCCACATAGATTCACCACTTGCATGTGATGTTTGAGATTATTCAAGATTTGGAAAGATTTGATTCTGATTCTACTGGTAGTAACCAAGTACCACTTGCATGTCATAAATGTGTTCACACTATAATTTACCAAACGAACCCTGCGCAACTGTCCCATGTGACATGAAATTATGCAACAGTCCTAGAGCACCAACAGTTGGTGCTCCGAACCAATCCACAAGCACTCATTCTCATGGGGTGAACCACTAAAGCATATGGACGTTCCATAAATATGTGATTCTAAAATGATCCGGTGGTTCTCTCGGACTACTACTGAAATAATTACTCCCATGTGACTCGACGAAAATACACATCAACATCAAGATGTTTATTAACATGCATGTTAGGCCAAACATGAGTGTAATTTTGACGTGGTTTTGAATTTGATACAGGAGTGGCTGAGGAAGACAGGCAGTGGCCAGGGGATCGCTCAACTCTCATATGAATACAGGTGGTAGCCCTTTCCAATGGTGTATCTTTTCTCTATTCTCTCCAGGGAACGAACACAACCAGTCAACCATGAAGATTATCTGTCAGAAAACGTTAAACCATCTCAGCAAAACACCCAAACCAACGTCACTATCATCACATATCAATTCACTTTGCGACTTGGGAAGATTACAAAACGCTCTAACGCTTGTCTTCTCCAACCCAACTCAAATGGATTATTCTCTGTATTCAAGAATTTTGCAACTCTGCATTCTAAGAAAAGCTAAAAAAGAAGGGCGTTTGATCCATAGCCGTGTTTTAACAAATGGGTTGCATTCAAATCCTTTTATGAACACAAAACTAATCATATTCTATTTGAAAATGGGTGACATGGTCACCTCCCGTACACTGTTCGATAAAATGCCTGAGAGGACTGTGGTCACTTGGACTGCATTGCTGTCAGGATATACTCAAAATGGGTGTTCAAAGGAAGCTCTACTAGTTTTTTCGGCTATGCATTGCAAAGGTGTTAGGCCGAATCAGTTTACCTATGGGAGTGCTTCGAGGGCCTGTACGAGTTTGATGTGTTTGGGTAGAGGGGAGCAAATTCAAGGGTGTATTCAGAAGAGTATGCTTGCTAAGGACTTGTTTGTGTAGAGTGCATTAGTTGATCTGTATTCCAAATGTGGAAAGATGGAGGATGCATGTTACTTTTTTGAGTTGATGGTGGAGAGGGATGTGGTTTCTTGGAATGTGATGATAGGTGGGTATGCCAATCAGGGTTTCGCGGATGATGTCTTTCAGTTATTTCGTTCAATGCTTAAAGGAGGTACTGTCTTATGCATCTGGTATAATATTTGGCCATCTAGTTTTTTGAGGTCTCGATATGTGTTATTCTTAGTTTAGCACGCAAACTTTATCTTCTTAAAGGATTGGTCCCTGAGTATACAAAGAGCAGACAAGCAAATTGATGGCACATCACAACTGGTGAATTTGTTTCGATAGTCAGGCTGCATCAGATTAATTGGGTTAAGACTTGAGAGCGTAATTTTGGTACAGTTTTAGAAGAGAGATAATACATGGCTAGGGTTTTTCCCCTCATTTAAGTCAATATCCTTGTTCAAGTCATGTCTAATTTATGGTACAGTTGATTTGCTTCAATTGCTTGGGAACCTCATGAGATCATGTACGAATATAAGATTTAAACATACTTAGTGTTTCATCTTACTTTCATTTTCCCCATAGCTATGTGGGAATATAGTTACATATGTTTCAATCCCCACCATGTAGACAATCTTGTCTGGTTAAAATTTTATTTTTTTATCTACTTATACGTTTAATTTGATCCAATACTCAATTTTAACAGGTGTGTTCCCTGATCGCTTTACGCTTGGTAATGTTATGAAAGCCTTTCTCAGAGGAAGCGCTATGATGAAGGTCATCCAAGTACATGGATTCATCATTCAACTAGGTTTTGAAACACATAATCATTTGACTAGATCACTGATTGATGCTTATGCAAAATGTGGGAGTATTAGAATTGTATATCATATTTACAAGAGTATGCCTAAAAAAGACACAATATCCTGCACCGTGTTGATAACTGGATATGCATGCCAAGGTGTCTATTCCAGAGATTCCTTTGATCTCTTCAATGAAATACATCAGATGCACTTGGGACTTGATGGTGTGATACTATGCTCACTGATGAATATGTGTGCCAATACAATGTCACTAGACTTGGGAAGACAAATTCATGATTTGGTTTTTAAATGTCAACCATATAACAATATGGCCATGGGCAATGCTCTAATTGATATGTACTCAAAATCTGGAGAAATTGAAGGTGCTAACTCTGTTTTTAATAAGATGAAGCAAAAAAATGTTATTTCATGGACATCATTAATTGCTGGCTATGGGAAGCATGGCTATGGGCACAAGGCAATTGCCCTGTACAATCAGATGGAATACGAAGGTTTGAAGCCAAATAATGTTACTTTTTTTACTCTTCTTTTTGCATGTAGCCATGCTGGTTTGACAAATGAAGGATGGGAATGCTTCAATAGCATGGTTCACAAATACGAAATCTCTCCAAGAGCTGAGCACTATTGTATGGTGGATCTTTTTGCACGTGGAGGGAAGTTAGAAGAAGCGTATAATCTAATTTGCAAGATGAATATTGCACCTATTGCCTCGCTTTGGGGAGCCATTCTTGGGGCATGCCACATCTATGGCAATATGTCTCTTGGAGAAGTAGCTGTTAGGCATCTGTTTAATATGGAACCTGAGAAGTCAGTGAACTATGTGGTTTTGGCAAGCATATATGCCTCAGTGGGCTTGTGGGACTCTGTTTCTACAATGAGGAGATTGATGGAAGAGAGAGGCATAAGAAAGGATCCTGGATACAGCCTTTTTCAGTTCACAAATAAGAGGATGGCTCTTCTTCTGCCAAGTTGAAGTTTCTGAAGTCCCCTACTGGCTAGTTTTCAATTTCTGAGAAATATATATCCTTAATGGGGTTGTTGACTTGATGGTCTGTACAACATGAATGAGGTGATACAATCTATTTCAATTTTCCATCGAATTTTCCAAAGGGGTGGTACCAAACTTGAATTATGCAATACAATTTTCTAACCACATGTTATACAGTTACGTGAAGCACTCAGTTAAGGTTGCTGTGAGCTTTTTGTGTTGTCTGGTTGGTTTGGTTCTAAACAGGTTGCTTGTACTTGATGACTGATAAGCATTCAATAATGCATATTCTTAGTGTTTAAGTCATCTAGTATGTTGTGTTTGTACATATATGTTGTTGTTTTTATGCGATATTGCATGTAAGGTTTGTTTGAAGATGTTTCAGGTAAAACGTGCTAATAAGGCGTGTTTGGGCTCCAAGGTATGTATCGGGGTGCAGCCAAGTTTCCAAGTGCCCGCCGGTACCCATTTCTTTGCTAGCGGAACCTAACGGTACCTCAAGAAGTCCCGGAGGCCACTCGGTGGTCAAGAATGGCAAGGGGCGTGCCAAAGCTTAGTAAGCAATGCAAATGCATCGAGGATGGCCCTCAAGGGTATCCAAGAGACCAAGGCCACATGGCACACCTACGTTAAGTCCAGTTGATCAAGTATTAAAGCATCGGAAGGCCGTCGGACTACAAGAAAGCTTGGTGAACCAAGCTTTTCAGTTCTGCAATTTTTGCACAGAGGTACCAACACCTCATTTTTTGGGTATTGGTACCATCATGCCGAATTGGAAGACAGTTCAATTGGTACCAATACCTCGTTTTTTAGGTATTGGTACCAAAGCCCTTAGTGCAGATTTTCATTAACTTTTTCAACTTTTCATATATGGAAAGTTTCTACTTCTAGAATGTTTTTGAGATATTTTGGGGACCTTTTGGTCCATTCTATGGCTGATTGTAAGGCCTATAAATAGCTTTGTAAGCCATTATTGGCCATTATGTAATCTTTCCAACTTTAAGTCTTTTGAATTCCTAGAGCTCCTTTGGTAAGTTTCAAGCTTTTCTCACTTGTTTTCTTCAAGAACACTAACAAGCAATTAAGTTACGTTTATTTCTTAAGTATTAAAGTTGTTCGTATGGTTTGGATCTTTTATAAAATCTAGTTTATTTTTGTTTTCATCGGTGAATCATGTTTTCTATGCTTAACTCTTTTTTTAGTCTTTTTGATATGAGTGAGTAGTTAATAGGTTTGGTTATAGGGTGAGGTTCACTCTATGACTTAATGGTTTAAATGGTTTCTCTTAAACTTTAGCTTAATTTCAAAGTTTTGAATGAATTAAACCCATGATGTCTAGTTTTGATCATGGGGTTGGTGGCTTCTTTGATCAATGAAGTTTATCGCCTTGTGCTATGAGCTTGATAATCCTACGCATGCGAACGATCCTTTTTCGTCTCTCACTTGCGTTAAATGAGTTCAATTTGAATTAAAGCTTTGAATTAAGTTATAAGTAGTCTTCAGCTTTTAATTCTTCTAGTGGAATCCGGACGATTTTGGTCCACTCTTGAGTTAGATGAAGAAACCATTTGATGGCTAAGTCATGGGTAAATCAATCATTTTGACTCAACCATCTCTAATCTAGTTTAATTCCAAGTTTAAATTCCGCCATTCAATTCGAATACCAAAGTTGGCCGCTTGAACGCCACAACTCTCTACGAAACTTCTATTCCGAATTCGCTTAAGAAGACTTCTCTGTGGGAATGATTCCGGTCTTACCGGTTATTATGCTTTCAACGACCTAGTCCTACGCTTGGGGTGTGAACCTTTCTAAGACGTTAGGTTGCGACGAAGCAATGACCTTTCAGGATGACTCTGCTATTATTACTCATTATTTGGTACTTGCAAGGGATCCCATCATTCCAAGAGCTGATAGGAATTCTGTTCGCTATTCTTTTTGGTTTAATCATTGCTTGAAGTTCTCCCAAGTTGAACTTTTTTATGCCCATTATTCCAGACGAGCATCGTATTCACTTTGCAAGAAGCGCCTGGAGTGTTGTTTAAAGCCTTGGCGGTGTTTGCATTGAGGGGTATCAGTTTGACAAAGGTAACTTGCTGTCTCTATTAGGTTATTCTTCTGTAGAAAAGTCCCACCCTTACAAGTATTGCACTTTTGCAATTTTAGATCGAAAGCTGGTCACAGAGAAAGCGCCATTTGAGGGTAGCTGATGACTACAAGATTATGGGTACATTCCCAAAATGTCTTGGATAAAGTACCAAAAAGCTGATCACTACAAGATTATGGGTACATTCCCAAAATGTCTTTTGATGCATTTGACATATTTTGGTTGAAGGCTACATTGGATGGATATTGACATTGGAAATAATATAGTGGGTAATGGGTAGTCAGAATTGCTGGCTCGTTGAGTGCTTAAAAGTTTGAAGTACGATCATAAACATGGCAAAGGCAACATAATATATATCATGCCAATGTTTCTATTGAAACTTTGAAAGATTTATAAGCATTGACCCAAATTGATGTCCCCTCAGTGTTTTCAGGTATCGTGATTTCTCATGAGTCTTGAGTTGTCTATTAGTAATATTTTCCTCTATCCATGAAGGCTGGTTTTTTAGTTATTTAGAAGATATCTTTTACTTTGAGTTCATGTATTAGTGATGGACTGATGGTGAAAGCAGACCTACCATAGATTTGGTGTGTGTGGAGAGAGTTTACATCCAAAATCTGATTAGCTCATTCAACTTTATTGATTGTAAAATTGTCATCATATTGATTTAAATGGAGATCCTTATTCTAGGACATCCTTCGAGAAATCGACAATTTACTACCCTTGTTCTTTAGCAGAGTTTGAAAATTTGAAACATGTCATCCCAGTTGGCAGTTGTGTCTATGGACTTACTTTTCTGTCAACAATCATATTCTGTTGTTGTTTGAAACTGTTCTTCCTGTAAACTATGTTTTAACATGTCCTACTTCGCCTTGGGATTATGATTTACTTCGAGATATCCTTTTCATATTAGTTGACTAATTTATTATTGCAGGTATTTTGATTACCTGTTCTATATTGATTTTGAGGCTTCTATGGTGGAGCCTCGTGCACAAAGTGCTTTGGGACAGTTGCAGGATTGTTATTTACACTGAATCCAGCTATGCCTTCTTTTTTTTGTTTTTACCGTAGGATGCCATTAAATTCCTATAGCTCCTCGGTTTTTGGAGGTTTAGGGGGGCCACTGTTTCAGTTGTATTCTGAGAGCGGCCACTTTGTGCATATATTGTCAAAGGTTAAGTCTGTCTCCAATCATCCCCCGCCCATACCCCCAATGATTGGAGACTAGATGAGCTCTGTTATGTTGTTGTATGCCATTAAATTCCTAACGACTGTCTGCCATATCATATGAAAATATTCTAGACAGCCTTTGTTCATTTAACTGAAACAGTTTATTCTAGACACGACTTTAAACTGAAGCCTATTTTCTGAATCCAATTAGATTATCAAACAACTCAGCGAAATTAAATTCTAAGTTATAGACTCCTCGGAACATCCCACAAGATATGGCATTCTCGTTCTAATTCTTTGTTACTGCCTTGTCAGGAGTCGCAACTCGCAAGGCAAGAACCTTTTTTCTCTGTTGGCATCTATGACTATTTTGTTTACAATGCCTTTGCGATGACATAGTTGTACCAAACCCCTCAGATTATCTGTTGTTTCTTTTCAGGAATTCGCAACCTTTCTTCGTCTTCTTGGTTGCTATCCCATGGATACAGCTCTATGAATATCCATCATTCTCGCGACATAATTAGTTTTTATGCCCTGTTGAATACTAGTGACGAAAGAAATTCGTCCTCATGAATTTGTTGCAGTGACCTGCGTTGTTTCCACCAGACATCAAGATAGTTAAATCACATTTTTTGTCTCGATGAGAGATTGTCTTTTTGGATTATTTTTTTTTGTCATTTTATATGATCTTTTATTCAAATTTGATCTTTGTTTCATACTTTTTCGATTTCTCTCATCGACACCAAAAATACACTGTAAAAATTATGCTCCATTCTTGTTCTAAGAATTAAAAGAAAACAATAAAGAAAGCCAAGAGAAAAAATCACTAATTACTAGTAATTGAAAAGTTTGTCCAAAGTCACCCCTTTTTAATTTAGAAATGCTAGGGGTACAGCAAACCTCGTACAGCAGTACCGCACAGATTTATTTTGCGCCTGTCTTGGGTTTCACAAAGATGATCTGAGCTGCTCATTTTGTTCAAAATATATTGTTTAGGGTTTCTGTTAAAAATCATCTCAATTCAATACCGGTAAGGGCGTTTACGAATCATACAATTTTGGTTTAGAATTTAGCCTGAATTTTTGAAGCAAAGTTGGATGATTCCTAAATGCCCTTACCGGAATCGGATTAAGATGATTTTTTATAGGGACCCTAAACAATATATCAAGAACAAAATGAACGGCTCCGATCATCTTTGTGGAATCCAAGATGGGCGCAAAATGGATCTGTGCATTGTTGTTGTACCTGTAGCACAACTGTTTTTAATTTGGGTGTTTACGCTAGTGATTAATTTATGCAGAATAATTTTTTGATTTTGTCTTATTCAATTTTGTTTTTGGCATTTGTTAGTTTTACGGCTAACTTTTATATGATATGGTAAGTAAGGATGAGAGGAACCGAAAAAGTAAAAAATTATGACTTTTACAGAAAATATCCAAATAAAAAGTCAAATTTTGAACTTTTTCTTGGATATCTCTCAAAATACTTGTTTAAAATTCATAATTTTTTACTCTCTCCGTCCTGCAAAGTTTGACACTTTTGGGAATTCTAACTTTTACGAAAGGAAATTTGATGTACAATGAAAATGTAAACCTTCCAAAAATACCCCTGTGTACTCTGACCGGTACTTGAATATTTGAAATTTGGTGGCCCAAATTTGAGAAATTATTCGTTGCCCCAAGGGCAATGCCAGGTGGTGCCTCCCACCTTAAATCCACTTACACGCGTTTTCTTTTCTCTTCCTATCCCACTAGACACAGTCTTTTTTCTAAAATTAAGTGTTTCAAATTTCAATCCGTTTGAATGGGTGAGAAGATTTTATTTTTTTTATCATTTAATTCTAAAGGGTCATAATTAAATTTTGAATTTAGGGCTCTCGTTGTTAGCCCTAAGAAAGTCATAGAATCAAATATCTCTTAGGACTAACCAACGAGAGCCCTATAGTCAAAATTTAATTATGACCCTTTAGAATTAAATGATCAGATAAATAAAATCTTCTCACCCATTCAAATGGATTGAAATTTGGAACACTTAATTTTTCAACCTTCAGTTTATATATTAAAAAATATGATTAAAAAATTAAGTGTTTCAAATTTCAATTCGTTTGAATGGGTGAGAAGATTTTGTTTTTCTAATCATTTAATTCTAAAAGGTCATAATTAAATTTTGACTCTAGGGCTCTCGTTGGTTAGTCTTAAGAGATATTTGATTCTACGACTTTCTTAGGGCTAATCAACGAGAGTCCTAAACTCAAAATTTAATTATGACCCTTTAGAATTAAATGATAAAAAAATAAAATCTTCTCACCCATTCAAACGGATTGAAATTTGAAACACTTAATTTTAAAAAAAAATGCTGTGTCTAGTGGGATAAGGAGAGAGAAAAAAACGCGTGTCAATGGATTTAAGATGGTAGGCACCACCTGACATTGCCCTTGGGGCAACGAATAATTTCTCCCCAAATTTGGGCTCTGACACAAATGGTTTGGCGCTAAACAGCTTGCATCAGTCTGAAAAGTGTACTTTATCTATTTGAATGGGCAAATTTCAGTGACCTCCTCTGAGGTTTCTGACACGAACAGAAACCTCCCCTGAGGTTTCTGAAATAACACTGTCCTCCCCTCTTTTACCTGACAATACCAAGGGGCCCCCCGTTGTTACCTGCCCGTTAGAAAATGGATGGAGAAGGTGATGTCATTGTACTATACTTTTTACAATACCTATACTATCCTCACCGGACTCTTTACCTCTCTCATTTATAAAATATAAAATACAAATATTTCTACACTTTGTGCTCGTTTCACTTTGAGATTTTGTCTTTATTTAAAAGGATTCATATTTGTTAATTTTCTGTCAAGCTTTTGTGAATTATTGGTTCATCTCGATAAGAGGAATTGAAAAAAGTAAAAAATTAAGACTTTTACCAAATATTTTGAGAAATTCAATATTTTGGGTAAAAGTAATAATTTTATACTCTTTTGATTCCTCTCGTTGAGACAAATTAATAATCCACAAAAATTTAACGCAAAACTAACAAATACGAAAAAAATTCAAATATGAACAAAAATCAAAAAGCCAAAAAAATCTCACAAACAAACCCGCACGAAAAAAAAAATTTGTGGGTTTGTTTGTGGGTTTTTTAGGTTTTTTAGTTTTTGTTCATATTCAATTTTTTCATGCAAACTTGTTTATGGGATTTTTAGGCTTTTTGATTTTTTGTTCATATTTGAATTTTTTTCGTATTTGCTAGTTTTGCGTTAAATTTTTATGGTTTATTAGTTTGTCTCAACAAGAGGAATTAAAAGAGTATAAAATTATTACTTTTACCTAAAATATTGAATTTCTCAAAATATTTGGTAAAAGTTAATTTTTTACTTTTTTTCAATTCCTATTATCGAGACGAACCAATAATTCACAAGAGTTTGACAGAAAATTAACAAATATGATTCCTTTTAAATAAGGACAAAATCTCAAAATGAAACGAGCACAAAGTGTAGAAATGTTTGTATTTTATATTTTATAAATAAGAGGGGTAAAGAGTCTGGTGAGGATAGTATAGGTATTGTAAAAAGTATAGTACAATGACATCACCTTCTCCATCCATTTTCTAACGGGCAGGTAACGGCGGGGGGGTCCCATGGTATTGTCAGGTAAAGGAGGGGAGGACAGTGTCATTTCAAAAACCTCAGGGGAGGTCAGTGAAATTTGCCCTATTTGAATTGTTTGTTTCACGTACAAAAGGAAAGGGTAAAATGGGACATTCACCAAATTTTGCTATTGACTTTTCAAAATAGGCAAATTTTATGGGACAAGAAAAAGCACCAAAGTGCCTTACTTTTAGGAACGGAGGGAGCACTTTTTTGATTCCCCTAGTCATTACTCATCCATATCACAGAAAAATTTGGCGTAAAACTAATAAACATAAAAAAAAAATTGAATAAAGACAAAATTAAAAAATTATGGTGCATAAATTAATCACTAGCGTGAATGGATAAACACCCATTCAAGTTAAGCCCGCTTAAGATAAGGACAAAGAAAAGGGTTCGAATAAGATATGGTTGGTATATAATGTGATCCTGTTCTGCCGACCCCTGGATTCGTTCAATCTACCGAATTGACCAAGGGGGCGATGACGGAACATTGCTTCTTGTTTGCTAGCAGTACCTTTCCGACCGCGTTCACCGCTACTTCCAGCTCTACGGCATGCGCATTGACGATGCTGTTGATTTTGGGGGACCATATATATCTTAATTGGCAATAGAAAAATGTTTTAAGAATCCTTTGATGTGTGTGAATTCTATGTGCATCAGGGTGAGAATCATATATATAGTATGAAATCCATTTGAATCAAGTGACTCCCGACATATTTGTATTCAAATGTGTCCGTAACAGACTAACATTTGTCAAAGCCAGTTTTGGACTAAAGCTTGAAAAGCCACCGCTTTAAGCTTCCTAATTTTGCCCAATTTTGAGGGACCTCAATTGTTTAGACCCATATAAAAGTGAGGCGTACATAAAAATTAAGGATCCAATTTAAAGTAAAGCCGGAGTGAAAAAGTCCAGATATGAGATAATTCGGTGTCTATATATTGAGCAAGTCTGAAAGATTTTTGTTGAGAAAGATGAGTTTTCCTATATTGATGAGAGGAATTATTGTTTTGAATTAAAAGTTTTGAGAGAAGTTTTATCAAAAAGAACGAAGAAAACCCATTGATGTGCTCACTTACTGGAAGGCAAATGATACTTGTGTCTCCAAATGCATGGATTGCGCACACTATTCCAATTATTGTTGCATCACGGAAAGAATCTTTTCCAAAATGAAGTTGATAAAAACTTACCTTTGATCAACCATGTCATAACAGATATTGAATGAATTGATTGTTGTCTATTGAAAAGACTATGACGAGAAAACTAATTATGCAAGTTTAATTAATACATTTGGAGCTAAAAAAACAAAAAAGAGTAATGTTTAAATGGTAGTTTCTGAAATATTGTGATGGTTCTGAATTTTGTTATTTATGATCTCAAACGCTGGTGACTTAAGGAATAGTAGATGTGTGAATGATGGTGGGTTGGAGCACACACGTATCTAGTGGCATTACAGGTAGGCGTCCACATGTTAAATAGAAGAACCTAGGCATGAAGAGTGACTTTCATTACTATTAAAGCACCGTTAAGTAATATCCAAAAGTAAATAATTTTTCCTATCTAGGTACACTCTTGGAGACTTGATTAATTTTTCCTATCTAGGTACACTCTTGGAGACTTGATTAATTTTTCCTAGGTTCACTTTTGGATATTACCTTCTTCCAAGAGTGTACCTTCTTTTCATCACAATATACATGGAGTAGTTTGGAAGAAGGAGCACTTGATTTTTCGTAGGTGAAAACTCTTTTTCTCTCGGTTCATCCACTGTTTCACGCACTATCCCCACATAGTCATAAGCAGTGCCGACCCGGAGTGTAACGCTCCGAATTTTGGGAACGTTAAATAGACATTTTCATTGAAAATCTAAATAGAGTATGGCTCAATATTACATCATAATTCTCACAATAGTACTTTTATTCAATAAAAAGAGGGGAAACTAGGGTTTCTATCTATTGCCCGCCTGCTCTTCCATCCTAGCCAATTCCTCGGGTCCAAAAGTCTCCAAGGTATAGAGTTCTCCCTGTTCATCTACAAAATCTAACACATTATACCAGCGTCGCCACCAGTATATTATGTCAGAGTCACCAAAGGTAACACCATAAGCTACGAAAGCTCAGCAGAACAATCTCATACCCGCTAACTCATAACTTATACATAATAGGGCATAGAATTAGTGAGATCCACATAGTACATGCATATTTAACGAAATAATTAACAATGACACATCCACATTCACTATTCAACTAATGTTGGTGTCCGTGATTTCTGAGTTTCTCCTACGCGATATCTCGTAAATCATGTCTCCATTTTCCATTTTTCATTTTTCAAATCGACATTTCTAAAATCGTTTTTACACATCCAACCTCGGTTCCGCTGTTCTGGATTTTCGAGTATCCGCACAATGGTTCCACCACTTCGGGTTCCCATTGGCACACAATTAGCATTGGCACCTCTCCGCGGTAACCAAGCCCAACACCCTACCTCGGTTTCGCCGCTCCAGGTTCCTATTGGCACATCTCCGAGGTAACCAAGCCACACACCCTATCTCGGTTCCACCGCTCCGGGTTCCCGAGTATCCGCACAATGGTTCCGCCGCTCCGGGTTCCTATTGGCACATACACATACACACACCACACAATGGGCTACCACGTCCGGCCTCATTTGTGGTTTCAAAATATTTCTTTTTTCAAAACACATCTCATCATTAACTACACCCTAGGTATCATGTTTCTGCTTTCTCGATTTCTGTGTCTCGTCTTCATGCAACGACTCCGCGGTAGGACTTTTCACATACGTAATCATAAATCATTCATTTTAATCTTGAAACTAAACTAGCAAGATCATCCAACTCTATATTAATCATCATGCTCAAACCACAACTTAAAGTATAACGTCACATGTACGGACGCATTTGGAGTGAAAATCACTTATGCTTTAACACACAACAAGACAAGTAATTCTAACAATTATGTATACATGCTCATAACCATCTTAAGATCAAAATGTACATATACTCCCGATCAAGTTAATATTTCAAAAATCCGTTCTTTTCTCCTTTGTGGGAAGTTCAAAACAACATATGTTTATTGAAATAAAGTCATTTGTTCAACATGTTCATGCCACCCTTAGCAAAATAAATTTACTAGCCATCTTTCATGCATTTCAAACATTATAAGCAATTAAACAAATTTTATATATACTTAGAGAGAGTAGTTCGGGATATTCTACCGTTCTTCTTGGCAGTAGGGCGGCTACGGAAAAAAAAAGTAAGTACGTCGGACGGAGTATCTTCCTACAGTGAGTTTCCGGTAGTTTCGAAAGAGAAAGGTTTCTCTCGAAATTAGCTCTTAACTACACTACTAAACTTTTTGGATCGAGAGAGTGGTTTAGGATGAGTTTTTTGAAGAACTCAAGAACAAGAAGAACAAAGAACAAATGCATAGATTCTAGAGAGAGAAGTTGAAGGATGGAAGATGTGAGTTGAATGGTAAGTAAGGGGTGCTATTTATAGCAAAAATCTTGACTTCCATTGGCAAGGCTAACTTCTATTATCCAAGGGATAAATTTTTCCCTAGCAATTATTGTCCAATGGGTAAATGGGCAATTATGATAGGTATGGCGTTGAAGTGACAAATCATGAAGGGTTTTTGGTCTTGTTTTATCCTAGGATGACTTGCTTGCAAGAAAGAACAAAATAAAGTCTAGAAATGTGTTGTCATGTTGTACTTAGGTTGAGTATGAAGGTTATAAGCTTTCAAGTGATAACTCAATGAAAAGAAAATAGGTTTACTTCTTTTGGAAGCAATATGATGGGATTTGATTTTGACTTGACTAGTTAAATCTAAGTGTACTTCTTGGATTTTTTTTTTGGCAAAACTTATTTTTATTACCCAAAGGATAAAATTTTTCCTAATAATTATTATCCAACGGGTAAAGGAATAATAATGATAAGTAAGGCTTGAAAAAATTAGACATGAAGTGTAATAATTACCTCCCTAGGTCTAAAATGTTCAACTAGGGTTGGAGGGGTTCATAAGGCTCAAAGATAATAAAAAATGTTCATCTAAGGTTAGGAAAATGTAATTAGGTGAATTGGTAGTTAGGTTTCTCCAACTAATCGGTTGGAAACTAATCCTACTTGCCATGTAGGATTTCTAGTGAAGAAATATAATTTTAAGATTTTATTTAACTTGCTAAGAAAATATACAAGTGTTTCTACAAGCATACTTGTCCTTAGAAAATGACTAAATTGTCCGGGACGAAAAGATATAATTTTATAAATCTCAAATCTAATTATGACGGATTATTAGAAATAAAAACGAAATTTTAAAAGAAATCCAAGTAGTTAAAATAAAATTTAAATATTTAACGAAATTTTTATTTACCGAAAATCAGGGTCGTTACACGGAGATTATCGAAGCATAAGACGAATTTGTGAGGATAAAAAATATTTTATGGGGAAGGGAAACAGAGGTTCTATGACTTGAACTATGTACCTTTTTGTTTTTGACAAGCAATAAGGAAGGGGACGACCAGCGTAACAACCCCCTTGGATGTGACCATAGAGGCTCCTTACCCGCCAATGAAATATTTGGTTCGAGCCATAGCTATTGTCCGTGAGGACAGACCGTCACTACGGCACCACCTAGATACAAAATGGCTTAGACTCCACCCCCATCATCGGTGAGACTCAAACATGAGTGTCCGCTAGGGGGTGTGGTGATCTGAGCCATCCAGGCTACCACATTCGGTAGTTGAACCATGTACTTATTGGATAGCAAAATTAAAATTTTTTGCTAGGCTAGCTAGCACATTTGTTATATAAACGCTAAATTAAATATATATTACATATGTAACAACCCATTTTTTTTTTTAACAAAATTAATGTTTTAATTACAACTTTTTCGTCTAGATGTTAATTTAGTATTCTTTTAATAAATGATTCAATATTTTTTTAATGAAATTATTTAAAAGGAAATACTAAAACCCTATTGAGTAAATATGTAAAGCTATATATATGAACATGCAAATCCTAACCTAGAATTTTTCTTACAAATTCTAGAGAGATTGATATTCAAGATTTAGTTAGGATCCTAGAAAATTTAGGTATGATATACAATTTAATATTTTGATTCCCTCAAATCTAAGGAATTAATTGTAAGAGATTGAGAGAGAGATTTTTTCTAGATTTCCCTAGATTTTTAAGATTGGATTGGATCTAATTAGATATATTAAGATTAGATTAGATTGGATTAGATTTTATTAGATTTTGCAAGATATTGTTGGATTATATAAGATAATTTTAAATTCCAAAAGATCATTCTAGATGGATATTCCTTTTCCATAAAATCGCATAGAAATACTTAGATTTTGTTAGATAATGAAAGATTATGCAAGATCCTCCTAGAATCTATGGGATACACTAAGTCTTGTTAGATATGGTAAGATTATTTTAGATTTTATTAGATAATACAAGATATTAATAGATATGATTAAATATTCTCCTACTAATATAAATAGGCTAGTCTTCTTTCCTTTCCAAACCATGTACACACTCCACACTTGGACACACGACACAACTGAGGAGAGAAAGAAAGAAAAGAGGGAAAGAAGGGAAAAAAAAAACTATTCTCTTTTTATTCTTCGATCAAGCCGAAACGACGTTGCTCCGCCCGCATTTTCACCCGACGTACTCCGTAGCCGTTCTACCGCCAAGAAGCATTACTACAATAAAATCATAAAGATCACAGTTATTGGCAGTGATTGTAAATTTTTCATCACACTCTTACTACCGTGATGGATATGGGTGTGATTATAAGTCACTCTCTTTTATCACAGTTATAAACCGTGATTGAAAGAGAGAAATAATCACGGCTAAAAGGCGTGATCGTTTATCTTTTATCACGGTTATAAGCCGTGATTGTTTTTCTTAGGCGTGATCATTTCTCTTTTTTGGGTGTGATTGTATGTCACTTTAGATCACAGTCTATAACCGAGATTGAAAGTTCAAAATGATCACACTACCATAAACTGAGATGAAAAACCATTGCGCGTGATCTTTTCTTTGTATCTATTAAACCATCTTTTCTTGTCATTGCCAAGTTTCGAACCCACGCACCCTTAGTTGATTTACCAAGCCCTTTCCACTAAGCTAGCCAAGAATTTCTGTTACCTTACGAAAACAAAAATATTTATACTTAATTCCTAAAGTGGAAAAACCTTTTTTTTCCTTAAAATTTGTTGATTTTTTTAATTAACATGATATTAAAATATATAAAAATACACATATAAATATTGTTTAAAAATTTTAAAAATATGACAACAAATCTTTTGCCAATCAAAATTAGTTGTTGGTCATCAAAAAAAAAAATTTGGAGCGAAAAATTTAGTTTTTAGCTAGTAAATTTAGTAGACAATAGTGTTTTTTGTTATAGTGTGCGCTTTGTATTTTTATGAAAAATTATCACAACCTACAGATTGTAACATTATAGACAAACTTTAGAATTTTTTTTTAATAAACTAACCATTTCATATGAATTTTGTGTTTATATTGAATTTCAATTTCAATGGTGGCTTCTCAATTGGATTTTAATCCTTTTCAGATAAGGCTAAACCATAATAATATAATTGCTTTTTATCTAATGTGTCAAACGTATACTTAGAAAACATCCGAAATAATTAGATTTCACTACTGTAGTTAACCATAAAAGATTACGGCTCGCCCACGTGAAATTCGGGCACTAGTGGAATAGTCCGTCTGTTGTCAAAGAAACAATTGGGCACTAGTGGAACCCAGTTGTAGGATTTGCTCTCTCTCTCTCTCTCTCTCTCTCTCTCTCTTGATCTTTTTGGGCGTGAAGATGAAGATGTAACGTAAAGATTTTTTAGAATGGGTGTAATTAGGACTTATTTCTTACCTTTTGTAAAAAAGAAAAAAAAAGAACTTTTCAAAGTTCTTAAACGACATCGTTTTTCTCACATAACTTTTCAAAGTCTGCCTAAATAAGTATCAGTCCACCCATGTGAAAATTTAGACTGCGCACCTAAATAGGTAGGCTTTTTATCTCGCCGCAAGTGTGAGATCATTTATCTCACTTTTTTTCGAGCTAAAGTTTTTTATCACGCTACAAGGGTGAGGTCATTTTTTTTTTATTTCGCCACAAGAGCGAGATCTTTTATTTCATTCTTTTCCGTCCTAAAATCTTTTATCACGCCACGAGGGTGAGGTCTTTTCTCTTTTTTATCACGCTACAAGGGTGAGGTCTTTTCTCTTTTATCTCGCCACAAGAGCGAGATCTTTTATCTCATTTTTTTGCGCCCTAAAATCTTTTATCACGCCGCAAGGGTGTGGTTGTTTTTCTTTTATCTCACCGCAAGAGCAAGGTCTTTTATTTTGCGCTAAAACTCACTTTTTATCTCAGCTTTGAACTTAAACTGAGATAAAAAAATTTAAGCACCACTTTTTATTACACTTTCACTGAAAACCGTGATATTTGTAAATCTCCTTAGTGTGACGCATATCTATTATTGTAGTAGTGAAGAACGGTAGAAACCTCTTATCTACTCCCTTAAATATAGTAGTGTTACTTGTTCATTTGATTTTAAAAAGTATTGTTCTATAAAATAAAAAAAAGAGATTTTTCTAATTATCAGCATATTAGTTTGTTGGAAAAATTGAAAATATTAATCTAAGTTATTATAGCTAAATACTCGGATGATTGGAATTCAAATGTTGAAGTTAGAGTATGATCGTTATAATCTTTGTTAACTATAACGAAATCGGTTTTTATACTAATTTTACAAAAATGAATAGTTACCTGGAAACTTAGAAATGGTATTATGTGGCTAGAACAGTTGGTTCACTGTCATTTATTGATTTTTACTAAGAAAAGCATGACTTAGAAACTAGGTACTAGAAATCTGAAACCAACTGGTGTACGTGAGATTAACTTTAGTTGTAAAATATCAAGTGTGCTTACCAACAAGGTGTTACTCCTTTATTATGTGTCATTATAGTATTTGATGTAAATGAAATTAGAAATCTATTTTACCGCATAACTTTAGCAAGCTTTGAAAGAATAATGTGAACGCGCAAAATGATGCATGTGTACAGAACACAAGAAACGAGAAATGGAATACGAAAAGAAATGAGAAAATGAAATGTAAAAGGGTTGATGATTGTATGAGCATGAGAACCCGGTAGGTCTATTGAAGATGGTCAGCAAAATCATGGCTCAAGTGTGCGTGTGTGAGCATGAGAGCCCGGTTGGTCCTGAAAGAATGGTCGGCGGAATCATGGCTCGGGTGTGCGTGTGTGGCCTAGGAGCCCGGTAGGTCCTGAAAGGATGGTCAGCGGAACTAGTGTTGTGTATGTGTTATAAAATGAGAAATGATTAAAGACTGAGAACTCGGCAGGTCCTGAAAGAGACTGTCAGCGGAATCAATACTTTTGGGTGGTAAAATCTGAACTTCGCCTAGGACCCTAGTAGGTCCTGAAAGATGGTCAGCGGAACCAGTGCTCGAGATAATAAAATGGAAGTGGAATCGATACTTGAAAAATGATGACACGGTTTATGATACGCTACGATAACTTTGAAAGACACCGACACCTTTGATTATTTTTGTGATGCTCAATTTTGTTTTTTCTTATAAATTGTTATATGTTATTTTTGTTAGTGTATGGGACATTGGGGTAAAAGTTAGCTATTGAGTTTAATTACTCACGGTGTTACTTTTGTGACACTGACATCTTATGCCAAAGTTTAGAGACGAACAAGGGGAATTATATAATTTGGAAGAGTTCGATGCTGAGCATAAAATGCAAAAGAAGATTGACGTCCAGATGAGTAGAAGTTACCATAGTACCCCTCCCTTATCTATTTAAATAAGTGTAACACGAATTTGGGGATAAGTTGGCTTGTAATGACTTTATGTTTATTTCCATTTAATAAATGTGAAAAATTTATTGAATTAACGTTCCCAAAAATTGGGGCGTTACAACATACCTGCCTATATTTATCTTGGACCGATTAACGGATCACCTCCTTGGCTAACAGGAATCGGGCTCTACTTTTGAGCAAAAATTCGGGAGCTTGAGTCCGTCTTAGCTCAGGGCCAGCCCTAGCTAGTTATAAATCCCATGTCAAACTGACGCCAGCAGTGTCCTAAGCCGCTGATAAATAAGAAAACCAAAATGATTCTCCAACCCCATCATCTTATCATGATCCAATTCATTTCTTCTTTTCACAATTGCATCATTGCCATACCCATGTGGGCTGGACCTCTCAGGATTGATCATCATCATCAGTGGGAAATGAATCGGTACTTATAAACTCATCAAGGTGGGTCCACTTTACCCTTTGCATTTTTAGAATCATCTTGACTGCACGAATTACAAGGGAGATCGAGAGCGCGCTAGCTTGACCCATCATCATGAGGTGGACCAAATCTCATGTTTTGATGCTTGAGTTTGGACCATCTGATCTTAGATTCTCTATTGCCCCCTTGCCCACCCAGTTACCTCACTTTACGATTTGAATTCGAATTGCAATACGTTCAAAGAATTGGATGCTGTCTGGTCTTTAATTTAGACTATAGACGAAACAGTTTAAATTTGGATCGTTTATTGCTGCAATTAATTATTTGACGAATTTGTTCAATAACTTCTACCGGTAAGAGTGAACGGTAAAATGGTGAAAGTCTTTAAGGCCCCGTTCCAATTCTCTTTTTAAAAAATAAGTATGTATTCCCGCTTTAATTATGAGACAGGTTATTTTTTCAAAATATATTTTCTGTAATTCAAAATAAGTACTTATTTTGAGAATCTGGAATGGAGCCTGAGTAAATCTGAATCAGTAATTATACCAATGTATGGTCTTGATTTGGACTGTCTTATTCAATTTCAAAACTTGGACCGGGGAGAATCCAAAACCTGCATACAATGTCATAAGCGATGCTTTGGTTCAACGGTGGTCTATATATATGGGGTATATGGACCTACTTCAGTGGTCCTAATTCAATACTATTGGCTTTATAAGGTGCATACCTTCATGCCATCCACATTTGATTTACATTTCTATTTGTGGGATCAAAACCAATTCATAAGTTAGATTTTCGTAGAATAACGAATAAATTGATCACGTACCACTGAAAATTACTCTTTCAATCCCGAGGACGATGAGCTAACACTCCCTCGGGATTAAGGTATCGGTTAGAGTTCCAATACTTGGCTATGGAATATGTCATGCACTGGTTGACGGAATTCATTTTCTTGGAGTAATTATGTACTAGCCATAAGTTTTTTATCCGGATAAAAGATTTTGAAGAGTAATAGAAAAGGGTCCATTCCTGCACCCCATTTTATGAGAAAAAGTTTACGCTGATCACATTTGCCTGGGAAAATTATTTGGTTGTTCTGGGGCACCGTCATGTGATGAAAAAGTGTAAAGTGTATGAAGAGAGATGAAAAAGAGTGTTGAGACATGTGGCTAAGATGCCCCAAAACCACTGAATAATTACTCGCATGGTGATCAACTGAAAACAACAACGCATGTTAGAATCCATTTATCTAGCTACTTGCTTAAGTTGTTGCGTTGGGTACATAGCTTTTTCATAATTTTTTTTTTGCCAATATTGTATACATCAGCGGTACATAATTCACAGGAATTTTTAGAGATTATCCAAAGCCCTGAATCCCAAATGTTTACGACGAGACTCGAATCCTGAACTCCCACATAGGGAGGACCAAGAGATACCAACTGGTGCTAGAACCCATTGGTAGATTTTTCACAATTACACTACTACATTTCGGATCTGGATCCTCTACAATGATACTCTTTGTGAGGATAGTGTGAGGGTTTGCATCCAAACCGTCCATCTTGACAATCAATGGTCCGGATTGAAAAACAAATTTTACAAGGAACAGTTAACTTTTTCCCGAAAGAGTTTGTTTTTAATCCGGGCAATTAATTGTTGAGATGAACGGCTCAGATCCCATGAAAATCCTCACAGGCGATCTCTCGATCCCTACATTTCGTGCACTTTTCTTAAACATACTGCTAGCTAGGTAGAGTATAATAGTAGGTAGGTATATATTAGTATTATTAATTGTTCAATCACTTTTCTTTTTCGATCAGGGAGTGACATTTCTAACCCCAAAAAGAAAAAGAAGAGCTAGCTAGCATAAACGTAGTTGATTTTTAAGTTTTGATGCTGCATCATCAAAATCAACTTTTGAATGGCCGGCCCTGTCGTTGATTTCTTCTTCGTACTCTAAAGTTTTTAAACAAAAGCAACCTGCAGGGAGATATAGCTACGCTAGCTAGCTTCAAGTTCACGATAACTCAGTTATGCGAGCTGTTTAATTTATTTGGTCATGGATCCAACAAGATAGGGTTCTTGCAATCATGCAAAGTGATTTTTAATCGTCAACATTAATCTGGAAATTATCGGATATATAGTATTAAAGAAGTGATTTGCTTTTACCTAAGGAATGATCAATTCTACACCCAGTTACCTGTCAGCAAATCGGACACATATATAGAATCGATCAAGCATTTTCCGATATCAGACGGAACTATATATTTTTCTACAGGGAGCGATGCTTTAAAGAAAATGTTTTGAAAGCGGCTGATATCCAATCATTTATATAGAATCTTTAAGTGGGTTCCACAGAAGACGGTACTGTATCGGAAATGGGATAAAAGAAGTCAGTTTGCTTTTACCAAAAAAGATGCTCCATCCATGCATATATATATATGCATGGTTCCTATATATACAGGAATTAATGTCGTAGGGGCATATGCTGATTGTTTTAACCTTTCTCAACATGCTTCTAATTAAGTTGTTTCCTATTTTTTAACTTAAGGCTGAAAGAAAGGATCAAACAAATATTATATATTCTTTTTCATTACTTTCTTAGCAAAGAAGCAATTGAGAACATATCCAACATGTTTGTTCGTCAACTCAAATTAATACCATTGTGAATAGCTAGCTAAGTTGGCATTTTGCACAATTTGAAATATTGAAGAAAAATATATACAGAGTATTGCTCAATAATTAAGGCACGCCGAGGGGTGGAGTTAGATTTTAAACTCGAGGGTGGCCAATAAAATATAAAAACAAATTTTCAACCACTAATTACAATAATTATAAGGTTCATTATCTGTCAGCATGTAACAAAAATAATTTGACATTGTATATTTAGAAATTTGACACTCTTTCAAGTGCCGAAAGTGCCTAAGATTTGTTGTATATCAAGCTAATTTAAAATTAACCAATTCCCTTTCAAGTTATCGAAAACAGAAAGTGTCAGAGAGGTTTCACGCGCAAAAATGTTAAGATGAGAAAGAGACACATATATACCTACGGTTGTAAAATAGAGCATATCCTCACTCTACGGCCTCCCCTCCCCCGCTTTAGCTCCGCTAGCCCCTCAGCACACCCTCAGCATGTATTCCTTTCGTCCCTTTTTAAATATCTTACTTAATTCGTAATTCTAACTTATTAAAAAAAATCATTATTACATCTTTCATATCAACTTTTACCTCCGTTTTTTCTCCTTACCCTCTATGAAAACATCATCATTACATTTTTACTAACTAACTTTTCAACATGGGATTTACTTTTAGGGGCAAAATGAAAAATTCACCAACTTTTATCCACTAACTTTACAAAATGGATATTTATTAAGGGACAGCCCAAAATGAAATACCGGACTCTGAAAAAGGGACAGAGGGAATAATTTTTTGTTGGCGATAATTCAACTCAGAACTAGCAAGTTGTGGGACATTATATTTTACTTTATTCGATGTGTTCGATCGATAATTAATGACCAGAAGCGAAAAAATAGTGCATTTAAACCTAATATTATTTGCATTTTCAATTAAATACGACCATGTCCATATATATCGTTGTAATCTCTTTCATTTACTGATATCATAATTCATTTCTAGCTTGTGTTAAAAATAAAAAAAAAATCATTCTTATAATGATCACATTCATGTGGGTTTTATTTTTGGAGCTGAACATCACAAGATGTCAACAAATCACGTTATTCATGTGGGTTTTATTTTTTGAGCTGAACAATCGAGCCCCATGTAAGATTGGGTCCGATCTTCTCTGTCTCGAAAACCTTTGTTTCTCTGTGTCGAAAATTTTTCGACAGGGAGTGATATTTTTTTTTAATGTTTTAAATTCAATGGCAAAAAAACACACATGGAGACACATAGATTATCGGCATGAAGGATCCTGCCTCGCATAGGATCCTGCCCTAACAACATTGTTATTCGACTCTACTTTCACTAGGAGCCCCAATTTTCAACTCAGCTTTGCTATGAATACGTATACATACACATATATATGAACATACCCCTGTACATATGGTTTTGAGACCCGAATTTGGTTTCACAAAGATGATCGAAATTGCTTATTTTGTTTAAAATATTTTAGTTAGGATTCCCTGTAAAAAAATTATCTCAATCAAATGTCGGTAAGAGAGTTTACAAAATATCCCACTTTGCATTAGATGTATATTGACCTGATTTTTTTACTAGATATCCTTAAAAGATATTTTAATAAAATGAGCAACTCTGATAATTTTTATGGATCCGATACCGGTCTCAAAACCATATGTACGCAGGGTATGTAATGTATGTAACCATACTAGTACTGTTTTCGTTTTTCACTGGATTGTGCAGGACCAGTATGGAAGGGGTTCAGACATGGGAGAAAGAATGCACGTGGTCTCCACAGGAGGAGACACGTGAGAAGGGGGGAATTTATACCTTGCTTGCGGAGATGAGCTAGTGGGGTCCACTTTTGTACCACTATCAAAGAGAAGGGTCCACACAAGTAGAGTGATCTTTCGGTTTTGTTTTGTTTTTCTTGTCACTTGTTGGGGAGAAAATGAACATCCCTCCGCTATAGGTGCAGAACGGCCGATTTTGTCATTCATTTCGAAAATTGATGGTTCGAATCTTAATAAAGTAATGACGGTTCAAATTTATATATGTTCATACTTAATCCGAGCTATTCGTACCATAATAAATGACTAAATCAACCGCTCAACACTACTCTAAAAGGAGATGCTCGACAGCATCCACGGTCCGGGAAAATAGCCCCCTCTCTGTCTTTATCCCAAACACCCAAATATTCTCCCTCCTGTCACGTCAAACATTAGACATTATTATTAGTAGAAGATTTGCCCTGAATTCGACGCCGTGATTTTCTGGCGTTAGAAAATCCATAAGGATCCTCTCCGATGGAGAAAAGCACTGGACCATGCAGTTTTGCTTCTTTCCGGCACTTTACTTAAACTTGTTTCGACAATCGAAATCGTTTATTTCGGAAAAAAAATTCTATGTGAAGTTCAACGGCAGAAAAAATTATAAAGATTTGATATTAATGAATGCAATCTCAAAATCCATCTACCTTAGAAACCATTGATTTGCACATGGAATCAAAAATTTGTTATTTCGGGTGAATTATACGTACGGTTGCAATCGTTAGCTCATTAGTGTTCGAACAACTTGATGCTTGAGAAGGTTGCACGTCTTGGCAAGGCCTATGAAATGATCAATTGGGAAAGAGCAAGAATAGCGAAACCGGACCGATCTAGGTTTTTTTTGTCCAATCCAAAAAAAAAACCCCAGCACCCGGCATCATCAACGGCCCACTTTTGTCCCAACTGAATTCTTGACTGTGAGTCGTGATTGAATCACAGCCGTGGGTAGGCCTCTCCAAAGCAGAAGTCATGATCTAGTGATCTAGTCCATGTAGCTAGCTAGTAAAGCTGACGTAAGTGTGGGGTGTAGATTTAGAGACAATAGACAGACAGTGTGGTGGCCCACTTACATCGCCACCGACGGTTTTAGCATGCCAGGGGCTTGCTCCCACCACCACCTTTTTCTTCCTTCTTATTCACAAGTCTCCTCCCACCCAAATCCATACAAACCCAAACCCAAACTCTCTCTCTCTCTCTCTCTCTCTCTGAAGAAGAAGAAGAAGTGAGATGCAGTACTGTTCTTGAGGCCTGAGAATTAAGTTTATTACTTATCACTTTGCCATATTTTCGTTAAGCGATCGATTAGTTGAATGGCTACTCTTACTTCTCTTCAAGTTTGCATGGAATCAGATTGGCTTCAGGTATATATGCATGATCTCTCGATCTCCAATTGGGTTTCACTTTAGCCGTACGTCCTGTTGTGTTTCTTTATTAGTCTTTGTGGAGTAATTTAGATTGTAGCCCTTTCCACTCGAAAGATATGGTCAATCAATCTCCCAATAGGCTAATTAATTGATGCCCTCCTTTAATTTGGCCCCCGGAAGTGTATTTTTAAGACCAACATGGTCTTAGAAATAAGACTTAAGAGGCTACCTAATGCACGAGATTCCTACTGCAAAATCACGAAATTTTCCTATTTTCATGGGCTAAGAATTAGGTGAAAGCAAACTATTGAAAAGTCGTAAGTGGAGAGAGAGAGAGAGAGAGAGAGAGAGAGAGAGAGAGAGAGAGAGAGAGCAAACCATACAGATGCTAAAGCACAACAATAGGATAACGAGGTAGGTTGGAACTTGGAAAAAAGAAACGTAAGGAGCCAAATGTATCCATCTTTCGCATTTTATATATCTAGATATTCCATAACGAAAGAATTTATAAGTAGCATTGACAATTCGGTATGAATTTGGAGTATTTAACATAATGACGCGTCCGTTGTAATCATAAATAGTTTAAACCAAAGCACATACAAGAAAAATGATTTTCGCACCTAACCTTTTTTTTATAAATGCACTTCGAATTAATTTGTCTTACGGTGTTTTTGTTGTTTGTACTTTACATACTAGGAGACAAATTTTGAAGTCCATTTATAAAAAAAAAAATTGCAAAAATCGGTCCCTTGGATACAAATTTTTTGACTTATAATTCGAACATATGAACGACACGTAATTTTGAATTTATGTGAACCTCTAATCATACAACTTCTTTTCAATAGTATAGGCACATTTCGAGCATCCTTGAAGGACAAGGAATTAATGTCCAGTACGTTCATCGATCTTAGTGACAAATTCTGACACATTATCTTTTGAACAGCAATTCTTTTTTATTAATCTTTGAAATTGTTATAATGATTAAAGAGAACAAATTCTGACACATTATCTTTTGAACGGAATTTTTTATTATTAATTTTTGTTTTTATTACAAAGACTAAAGGGAACAAATTCTGACACATTCGAACCATATATACCAGGGTGCCATCCACGAGGACTCGCCAGGAATGGATTCTTCTTCACCATCCGGGGAAATGCTGACATGCTCAAGGCCCTTAATGGAGAGGAGGCTAAGGCCCCCACACGACCAAGCACTCAAATGCCCGAGGTGCGATTCAACCCACACCAAGTTCTGCTACTACAACAACTACAGCCTCACCCAGCCCCGCTACTTCTGCAAGACCTGCCGGAGGTACTGGACCAAAGGCGGCACGCTGCGCAACATCCCCGTGGGGGGCGGGTGCCGGAAGAACAAGAAGGTCTCTTCCAAGAAAACGAACGAAAATCACCAGCCCAACGGCTATGGCGGTGGCCAGTTAACGCCCGGTTCGTCCATGTCGAGCAGTCCGACAGATCTCCAGCTGTCGTTCCCCGATTTTCAAATGTCTCACTTGACCAACATGATGGGGAGCCATGGTGGTGTGGGGTTCGGAAACCCTAGTTTCATGGAGAACAAGTACAATGCCATGCTTGAAAGCCCTAACCCTAGCAGGGCTATTGATTTCATGGAGAGTAGTAATCCAAGAAACCATGATTTTATGGGGAATGTGGATCAGATGGGTATGGTGGGTGCAGGTGGGATTGGTGATCATCAGCAAATGAGCCATGGTTTGGCTCCTAATTACTTTCATGCCCTTTGCTCTCCATTTGGTGGGATGTCTGTTGACCAAGGGCATACTGGTAATGGACCTTTCATGCTTCCATATCATGAAGGAAATGACCAGGATCAGAATATTAATACTGTAGACGTGAAGCCAAACACCAAGCTTTTGTCCCTTGGGTGGCATGATCAAGGTTGTTCTGATGCTGGGAATAATGAGCACTCTTTTGGGTACCTTAATGGCCTTGGATCATGGACCGGGTTGATGAACGGGTATGGACCCTCCACAACAAACTCGTTAGTCTAAATTAATTGAATCACCTGATCAGCGTACGCAATCAACGGTTCAGATGATTTGCATTCTGGCTTTGATGATCAATCTGCAACGTCTATGGACCATAAAATCTACTAATAGACTAAGTGCATGCCTTTGTTCTTTTCATCTTTTGGTTCTTTTAATTGACTTTTAACTAGTAGGAGTGTGAATGAGAGGGTGTGAGATTCAAAAAATGACTGCCTAGTGACATATGGTTGGTGTCTCCATCTTGTTGTTTTATATTGGTATGGTTGAACCTCTTAATGCTTTTTTGTCTTAGTTGGTGTCTTTGGTGGAAGACATTCCAAATAGTGGGATTTTGTTGAAATATCGAGGGAGATATATATATGTAGTAGTTATTTTTAGTTCCACAAGCTAGAATGTGTTAGAATTGTTATCTTTATTTGGTAATTGTGTAAGAAAACTATTAGCTAGAAATTTCTTGACTGTTTTGTTGCATCTTTTTACATGGTGCTCTCGACGAATGAAAAATCACATTACACACATTAATGTGATCAGTCAGGTCACCATGTAGTTTGTCGTACATATACTTAATTACCAAGTGTTGAATAATTAATCGGTTGTGTATTATTTAGCACATCTTTGTATGACAATCATGATGATGATGATGATGATGATATGCATGCTAATTTGTTGATGAGTGATCTCAAGTGGCTTGTTATTGTTTTAGTGGTTACTGATAAAGTATCCCCCTTCATTGCTGGGGGGTGTTTTTGACTTCAGACAAGAATTAAAGAAGGAAAACAAAAGCAGTATTCTCAGGGACAAAAAGCAAAAAATTCTCTAGAAGATTGTGTCATTGCATGTGATTTGCATGTACCTCGGCAGCTTCCATGGGGAAGTTTATTAATTAAGCCATAAAAGAAAAAGAAAAAAATTTAGGAGAGTCTAGCTAGGGACAGGAGTAGCTTTCCTAGCCTGCAACTTGGATATTGTCGAACAATTTCCATTGTGTGTTCGATCTAACTTTAAAGTATCGGTATTGACCAAATTAATCTGGTACACCATTTTTTTTTTGGGTCAAAATTGTAGGAGTATTAATAGATAACCGCGGTCGAATCATTACATCAAACGAAAATGTCGTGCGCAAGAAGAGTACCCGGCCAGCAATCATGAATTGGGAGGTCTAGCTTTCCGAGTACAAAAGCCAACACCTTGCAGTCCGGAGGCAGCCAACGCATGAGCAACCGCCAAGGTCAGCTCATATATTTTGAAGGCCCGAAGCAAATTTCTTATATTGAGCTCCTTATATATTAATGAATTTCTTAAAAAAATGATAAAAGTACAAAAATAACAAAAAACTCAAACTAAAAGGATGCAATTATGACAATATAATGAAAAAAGATATGATTGCAAGAGTTTTTGAAGAAAATAAGATACAATTATGTTTTTGTTTAGAAACATTCTAATATTAATATGTAAGTTACATTACAATGGGGTCTTAATTTTAGACCAAAATTCGGAGATCGAAAGCGGCACTTCTCTCGCCTCTCCTATGAGCCGGACCTGGCAACCTCATTGGCAGACCGTAAAACAAATCAAAACTCACAGATCCGTACGTATCTAGCTATTTTGTGATTCATTAGCAATATTTTAGCATGTACCATATGAACTTATTTTATGATTCATTCACAACATTTTAGCGTGTTTCGTAACTTTTGTTTTAGAATTCATAACTTTTCAGCAGTACGATTCGTAAATTTTCATTATAATTCATAACATTTTGGTGTATTTCGTAACCTTTATACGATTCATAACTTTTTAGCAATACAATTCGTAACATTTTCTCTATAATTCATAACATTTTGGGGGGTGCATATGATGTACACCCAAATAAGGGGTGTGTATTGTAGTCATTCCCCTTAACGAATATCCGCCCGCAACAATCACCTTAATTTGGTACCTTGCACCTCTAATTATGTTCCGGCTAAAATATGGGCTGATAACGGTCAATACGGTTAATATATACCAGACAGTACCTATAATAGCGGACAGTACATGACTACTTTTTTAAAATTAGTTTTCTCTTCTAGTGTCGGTCAATATATCGGACATTATCAGTCAAAACCAGATGTATATATTATACTAAATTTTTTGATGTAGAAAAATAACACTAATAGCAATAAATTCAAAATGGTACTTGATATCTCACAAGTACGGCGGTACCGGTATATACCGTACCACTTGGCACATGTTAGAGGCTTCTTATGGTTATTTTAACATCCATTCACATGATTTCACAGTTTCACTGCACTTATTAAAGTGCTTTTAATGTGAGTGTCCAATTAGCACCTAGCCCCATTGGGCCAACCCAGGTAAGAGCCGGACTTGGAAATCTGTGGACCAACCATAATTTTGTCCACAGCCCAAATTCATGCACAACAACACAGTAAGCGGGGAGCAGCCAGAGCAGTACCGTTGGAAAGCAGAAGCGAGAGGTATTACTGATGGGAGGATGAGATTTTTACACACAATAAGGCATTTCTTTCTGTTTTTTACTCTCACTCAACTCCCATCTACATAATAAAGGAGAAAAGTTTTTAAATCTTATTTTTTTATAAATCCTAATCATTGATTTACTCCATAAATCCTACAGCTTCCAACCCCCCCCCCTTCTCTCTCTCTCTCTCTCTCTCTCTCTCTCTCAAACAATAGTAATTGCACAATTGTCGCTAATTAAATCTCACGTTCAAAATTCATATCTCACTCTCTCCTCCTCTCTCCCTCTCCCTCTCTCTCCCTCTCCCTCTCCCTCTCTCTCTCTCTCTCTCTCTCTCTCTCTCTCTCTCCCTCTCACACACACACACACACACACACACATCTTTTAGCTCTCCGCTCCCAAAGCCCAGATTGACTCCATTTTTTTTTTCCAGTTTAAATGGTTATTTCAATTACAAAGCTCCCACCATTGTCCAATCTGTAATAGGATTCTACCTTTGGGTCGAGATTTGATTTTGCAATGATTCCCTTCCACCTCCCCCTCCCAAAATAAAAAATAAAAATAATAACAACCAAATGCTCCATATTCTCTATCTGTGTGTGTGCTATTTTGAAATTTTGAACAACCCATTGGCGTTACATAAATAAGTTGATACTTTGTTCACGGTTACATTATTGATTTACATGTGTGCTGATTGATCGATCCACGCATTCGGGCACTAAAAGAACTCTGTTTGAACCTAATTTAAAAACATATATTCCCGCATAAATCAATTTCGTTGGCAGGGGTGGTCAATAGTTCATAATTTATTTTAGTTGTATTCAAAATGCGTTACACTGTGCCTTTAGGCATGGACAAACCCTAGTACTTTTACAATATAAATTACAACCTATATATAGGCAAAACCTGAGAAGAAATCAAAGATGTGATGAACTCACATGCATTTATTGTTCCAATCACAAAATATATTACGAAAGCTCAAAAAGTCTTCAAATTTGGTGAGGAATAGTTCTCTTCGTTTTATTTCTTCTTCTTCCAAATCTTATCTCTGACTAAAAATCCCACTTGCCTTTCAAGCACCAAGCCTCCATTAGAACAGTTGAACCACGTTTTTGTCATTTAAGGCTTTCAAGCTTAACTACTTTTCAACATACAAGTGGTTTTATCAATTTTTGTCACGAAATTGAACAAAGAATTGATCAAGCCCTTATCGATATACGTCGACTGAGTCAATTTTTTCCAGGAATTCTTAGAAAAATATTTTATACAAATTGAGTGGCTCTATCTACTTGTGTGGAATTCTAAAATGAGTCCCACACAACGTGTACACCAAAATAGTGTACCCATATTGTTTTTCAACCCAAAAAAAAGCTCTTAGAATTGATTATAATATCACAACAATATTCTTCACAATCTGCAATTCATTTTTTAGAATTTCATATTCACAAACAACATTTTCATAATTCATTTAAGTTATATTACCCCTAACTAGTCCCCGACACACATAAGTGGTCGTCGTATTTGTAATTGTGCAAATACATTGATAGCACAAACACACCAAAGGCATGTTTGAAAAGCGTGAATGAAATAATGTTAAGTTAAAGTGAATAAACATCTCCAACTCTTTTAATTGTTAGTAATTATTAGGATGAAAAAATTTATGAGCAAAAGCTTACAAAAATTCATTAAACACAAAATAAATCCAAAAGGTCTGTACGTCTTGCATTGTTTTTGTCTTTGATCAACTTTATCAAGGTTTTTATCACAACTTTGTACAATTTAAATTCATATCATCATGAGGAACCAATAATTCACAAAATTATTGATGTAAAACTATTAAATACAATTTTTTTGAATAAATATCAAAAAAAATTCAAAGGATTATTAAGCCAAACCAAGGGTGGAGTCAGGAATTTTGGTTATTGAGGTCAAAAATTAGATTCATAAGCAATATATTTTTTCTGCGCACAAGTCCAAAAATAACTAAATTAAGAGGTTAATTATAAGATTGATATGCATTAATAATTCATTTTTACCTCATAATTGACCCCAAAAGACTTGTTATATATGTAAAATAATGCATGATACCCTCATTTTTAGTACTATCAACTCTTGAAAAGAATGGAACGCTTGGGATTTCTGTGCATTTAAAACAAATTTGGATAATTTAGATATTTTTTGTAGGGTCAAAATGACAAAATTTGGTTACAAATTATCAAATGTTCTTGTGAAAAATTAAAGTCAATGGGATCACTATACATCACTTGTCCCTAAGGGCGTGTTTGATAGGAGGTTTGGAGGGGAGGATTGGATTAATAATTCCATGGGGTTGTTAATACCTTGTTTGGTTAGGTTTTTGTAGGGGGGATTAGTTGTTCCATGGGATTGTTAATCCCCAAAAATGGGGGTATTAGCAATACCATGGGGGGGGGGGGGGTGTTACTAGTAATCCCATCCCCATGGGATTGAGCAATACATGTTTAAAAACTCACTTCAATCCCAATCCCAATTCTAATCCTAGCCTAAACAAACATGTTATTTACAATCCCTTCCCATTTTCAATCGAATCTCAATCCTAATCCCATGCAAAACAAACATGAATAAATAATTCATCTCCTCATTAATAATTCCACCTCATTCTCAATCCCAATCCTAATCCCATATCATTACGAATCCCCTCAAAACGAAATCTGCAATCAAACACGCCCTTAGTGCCTCCGCACATGAGCCAAACCATCCTCCGAGTCCCGCCGCAAGTAAATATTGTTTGAAGCTATTTATGTGGTAAAACTGTTATGTTTATAAGTTGAAGGTTCAAATATGTAAAATCAAGTAACATAACATATGTCTCTAAACCCTAATATACAAATCAATCAGAATCTGAACTGCTCCAAAATCCTCGCTAGCTCCGGCGTCGATCGGCGGCTCCGGCGATGATGAGAACAGGTATCTCTCTTCTCTCTCTTCCTTTCCAACGTCTCTCTCTCTCTCTCTCTCTCTCTCTCTCTCTCTCTAAACCATCCTAACCCATCAGACGATGGGTGATTCGGACGGATGTGAAAGGTGCCAATCAACGCGGACGCCGTTTACTTGGGAAGTAGAAGAGTGCAGGATTCTCGTTGACAGTGCCTTTTTTTTCCTCTTTGTACTACTCATTTCTGCTTTATACTCTGTAGTAGGCTCCCACCAAATTTGGGCAGTCTGAATGCTCTCGAAGAGCTAAAAGGAAGGAGAGAGAGAGAGAGAGAGAGAGAGAGAGAGAGAGAGAGAGAGAGAGAGAGAGAGAGAGAGAGAGAGAGAGCTAGCCGTAGTCTTCCTGTAGCTAAGCGAATGTGGCTTTGTGGGCTTCCCCCAAGTAAGGATAGATAGTGAAACCTTGAGGTTTAGGACTCGCTTTGAACTTCTTCCCCTCTAGATAGATAGGTATAAAGTCCTTCCTCTCCTAAATTCAGGTTTTTATTACTTAGATGGATAAGGTTTTCCCTCCTCTCGCTTCATTTTGTTATCATATTGATGCTCGGATCTTGTACTGGCCTTCATATGTACACAGTTATATATAGCAGATTCATTCCATACGCAAAATCTTTTGTGAAACAACTTCATGATTCATCTGTGTGGTGTTGGTTGCTCTTCTCATGAAAAGTTTTTACCTCCCTGTTCTCCTTGCAGGGAATTGTGCGCTCATCGTTACAAAATTATTTTTCACGTTGTTGGTTCTTAGTTAAGCTTAATAATTTTGTGGAAACAAACACAATGCACCTTTATACCTTATGGAGCAGAAACAAAGTTCCAGTCCCTGTTTTTTGAGAACCAGCAATGCAACTAAATGTTATCTAGGTTCTTGGTATTGATTTTTTTACCTCTATTGGTTATTCAGGATAGATACAGATGGCATTCAAGTTCTAGTTTCTGGACCCTTTATGGTCTAACTTGTAATTTGCTCACTATCATTGGTTTTGTAAGTAGCTAAATGAACATTAAGTTCCCTGTTGTTGTCATTGGCCTATGTGTTTGCACTCTTCTTTTCTGGGTTTTTTGGAGAGTTCTTCAGAGAGAGGAGGTGATTATTTTGCTGATCTCCTGTTTGTTTTTCGCAGGTAAGGGTTCTTCCGATTGCCATCAGAAAGTAAAAAGCTTATGCGCAGCAGTCACATCTGTGCTGAATATACATTGTTAAGATAGATTGGTTCAGTGATAAATAAAAAAGAAGAGTAGATAGGTCCATCAGTTCCTTTTCACCTTATGAGCTGTATTTTTCATGAACTAACTAGACCATGATGTTCATTGCAGTTGCTAGAACTTTTCGCCTCCATCATAATCTTCCCAAAAGTACTGGGCCCTTACAATATCGCTCATTCCAACCTGACTTTGTTCCTAGAGATCCCACAGCGAAGCCCAAGAGGTACAAATATCCTGCCTTCTATGACCCATATGGCCCTAGACCTCCACCTTCTGGCAAAATCATTCAGCTTGCCGAACGTATTGCGGCCCTACCCACAGAAGAACGTGCTCAAATTGGTCCAACTCTTAGAGAGAGGCTCAGGCATCCCAAGATGCAACAGATTTCAGTAGAAGGCCTGGACTTGGGCCCTCAGGGAGGGGCATCCACTGGATCAACAAAGGCTGAGGAGAAGAAAGTTGAGAAAACTGCCTTTGATGTTAAGTTGGAGAAATTCGATGCTTCAGCGAAAATTAAGGTAATCAAGGAGGTCCGGTCTTTTACGAGTCTGGGATTGAAGGAAGCTAAAGATTTGGTGGAGAAGGTGCCTGTTTTGATTAAACAAGGAGTCACCAAAGAGGAGGCAAATGACATAATAGAGAAGATAAAGGCTGCTGGAGGAGTTGCTGTCATGGAGTGACAATCCATCCTTGTTTTTGTAGTTGTAGCTGTTTTATCTGTTCAATTAATAGAAAGGATGAAAAGCGAGTTTTGCGCAGTTGGGCTATGACTTTTTTGTACCCAAGTCAATTCGCAACTAAGGTTATGATGAAATAAGTAATTGGTTTTAGCAGTCCTTCAATTCATGGTTTGTCGAAGTTTGAATTTACAAAATTCGAAACTCTTTTCTTGCATGATCAATCTACTCTGGGAGTGTACTCATCCTCCCGCAGCATAGCTGCCTTTGGCTGTTTAACCAGAGAGTGGTGGATTTGCTCAGTTTTGTCAATCTGGTAATGTTAGAGCACCTTCGGCTTTATTCTTTGAGGCATCGGCTTTACATATAGCATGGGGGATGGCTGTGGATTTGGGTATAAAGGATGCAGTGTTTGAGTCAGATTGCTGAATGGTAATTGATTGCCTTAGGAATGGAAATTATCAATGCCCATGGGAGATTGCATCTATGGTCGAAGACATGAAGTGCTGGGCAGCATCCAGAAACTGGACGTACTCGAGGTTGTGTAGAGAACATAGCAAAGCAGCACATTGGCACGATATGAATTTTGTATTCAATCCAGGTTGTAGTTCGCCAGGGCTCGAAGGCCTTTTAGTATAAGAGATAGGCCTTCCTAGTTCTTTTTTGTTTCCTCTGTAATCAACGTTTGCCATCTCAAAAAAAAAACTACTCAGGAGCAGTCTCTGAGAACTAAGCTGATAACGATGGGCCTATTCTGTGTCTCTGTGCGGGGGTTACCGGTACGTTGGAAGTATCAGATTTGAATTTCTGTAAGGTTGCTCGAAAAGCTTTCAGATTGCATATTCGCATGGTTGTAAAGCTTTTATCTAAATTCATTACAGGCCATTACGGGCAATTTTTGTTTCCTTTGATCAACTTCCACCAAGTTTATGGTACTCACAGCAGCTAGCCTGAGTTATGGAGGTTAGTTTGTAAATGAGCAGAGTCAAGTTCCCTTGTTAAGTCGTTAAGACCTTTTTTTGAAACGAAATCCTTCAAAACTTTTAAAAAATGTTTTCAAGCTTGGCTTGTTTATTAGTCGAATCAGTTTTAAACAAGCTTTAATCAAATAAATCACGAACCCAGCTTAAGCAGTATCATAATTAAAGACCAGAAAACAAGATAAAGTTCAGTTGCTAAAAAATGTATTGAAGTTCGATTTTTTTTTTTCTATAACAAGGCGATTTCAAACTGCGTTTTTTAACGAGACACGCTAGAGTAGATTGATTCGTTAACCCTATCATGATTGGTTACTCATTTGCAAAACCTAATATTGGAGGGGCAGCATAAACGTCAAAAAAGAATGTCATCACAGCATCAGTCAATGCTTCCACGGCAAACACTGCACTTTGCCAAACAAAATTGCCCTTGGATTGAATATAAGCAAGGGTGAAGGGCATATTTGAAGCTGCACCAGTACTGTACGTGGTATCGAGGATTTCTTCCCATCGTCAAAACTTAGAAGTACAGACCGCGGTGGCAGCAAAGACAACAATTCATAGATTTAGATTCTTAAATAACTGTCTAGTCTAGGGGGGGAAAAACTAGAAGAAAATTTACAGTGCAAAATTAAACTGCTGCCATGACTATGGAAACAAGAGCTCTGGTAGCATGTGGCCGGTTCTTAGCACATCTAGGTTCGAAATGTATCTGTTCGGATATAGAAAATTAGAAATAGAACCTTACAAAAATTTCAAGAAGTTATGCTTATTCTAACAAGAAGAATTTCTGAAAGGCTGATGAAGCAGGCTGATTGCTCTTGGCTTCATTGCAAGTGGTAGTAGCAATAATGATACATGTCGCTCCCTTAATTTACAAATCATTGCTTTCTAACCAAAAAGGATTTCAGTTCTAACATGAGAGAGAGAGAGAGAGAGAGAGAGAGAGAGAGCAACTAATACCAGAAACAAAACAAGGAGTCAAAAGCAACCCAAAAACCTACCAAAAGCACCAGACTAATAGAGCAGCCAAAATAGATGAAGATACATAGTTTACATGGTTGAACTAAGAAGAAGAAGAACCAACCATGGTGCTAACCTTCTTCAGCAGGCCTTTCACTTCAGTCTCCAATTTAGCTCTTGTCTCCGGTGAAAGATCATCCCCCGCCTTCTCCAGCATCGAAGTCATCATCTCCAAATTCTTCCTTATTACAGAAAGGTCAGGCGTCTCTCCCGTGATAGGTTTTAACCCATAAGGCTTTCTTGCTGGCATCTTGAATCCCTCTACAGTCTTTGATGTCACAGGAACCCCAGAAGCAGCTGGAAGATGATGAAGCCCATAATTTATAAGGGCTGGCCCAAATGGGCTGCTCTTTTCTAAACTCTTGAATGCATATCCAGCATCAGAGCTGTTTTCAAAGACCACCTGTGCACTAATGGAATCACTCAACGCCTGTGTTTCCAATTCCTTTATTCGTCCAAACCCACAAAATGTGGCAGTCAGTGCTTCCTTTGAAGGCATTGGAAATCCCTGCGCAAATCTTAACAGAAGAGCAAATCCAGACGCCTCCCCAAGTGTCTGCACTTTATTGTAGTTAATACTGATTTGCGGTACAAAACCAGCAATGGGTTTATTCTTTCTCCTCTTGCGCGGGGCTTTACCTTCGCCAGCTGGCAAGTTGGCCCCCGGTGAGATGGGATTAGCAGCGTTTCCATTCAAATCTGGTATGGGTTCCACAGATGCTTTCTCCTTTCTCTTCCTCTTTTTGGGTCCAGGCTTACCAACTGGCGAGAGCAGGTCCATTAGGTCTTTGTGAAATGAGCTACTTTGGTCAGCATTGTTCCCATTAGGCTCCATTTGTTTAGCAGTGACTTCACTCTTGCTACTCGGATTTAATGAACTGGAAGCTCCTTTCATCCCCTCCTCTTTATGTACCTCAGCAATATCCTGGGTTGAACAAGGACCCATCACTTGCACATCTTTCAAGAATGAGCCAACTTGAGCATTGTTTCCGTTTACATCTACCAAACCAGTAATACCTTCAGTCTTCGCCGAAGCAGTTCCGTCCATCTTCTTTCTCGTTGTCGGTTCAGATTTGTCGACAAAACTGATGACGTTGGTCGTCATTGAATCTTCTAACAATGAACTTGGTGTACTACAGTTTCCATTCAAATCTGGCAAGACAGCGGCCACTTTGGCCTGGTGAAGCTCTACATTTATTCCGGCCCTTTTCCTTCCCTTCTTCGGTACCGACATACCCTCTGATGTAAGACAGCCTATCGTCTGGAAATTTATCATGAAAGGGCCACTCGTAGGATTTCCATTCACCTCTGAAAAGCCAGGAGCAGGTATAGTACGTGGATCAATGGTTACCATTTCCTTCTTTCTCCTCCTCCTTTTGGGAATAACATTGGGTTGTGCTTCGCTCCACACCTGTGTATCTGAACCCGTTGAGCCAGCAAAGGGTTTCTTTACCCCGGATTCAGTAGACTCTTCTACCATTCCCCTTGCCTTATCCGTTGGAACTTCAACTCCGGGTTCCGTCTGGAGAATAATGCGGTCTATCTCACCGTTAGACTTGTCCTGAAACACAGAACTTCTAAATCCAGAAAAGAATCTCTCAAATTGATCAAAATGTTTACTTCTGTGAGAATGTAGACAATCTAGAGCTGCAAAACGAAGTTCAGAGAGCATATTCGAGGAAGAGAGCCCAGAAATTGCTTGCATAGACTTCTTCTTCAGTAACTTCTTGCCACTAGAAACAAGTGAAGGGGATCCCACGGACTGGCCATCGATGATGTTATCTACCTTCCCACCTTCTGTACCATTTTCTTCTGAAACGGGTGAGTTTTTGCCTCCGAAACTAAGATCTGTATACGGCGGCGACAAATATCTGCTCCTCCTTCTTTCTCTTGATTCATAAGATTTTCCGGATTTTCCCCCATTCCCTCCATCACCTGGAGAAGCGAATTGGCAGTTATCTATATGTGCAACTTCAGCACTTCTATTTCTGGCTTCAGAATTCTCGTTCCCCTCTTCAGAAAAATCCCTCCTGCATTTCTCAAGCCCCATATCCACCTCCACTCCGGAAACCTTACCTAAATCTTTCATATTCTTTTCCAAGACTCTATCGCTTGAATCTCCTGACTGCTTCAGTTCATCTTCAGCAGCACTGTCTTTCACATCGGTAGTTCCCCTCAGCTGATGCATAGACAATTGACGATGCCCTAGGGCACGATAGAATGCGTACAAACGATTTCGGGTAGCTTCAAACTCGAGCATTCCAGGCATAGAAATATCCAAGGCAAGGAATTTGACAAATGCAACAAAATTTTCAGGTTTGAACTGATTCACAGAATATTCCTCAACGGGACACAAATTGTTTAACATCTCCAAATCCTTACTTCCACCATTACCATTCGATAGAGCATCGAATGTGGCTTGATTTTGTTCTCTCAGGATACAAGAACAAGTCATCTGTGACTTTACACGACTACCAAACTCGTTCGCAGCCTTCTTTACAGCACCATTGAAGTTCATAGAATTGCCTTGTGCCGACATCTGTTCAAAATTCTGGACAAAAGGCTTCAGCTGCAATGGGGAGCACCAAACACAACTACCGTTTCCAAAGTACTTAACTAGGAGAGATGCCCTCTGGTCAGAGTTTGCGGCATCCTTCGGTGCATGTAAAGGATCGACAATCAGTCCAGGCCACCACGACTGAGTTTTTGTTTTAACCCATACAAGATCACCCATGGATAGCTTAAATTCTTCTTGTGCTTCATTCCCTGCTTTTGCTTCCCAATCTATGGTGCCATTTTGCGACACACCAAGAATAGAGCAATGCAAATCCGAAACCTCAACGCTTGAATTTTCCCCATTGCCAGACAACAAAGCCCTGTTTTCTTCGTAAAGGTGATTCAAATCAACTTGTTTATCTAATTCTAATAATCCATCAGGCGGACCAAACACTTCAACAAAAAGAGAAATACCATTCCCAGAACTCTCTACGACGCTTTTCTCAACTACAACATCCTCATTCTCAAAAACTATCGAACCCTCTTTCGGAACTGATACATCAACATTTTTCAAACCTTTTCCCTTGTTTTCTTCTGTATTACAATCAACAACTTCAATTCCTTTTTTGTTATCAATAAACCGACTCAGAAGTTCCACATTGCTAACTCCCATGCCCCTACTATTGGAATCAAACCCCCCATCATTTTTACTAGTCAAATCAAAAGCTTCTTCTTGGGTTTTGTCAAATGGGTTTTGAGCTTGACTCGGACTAGAAACCACAGCTTCCTCATCTAGGGTTTCTGGGATTCCCATTGTTAAGAGTTTTCCCAAAAAGGCCACACCTTTTCGTTTCCAAATTTAACAGCTTCACATCAAATTCAGAGCTGATCAAAAGCAGAAAACAATAACATAAAATTAAAACTCCATTCTCGGTATTTTCAACTCATGGATTGATTCCAATCAAACCACAAACACATTGAAAAGTGAGGAAAAAAACCCACTATCCGGAAAGAGAGAGAACTTAAGCATTCACTGACAGATGTAAGACTACAGTAAAAAAAATCGAAGTACCTGGAAAACAAATCTGAGGTTCTGCATTTCTGAGGAGTGTAAGATTGACTGACTTCGATAGATCTGTGCAAGGATAAGAGAAGGCAGGGGCAGTCCGGTGATTCTAGAGAGAGAGAGAGAGAGAGGGCAAAGGCTATGATGCTCCCAAGTGGTATGGGAGCATCATACTCCCAATGAATTATAGGCAATACTTACCATTCACTAAGGCAACACTTACCATTGTATAAGGCAGAACTTACCACACTTGTGTGGTAAGTTCTGCCTTATACAATGGTAAGTGTTGCCTTAATGAATGGTAAGTATTGTCTGTTCTGTGATAAGTAATCTTCCGTTTTTTAGATCAAAACCGCCTCATTTTTAACAAAACCACCCTATTTTTAGTTTTTGATTTTGATCTAAGGGCTGTGATTTATCTATTTTCAATCCAAAGGCTGTAATTCATTGGGAGTATGATGCTCCCATACCACTTGGGAGCATCACAGAAGTTTTGGAGAGAGAGAGAGTTGTTTTGGCAAGTAAATTTTTGTTCGGTTTGTGTTTAGCCTATAAAAGGAGGACTTCTGCAACAGAGATAGTAGTGAGTCTAGTGACCATACTTTTCTCTCTGAAGTGGAGTAAATAGTTGGGGAATTTTTATGCCGGCCCAAAAATTTAGGCTCGGTCTTCATTTAGTCCTGTACAATTATTTGTATTTTTTATTCCAACCTTGCCCCTTCACGCGCATCAGCGCACAGAACTAGAGAGCATCTAGTATAGAAAAATTATTCAATGCTCCATGAGCATTGGTGCACCATTAAAACATTGTTTAAATTTCAAAAAGTCATATCTTTTGTTGTAGATATTCATTTTTTAAAAAAATTATATTTTTGAAACCTACTCGACGATATCTACTAAACAAGATCCATATTGAATATGAAATTATGAAAGATTAAAAAAATACCATTTGCTATGAAAAAATTCTATGAGAACTATTTCTATGAGAACTGTCTATGAGAACTGTCCCTATGAAAACTGTTTCGGACAAAAATACCCTTAGTTATATGAACTGGCTATGAGAACTGTCAATTCTCATAGTTAGTTCTATGATAACTGCCAGTTTTTATAGTCACTTCTATGAGAATTGGCTATGAGAAGTGACTGTTCTCATAGAGAACTAGCTTTGTGAATTGGTTATGAGAACTGGACTATGTGAACTGAAAAATATACAGTTCACATAGTCTTACCACACACTAAAATACACAGTTTTCATAAAATATATATAGTTCTCATAAAAAATATATGGTTCTAATAGACAGTTGTCATAGATAATACACAGTTCTCATAGAAAATACACAGTTCTCATAGAAAAATACTCAATTCTCATAGACAGTTCTCATGAATAACACACAATTCTCATAGAAAACTGGCTATGTGAACAGAGTTATGAGAGCTGGCTATGTGAACTGCTAAAAAATATATGGTTCTAATAGACAGTTCTCATAGACAATATACAATTCTCATAAAAAATACGCAATTCTCATAGAAAAATACACAGTTCTCATAGACAGTTCTCATGAAAAATACATTGTCCCTATGAAATTATATAAGATTGAAAAAAATACCTTTTGCTATGAGAATTGTCTCTATGAGAACTGTTTCTATGAGAATTGTCTCTATGAGAACTGTCTATGAGAACTATTTCTATGCGAACTGTCCCTATGAGAACTGTTTCGGACAAAAATACCATTGGCTATGTGAATTGGCTATGAGAACTGCCAATTCTCATAGTCAGTTCTATGAGAACTATGTGAAATGACTATGTGAACCGAAAAATACACAGTTTAAATAGTTTCACCACACACTAAAATATACAATTTTTATAGAAAATATGTAGTTGTCATAGAAAATATATAGTTTTCATGGACAATACTCAATTCTCATAGAAAATACACAGTTCTCATAGATAGTTGTCATAGACAATACACAGTTTTCATAGAAAAATACAATGTTCCCGTAGAAAATACACAATTCTCAAGTATAATACACAGTTCTCATAGAAAGATACAATGTTCTTCTATAAAACACACAGTTCTCATAAACAGTTTTCGCAGAAAATACACAATTCTCATAGAAAATATACAGTTCTCATGAAAAATATATAGTTCTTATAGACAGTTCTCATGGACAAATACACAAATCTCATAAAAAAATACACAATTCTCATAGAAAATGCACACACAAACAAAAATTGAATAATTTTTTAAAGTACCAAAAAATTGAACAAATTTGTAGCACTCAACTAAAATCCAGCCAAATATAGTAGTAGTAGTAATAAAAAAGTAAGGCTGAAAAATAAAATATTTAAAAAAAATAGAGAAAACCTCCACCACCAATTCACACATGCAATTCTCATAACTAACCGCACAGTTTATATAACATCACCACACATTAAAATAAACAGTTCATATATACAGTTCTCATAGCCATAGCACTGTTCACATAACCTCGCAACATACTAAAATAAACAATTCGCACATGCAGTTCTCATAACCCACCGCACAATTCACATAACCTTACCACACACTAAAATAACATTACCACACACTAAAATAAGCAGTTCTCATAATCCACTGCACAGTTCACATAGCCGCACGACACACTAAAATAAACAGTTCTCATATGCAGTTCTCATAGCCCATCGCAAAGTTCACATAGCGTCACGATATACTAAAATAAATAATTCGTATAAGTAGTTCTCATAATCCACCTCACAGTTCACATAGCCTTACGACACACTAAAATACACAATTCGTATATGCAGTTCTCATAGTCTTCCGCACAGTTCACATAATCTTACCAAACACTAAAATAAAGAGTTCGCATATGCAGTTCTCATAGCCCACAAATAGTTCACATAGCATCACCACACATTAAAATAAACAGTTCTCATATACAGTTCTCATAGCCCACTGCACAGTTCACATGGCCTTACCACATATGAAAATAAATAGTTTGCATATACTGTGCTCATAATCCACCGTACATTTTACATAGACCCATGATACACTAAAACAAACAATTCGCATATACAGTTCTCATAACCCACCGAGTGGATTCGCAATTCTTTCTCCGACTTGATTGGGGACGCGAATCTGGTTTCTTCCAACAATTTATACGTTTGCACCCTACAACTACTTTCTAGATTCCACCATTAAACTACAAAAAGAAAAGCAACTAAACCATTTGTCCCGTTCTACGAACACACAAGCCTTTGCAGTGGAGTTTGGCCTTGAAATTTTGGGAAATTTATTTGATGGAATTCAGAGGCCTCTGAAGACCATCGCAAGTTTATGAAGATACAGCTGGATTGATGGTGAACGATCCCGTTCTACGAACACTAACTATACCATTTTTTTCCAGCAAAACAGAGATGGAGATCCCGAACCAAACCGACGATTCGAGTCCTCTCGCCACCGTCCGACAGATCCAAAAATGCCTCGTTTGTCCTCCGTCGCTTCACTCTCAATCATCAACCATGTCAACCAGAGCTCAGTATAGAAGATCAAGGGAGAAACGTGGCGAACAAAAGGCTGGAAGATTTCTTGGATCCGACTCTATTCGCCGTCGGCGAAAGCGGACTCGTCGGAGAAGTTGACGGCGGTGCCGATCTTGCACCATGGGTGTTGGCGGTGGGGGTCGGGGGGTTGAGGTGGGATGGGATGGGGAGAGATGAGAATCATGACTCATGAGAGGTCAGAGCATTTACAGAGAGAGGGGAGTCGATTTGGCTTGGGGGTGAAAAATGTCATTATGTACATAATCGAGCCTATACAGGTTCGGAAAAAATATTTTAGGGTTGGGATGAAACACAACCTAAAAAACAGGATTGGTCTCTAATTTTCTATAAATAGTTCCTGCATTTCACAGTCAAATGACTCAAATCTAACTAAGGAACTAATTGTACTCCCCTATAATAGTATTTTTTCCGTCTCATTTTATTTGTTCATATTTTTTTTGCTACTCCTTTTGTTTTATTTTTATTGTCCTTTATTTTTTTTGTTTTTTTCTTATATTTTTCAACGTGAATCTTAAAAAATATATAAAATAAATTTTATTAATTTGATAGATTTTAATTTGTTTTTCTATAATATAAAGTTGTCGAAATCATAAAAAACATTGGTGATTGAAAGATATGGACAATAGACACAAAAAAGACAAAATAAATAGTGAACAATAAAAATGAGACGGAAGAAGTATTTTAAATTATTTGAATTTTTCAAAGTTAACAACCACCAAAAGGCAAAAGTTCTAATTCTACCCCTTCAGTTTTGAGCTGAAGGAAATATTAACAGTTTAACACAAAACAATTAAAAAGGGTATTTGTAGAAATCTAAACACTTTTCAATCTAAAAACTTTGAGTCAATAAAAAGGGAAATTTCAGCAAACAAATTGGGACGGAGTAAAACCAAAAAAAGAGACAGCAAAATTACGACTTGTCTTATCTTTAAGACTTACTATTTTTGTGGGGAAAAAAATATGTTGAAATTCTTTTGAGAGATTTTTATAGGGTTATGTGCCCTTCTATTTTTTCACCACAATTCACATACACCACGTTCAAATTTTGATTTATCTCTATCGAAAACCAAATCCCGAAAACTTGAAACCTCTTTCAAAATCCAAAACGAATAAGTCCGACATGCCCCTAACTCCCTCTATAAAATGTGATTAGGTTATGCTGACTTTGCATAATAATTTCTTCTCCGTGGATGAAGGTAGAAAAAAAATCCTACCTTAGAAACCGATTTAAAGAAAAAGTAAAGTGAGGTGAAGTGAAGTGAAGTGAAGTAAATGAAGATGAAATTAATTTTTCTGTGTGTGTTCTTTCAACAAGAAATCTTGCAGAAAAACAAAATTTATTCCTTTTGGCAAGACCTATTTTTAGCTAAGGACCCAATTGTACCCCAGTATAATAGTACTCTTTCCGTCTCATTTTATTTGTTCATATTTGCTTAGCTATTTTAAATTGTTTGTAATTTTTCAAAGTTCACAACCACCAAAAGGTCAAAGTTCTAATTTTACCCCTTTAATTTTGAGCTGAAGGAAATATTAACAGTTTAACACAAAACCAATAAAAAAGGGTATTTGTGAAAATCAAAACACTTTTCATCCTAAAAACTTTGAGTCAATAAAAAGGGGAATTTCAGCAAACAAATTGGAACGGAGTAAAACCAAAAAAAGAGAGCAAAATTACGACTTGTCTTATCTTTAACACTTATTTTTGTGGGGGAAAAAATATGTCGAAATCCTTTTGAGAATTTTTTTTAGGGGGATGTGCCCTTCTATTTTTTCACCATAATTCACAAATACCACGTTTTGGATGCACCAAAAAATTTGTCGATGAAAGAACATTTTTTAGGGTACTAACTACTAAGAGCATCCACAGTAGAATAATCAAAATATAAGATTGTTAAAGTTAGCAATATTTCCTCAAAAAAATGTTCACAATGACATGACCAAACTTAACAACCTCTTAGCAACTCATCAAATTTTGACCATTGGATAATCAAAACTAGCAACTTTTTGCCAATAACCAAAACCTTCTCTCTCTCTCTCTCTCTCTCTCTCTCTCTCTCTCTCTCTCTCTCTCTCTCTCTCTCTCTCTCTCTCTCTCTCTCTCTCTCTCTCTCTCTCTCTCTCTCAACAATGTTTCCAAGAAAAATATTTTTAAAAGAAGTTTTTTTTTTTTTTTTTTACAAAAACAGTTAAACCGTTTTTCAAAAACTGTTATTTTAAAAAAAAATTTCAAAAACTTTTTTGGAAAAGTGTTTTTCAAAATAAAAGTTTTCAAAAAAATATTTTCTATTTCGAATAACATGTTTTTATTAGTTTGAAAACTATTTTTAAAAAAAACATTTTATATGATGACAATTTTTAGATTTTTATAGGTTGAAAAAGTGATGTGGCAAGTTTTGATTATTCAATATTCGATTATGCCACTGTGTACATCTACATTGCTAACCTTAGCAACCTCTTAAATGGATAATTAAGAGGTGATGTAGCAACTTTTGATTATCCAATTTTGATTAGTCCACTGTGGATGCTCAAGGTTCAAATTTTGATTTATCTTTATCGAACACCAAATCCCGAAAACTCGACATGACCAACCAAATTCATACCAATGGGGATGTGATTCGAGCCGTTCAATAATTTAAAAAAAAACAAATTGAGTTGGCTTGTGGAAAATCAGCTCAATTCGATATGTGTAGATTCTTGATCTAATCTTTCATTATTTAAAATGTGATTAGGTTATGCTGACTTTGCATAATCTTTTCTTCTCCGTGGATGATGGTAATTTTTCTGAGGAAAAAATCCAACCTCAGAAATTGATTTCCAGGAACGGTAAAGTAAATGAAGATGAAATTTATTTTTCTGTGTTTATTCTTTTTTGAACAGCGAAGCAAAAAGTTTTATTGATAAAAAAATGATTATAAAACAAAGCTCAAGTTGGCAAGATAAGAAACCCAAAACCCAAATATAATATTTAAGCCCAAATACCGAAACTCTAACCCAAACTAAAAGGCATAATCCATAGACAATATAGGCCTAACCGGAGACCAACCCATAAACAACATAGGCCAGCCTAAACAGCAACCCTACCACACCACCAACCGCGGCCAGTTGGAGTGAGACGGGCCACTGCCACCACCGCCCCCGGAGCCCAGAGAGCAAGCTCCTGTTGCTACCTCGGAGAACAGCCCGACCACCCCACCACAAGCCGCCCTACCACAACCCACCCACAGCCGCCACCTCCAAAGGAGCCCATCTGAAACTCATCAATCCACCCGAAACACCTCCTCCCACCCACCACCATCACCCCAGCCCTCACAGCTGCCAACACCAGAGCCATCCACCACCACCACAGCCGCCGCAGCTCCCAAAGACAACCTGCAAAAAAACAAAAACAGAAAACCCCAAACCCACTGCCCCACCACGCAACCACCAACCTACAGGCCGACAACACCACAACCAGAAGATCAACAACCGACGCCACCTAAAAGCACGGCGGCGGCGACCACCAACCAAATCAGGAACATGGATCGACGGCCTCCGAACACTCCACCATCGCCGTTAAGCAAGATCAGACCACCCAGGAGTGAAAATCCGACTGGATGAGCAACAAGAAAGCCCCACATCGCTGTTAAGCATACCGGTAGCACCAAAAATTCTTGTGTTCTCTTTACAAGAATTTTGCAAAAAAACAAAAATTTCTTCTATTTTAGCAAGATCTATTTTGCAGAAAAGTATTTACTAGTGGGAAAATTGAACATGTGAGTCCTATAACTTTCTTGATAACCGAACACACAGAAAATTACAGAAAAATTAATTTTTTCATCATTTTCCATTCATTCCGCACAACTGAACGGGCCTTAGGGATGGAGAAAGTAGAGAGTAGATTATCATATTGCTGGTTTCTTTTTGGTTTTTTGATAGTAAAAGATTGCTTGTCTCAAGCATACATAATTCTTTCCGCCATTGTGCATTGAAATGTTAAAAATGCAATTTTGTGGAATTCATAACACAAGTCATACTTAATTTGGTCAATGAAATGAACTAATGAAATCTTATTCAATTGACAGAGACGATGCTTTCGAAATTTATTGCTCCGTATTTCCGCATAATTCGTCTGTTAACAAATACACGTATATAAATAAGAGAAATACTTATTCACGGAGGAAGTTGTTTACAGTATGGCCCAATTTTGCGCGTCAAAAGTATTTTGGACAGTTCATATTTTAAAAGAACTCTTCCGGAAAAGAGTTTTGGGTTCCGCAAATACTTATTCATCGCTCCTCCATAAGTAAGTATTTCTCTGTAAATAAATGGCCCTGACGTACATGAGAATGAAAAGGAAATTAAGGGGTGATGTAGTTAAGATAAATAAATGGCCCGTAGTGCGCAACTCCAACTTCTTAACCACTCCATTCTGACGGCCTACTCCTTCACTCCCACAATTTTATAAAAACTTGTCTTTATTTTTGTTTTTTTGATGAAAAAATTAAACTTGATTTTCTGTCATTTTGTAAGCAGGAAAATGAACACAGATAATCATACCAAACAAACTCTGGGTAATGGAAATATTGGTGGGAGTGATACTTTATTGTTGGCTCCAGCTATAATGGCGAATATTTAGTCGAAAGAGGCGGATCTGCTAACACCAATTTTGACACCAACTATGACATCTTTTGTTTTTAGAGTCCCAACAAATGATTGGAGCTGTACAATGTGTTTAAAATATGTTTGAAAGAGCTCTTGTAAAAAATCAGCTTATTTTGATATCGGTAAGACCTTGATCGGCTCATTCAAATTTATCCTGTCAAATTTGACAGGAATCAACTAAATGAACTGATCAAGCCCTTACCATTATCCGAAATGAGTCGATTTAATTTTTGGGAGTTCTTAAAAACATGTTTTAAACTCATTGAATGGCTCCGATCATTTGCTGAGACTCTAAAAAAAAAAAAAAAAGAGGGTGTCAAAATTGGTGTTAGCAGTCCGCCCCTCAATCAAATATGCACCAACTTAGATGCCTTTGTTGTGGTAATAGTAATATGGTCTGATGACATTCAACTTTTGTTACGGAGTAAGAGCCCGTTTCAGAATACCTTCTAAAAAAATAAGTACTTATTTCACATTTTCAAATTTAAAAATAATGTAAATGAAAAATAATTTTAAATTTTTTTTTGCACCATATTAAAGATCTTCAAACAAGATTCATATTACATATTTTTAAATTTCAATAAGCTCATCATTTTTAAACTTAAAATTATTTTCTTAAAAAATAAGTATTTATTTGGCGTTTGGAAATGGACCTAACTAATTTATCTAACTGGGCCAACAAAGGGAAATGGGACTAAACTAATAATGCCTTGTTGAGGTTGTATCTGCATTGGTTGGCGCCCCTTACTTTTAGGATATCCAATTTGGCTTCGAATTAAATTGCAATTAGAATTTTTTTTTTCATGTGATTACCTTATATGATCAGAGCTGTGCTATCCACACAGATTTTTGTGCACAGATTGTGCACAAATTTTATTGTGAGGCCCATCACGGGTCCCACACAAATCATCCAAGCCGTTCATTAAATGTAAAACATTTTTTCAACGGTCCCCGTAAAAAATAAGCTCAATCCAATACCTATATGTGCTTCATCCAACCATCTAATTTTTCATTCAGATTTTCGAATAATGAAAAGTTATACGATTGGATCGAGTATCTATAGGTATCAAATTGAGATTATTTTTTACGGAGACCCTTGAAAAAATATTGTTCATTTAATGAACGGTTCGGATGATTTGTGTGGGATCCGTGGTGGGCCCCATAACAAAATCTGTGCACAATCTGTGCACAGATTATATGTGTGTGTAGACTTTCTGATATGATCATGACCTACCCAAGGATAATGGACCCGCCACGGTTCTATTTTGATAATCTCAGCCGTTCATTTTGAATGTTTTTTTTTTCTTGGCTATCAAAACTTTTATATCACACTCGAAGGGATACATCGAGGGGGAAAGTCGTTCATTTTGAATGTTATTGGACATTTCTAAAAGTCTAACAATTTCAACAAATAATACTTCATTGATTTTGAGAAAGGGAAAAGTCTTCAATATACACCCTTTTAAGGTACCTATTGTGTGGTTCATATTGTGCCACCTCATAAAAAATTACTTGCAAGACTGGTCATTCGTAACATTTTGTTTTATATCGTAACTTTTATACTAAAAATTCGTAACTTTTCATCAATATAATTCCTAACTTTTTAACAATAGATTCATAACATTTTGGTGTATTTTAATAAGGATGCATATGATACACACCCAAATAAGGAGTATGTATTGTAGCACTTTCCGAAAGAAAGATATATAGTTAAATTCATGAAGGTTCATTTTATTGTCAGCCCTACGTTTCTCTCAAGACAAATCCAACTCAATAAGGCACTTTCGCTATCTGGTTGACTTGATTTTTGCACGGAGAATTTAACCATTGAGACTCATATACAAAACAACTCAGATAATCAAAATACAACCTAGGTAGTTCTATTTTTTTTTTTCCTTCATACCGGAATCATATTTGGAGGCCACGGGAGGAAATGACACGAGACAATCTTCTGCAAACGAATTCTTAGATTGCGTTTGGTTGGATGAAAGAAGTAGAGGAAGAAAAGGGAAACTGTGAAATAATATAATTGCGAATATATTTGTTTAATGTAAATATCTCTATTCCATTTTGTCCAAGTAGAGAAATATGAATGACATAGATTAGATTGCATATTTTGTTCATTAAACAAGAACAGACAAATTGGAGAGAGAGAGAGAGAGAGAGAGAGAGAGAGAGGTATGAAGGTCAGATAAGTGTGATGAATGGCATACGATATTCCCAAAAAGGGGCATTCCGAGAATCGAACTCGGGACCTCTCGCACCCAAAGCGAGAATCATACCACTAGACCAAATGCCCACTCTTGTTGAGTCGGTTAGTTTACAGTATAAATCGAGACAAAAACAGAGCCATTTTTCTGCCATTCCCCATGTACATTAACTTCAATTTGGAGATAATCAGAACACTGTAATCCAAATTTTAACTCAAAATTTAGGAAGGCAACATTGTTACTAGAGAATTATTTAAGAGTGCATGCACTAGTTTTTTTTTCATGAGCAAGAACATCATGTATATTACCTTGGACCTCAGGGACGGAACTAGAATTTCATAAATGTGGGGGCCAAACTATGAACAAGATTTTGAAATTTCAAGGTTCGGAAATAATTGAAGAAAAAACTTATGGGAGACCATAGCGCAGAGAGAGAAATTGGGTTTTGGGACCTAAAACGAACACATTTTTAAATAATTTAAATGCCTAAACAACATTCAATACAAAATACAATATTTTGGTGTTCTTAAAAAAAAAAAAACTAATATTAATATATATATTTTTTTAAACCCCGAAAACAACGTGGGGACCGTGGCCCCCATACGACCACACCTAGATCTGTCTCTGTCCGACCTCTCGGTCATCTTAAAAGTCTGAGGTACAAATAATTATGGGGAGGATGCCGAACAAAATGCATGGCAAGGCCCAACATATGCGCAGCCTCCCGAGGGATAATTCACCTATACATATGAAAAGAAGACTCTTCGCAAAATGATCCGCAAGAACAAGAGGGAAAAATGAGAGCAATATGAGCAAAAACTTTGTTGAGTTAATATTCCAACTTTGTGAGAAGACTAATTTGACCGTCAGAGGACCTTCCCGGCCGTGACCTCCTGCCAGAGTGTCTTAATAGTGTTCTATTTTGTTGTCAGCAGGTCAAGAAGTCAATGCAATCGTCTTCCAAACATCATCATTACCAACAAATAGGGGGGAGACCTAGACCCGAGCTCCACATTAAGATATCAGACAATCATACACTCATCCATTCAAGTTAACTTGCATGTTTTAGTTTTCTATTGATTTCAACAATAATATTCCAAATGAGTCGATTGACTTCGAGAGACCATTGTTCATCTCCGAAAGGCAACACAATTACCGGTTACAAACTAAGGAGACCATTGTTCATCTCCGAAAGGCAACACAATTACCGGTTACAAACTAAGGAACTAAGCACCACGTACAGCGCTAGGTCCTCTGAAACCACACATTTTTATTCCCCTATTCCAATGAATAATTTTTCCTTTTGTTATCTCAAAGACATGATTGAATGGCAAAGAATGCACTAGCATAGGGGAATACAAGAAATTTTAGTATAGGGGGGGGCCTGGTGCCCTTAGCCATAACCTTCTTTACCCACTGGCAAAATCAGAGATGCATTCTAGCTACTCAAACAAATTCACTTCTAAGAGCATCCGTAGTGGAATAACCAAAACCACTTTTAAACAACTTTTCCTTTTTTCTTTTCGATTATGCATCAAGCCAAACAGAAGAACTATATAGAAGCAAGAACAAGCGGGAAACATTTATTACATCAATTAACAAAGAGAGGTCCTCCAAAGTACTTCAAAGTAGACAGAAACACATGACTACTTGGACTTGGGCTTACAATCTTATTCCCAACACATGACTCTTTCGACTTTCCCACAAGGTCTCTTAAGACTCCTACGACTCAATACAAAGAACTTAACTAAATGACCCTTCAACAAGCTTAATACCAGCTACCAACATTGAAACTTTAAAAGATACCCTTTGACTTCCTCTTTGACTTGTGACTCTCCAATTGCTCCATGAATGCTTCACCCACTTGTTCTTCATCAGGTATAGATGCAATTTTGAACCATCATTTGAATCTTTTTCTTCCAAGAAAGAGAAATCCCGAGAAATCCGTCCGTAAATGACGAACTCCATGGAAGATATGATAGGCCAGGGCTAAGGCAGTTATCTCGACAGAGATTAAGATGAGCTTTGATGAAAAAAATAAGGATTGGTAGAAAGTCTCATAGGTGAAGCAAACCAAACCCATTTTCAGACAAAGTTGATAAAAAACCAAAATTATAGTGGTTAAGAAAATTCCGGTGATTCTATGGAAAATGGAAAATGTCGAACTGAGCTGTGGCTGATAAATAGGAAGATGAGGAGATAACGGGCGAAGGGTATTCATGCTATTAGCAGCCTTCGTTGCATCCCCAGCAAGCGTGCTGCAGTGCCTTTTAACTGGTGGAGAGAGATGTTTTGCAATTTCCCTGCAGTATCATCACATGTAACAAAACATATTAGAAGCAAAAAACTGCTAAAACTCGTACGCAGAAGCATTCTACAGTTGCGATTTCCCAAAAGTTGCAGTCTTTTGAAGGATAACACTTCTAACAATAAACAAGCTCACAAAATTGTTAAAAAAGCCAACTTTAATAGAGAAGTTTAGGTCTTTCAAAGGAAAAGATGGTCCAGACAGGGAAACTGGGATTGCAGTAAGATGGTTAGTGAAAAAGAGAATTGGGATTGTGTCTACAAGAAGAATTGTACTCCTTGCATCAACCAAAGATGGTCTGCAAATAGCAAAATGGTAATCTACAATGTTTTTGTGTCAGTTTAATATAGAAGTGTTCCTTCATATAATCTGTTTCGATGTAAGCTACATAGCACATCCTTCATGTCATTCACTATAAACTAGGCTTTGAATAGATCAATAGAATTGTTTATTAAAAAAAAATAGATCAATAGAATTTCATTTAGATGCGTGCTCACTTTGCATGCAAAACAATTCAAGCTAGAGCACCAACTTAGAAAATAGGAAGAAAAAACTGAGAGCTTGATCAAGTTCTCTTGTGTCACATGGAACATATTTGAAGCCAAAGCAGTAGCAGATGTTCTCTTGGCTACCTATTTTGACTAGAAAGTAGAAAAGGGGGACAGGTTTCGCTTTTCTAGGACTTCTTTGTTGGGATATTAATAACAGGGATTTCAGCTATAAAATGCGGTGGTTGTCAGTGACAGAACTAGGTCATTTCCAATTTATCCCACCTCTCACATCATATGTTCATACAGAGCAATATTTCACCTGAGACACGGAATGTATCCCATTTCCTATGTTTAGGATTCTTTATGCATCTTATTGCTTCTCGTCCTGCTGTTCTTCAGAAGAGTAAGAACAAATGCTCAGGTCATAGTGCAAAGAACTAAACCAGCAGGCGGTAAAGTTCATCACCAGGTCAGTTTAGACAAACACATGGATATTAGGCAACCGAGGATATTTTGCTATACGAATATTACTGGGGAAAGAGACAACAATGGAACAATAAGGGGCCAAATATGTATGTTTTTTTGCTAAGAAGACAAAATTCATAAGTGAGCCACCATGTTAGTACTAAATTGACATCCACGAATTATTTTACCATCTCCAAAAACACAGAACCACAAGAACAATGTACTATCACATAAAGGTGGTCAACACTAAAAGGTTTTCTTTTTCCTGATCCGGGTCAACAATAAAAGATTGTAACCAACATAAATCCACTAAAGGGAACTCTATTCGAGTAACAAACCCACAACATTCACATGAAGATAAGGAACCAGATACCATGGAACTTTACATGTTGATAAAAGAATTAAATGTGTTGTCGGATGGTTGGGTGTGTTAGAAAAGAAAGGGAATGTTACTCACGTGTTCTTGATGGTAAGGACTTCTTCCATCTGCTTTCCCTTCACCCATTCAGTAGCTGAAAATCAGGAAAACCCGCAGATAAGATTATTGACGTCGGAACTTAGGAATGCAAAACTCTTATTCTGATGGCAAAAAGTAACAATGAACTTGACGTGCTACTTCACCTTCTACAGTTCACAGGAAGATAAGAGACTATATACAGTAATAAGTGCATTTAACCAAGATATGTTACATCTCGTAGTCACAAAATTTAGTTGTTACCCAAAAACTAGGAATACACTATTATCTTGGTATCAACAAGGAAGCAACTTCAGTATTCTGTTCATTGAGATAATTGTTGGAAAGTGGAAACAATGCATTAGCCACGAGACATCCCTTCTATTCAGTTACCACATCACATTATGGAACTCCAGAGAACTATAGCAGTTGATTTTAACAGAATATGGCCCTTAGTTGGCATCACAGATACTGAAATGTAGCAGAAAGTTTAATCCGTTGTGGTAAAACAAATCACCCAGCAATACCTAAATAGGACGAGTTACATCCAACAATAATCTCCCCCCAAAACCAATGCGTAATGCAGGAAAAACAGGTTAGGAGGAAGGAGATGAAAAACCAGGTACAATAAAACAAAAACACTAAACTAAAACACGAATGGCTGAGCTGATTAAGAAAATACAAAAACCAAGTTAAGAGTTCCCCAATAGTCAGGAATTACCCTTTATCCCTAGACAGCTAGATTCCATGTCCTTTCCAAATCAAATTCAGCAGCCAAATTACCCTTTATCCCTAGACAGCTCTCAACTCTACTGGCTTGAAAGCAAAGCACTTCGGGCATAGCTTTCCCATAGCAAGAAGCTTCAAAATAACTATTTTCCCATAACAACCCCTTGGGGTTTGAATCCCACGGAGGCCAAACATTTCAAACCTTGTGGCCACCATAGAGTTTGCCTAGTCAGTAACTCCAAGGCCCTGAAATTAGTTCAGGTGTGCACAAGCTGACCAGGCATCCATTCATTAAAATAAGAAAAACTATTTTCTGTTAACAAATACAAACACAGCTAAATAGACAGATATAAATGCAAAGGTCCATTCCAAGAAATCAACGTACAAAACTACTACTTCAAGCCCGGAAACCTTGTTTTTTTTTTTTATAATTTTTATTTTTTGCTAAGTAAAAGGCTGGAGGCGAGGACGCCCAGGCATAGCAACTCTCCCAAGGGCTAGTGGACCACAGCCCTTCTTCACAGGAGAACCAAAGAGCCGGGGCAGGCCCCAGAAGGGACCAAAGAGCCGTAAGAAGTACCGCCACACCAAGGGCTAGTGAACCACAGCCTGGCTTCGCAGGAGAACCAAGTTCAAGAAGGCGTCGTCAGCACGACTCAAACCCCTGACCTCTTGGCCACCCAAACCCTGTGGGGAGTGAGCCATGAGCCACTAGGCTACCACCCCTGGTGGTCCGGATACCCGCTTATTAAAAATAGATACAGATTCACACAACAAACCACATAAATGAACAGAGAATATTCAATTGAGTTCTCATATAGTATATACTAACCAGCGGAAGAATACGCCATAGCGGAGCCACAGCCGAAGGTCTTGAAGCAAGCGTCAGCAATCTTACCGGTCTTGATCTGCAGCTTCATCACGTCGCCACAGGCGGGGGCTCCCACGAGCCCTGTGCCAAACGTCGGATCGCTCTTAACGAAGGATCCGACGTTGCGCGGGTGGTTGTAGTGGTCGACGACCCTCTCGTGGTAGATCTGCGGCAGAAGTTGCGCGGCAGCAGGGGTTTGGGTCCCCCGGAACCCTAACCCTAGGAGTCTCTTCGAGGTGAGGCTCAACATTTTTGCTGACTCTGATCTTTTTCCGATCGTAACGTTTCTGGTGTTTTGCGGTGAAGCTTTTGTAGGAGTACTATGTTTTTTAGGACGAAGGCCGCTCTAGATCTAGAGACAGACACAGAGAGAGAGAGATGATAAGTGCCTTGGGCCGTAACCGAGTCGAGTTTCACAACGTTCAAGTTTGTTCGTTAAATTTTTAAATAAATTTGATCTGAGCTCGAACACTATGACAATTTGATGAGCCGAACTTTCTTAGGATTAAATCGAATTCAAACAAACTTGTTTACGATCTTTAACGAGTTAAAAATAATAGACATTTGTACTATAGTCTGAAATTGCAAATAAAAATTTTATTTTCTACATAAATAAGTTCATACCTACACTAAATTATAATAACATATTAGAAATTAAATTTAAAATACTTTTACAAGTTTATACATTAAAAAGTTATAAAATTTTTCTTATGTACAATTAAAAGTTTATACATATTTAGGGAAAGGAAAAAAAATTGCTCGGGTAATCTCGGATTCTGCACAGCATCTATTTCTATGCACCTGAACTTGTTTTGCATTAAACGAAAAAAATCCAAATTTCCACTGACCTGAGGAAACTTCTTTTGCCAACCCTCTGTTTCCTTCATCTTGGACAACAAGATTAATGGAGGGAAGACCTAGTTCATCTCCGCATTCATGATAAAAAAAGATTGTTCATCTCCGGAAGGCAACGGAATTACCCATTACAAACCAAGGAACGTAGCGCCACTACAAACCAAGGAACGTAGCGCCACCTACGGCGCTAGGTCCTCTGAGACCACACCTGTTTATTCCCCTATTCAAATGCATTATTTTTCCTTTTATTATCTCTGAGACATGATTGAATGGCAAAGAATACACCAGAATAGGGGGGGGCAACACAAGAAATTTAGTACAGGGAGCCTGGTGCCGTTAGCCATAACCTTCTTTACCTACAGCCAAAATCAGAGATGCATTCTAGCTACTCAAAACAAATTCACTTCTAACTCTGGAAGTTAGTAGCAATACTTTTAAACAACTTTTCTTTTTTGATTATGCATCAAGTCAAACAGAAGTATTATATACAAGCAAGAACAAGCGGGAGACATTTATTACATCAATTAACAGAGAGAGGTCCTCTAAAGTACTTCAAAGTAGACAATCCTTCGATTATAACAACCAAAGGTGGAAGGTAAGACAGAAACACAATATCCAATTTCATCTTGTATTTTGCTTTTTCGTGATCATCATCAAGCATTAGCAGCTTTCTCGGCAGGTGCAGACTCTGTATTGGCACCTAATTTTCCACGCTTAGCTTCATAATCTTTCACAGCAGCCTTGATTGCATCCTCAGCAAGCATGCTGCAGTGCAGTTTAACTGGTGGGAGAGAGAGATGTTTTGCAATTTCCCTGCAGTATCATCAGATATAACAAAACATGTTAGAAGCAAAAAAAACTGCTGAAACTCGTACGAAGAAGCATCCTACAATTGCGATTTCCCTGAAGTTGGAGAGTCTTTCGAAGGATAATACTTTCTAACAATAAACAAGCTCACAAATTTGTTAAAAAAACCAACTGTAATAGAGGACAAGATTAGGTCTTTTCAAAGGAAAAGATGGTCATCCAGACAGGGAAATTGGGAATGCAGTAAGATGGTCAGTGAAAAAGAGATTTGGAATTGTGTCTACAACAAGAATTCACAAATAGCAAAACGGCAATCTAAAATGTCTTCGTGTCAGTTTTAATACAGAAGTGTACATATAATCTTTTTCGATGCAAGTAACATAGCACTTCCTTCATGTCATTCACAATAAACTAGGCTTTGAATAGATCAACAGAATTTCATATAGATGTGTGCTCACTCGCATGCAAAATAATTCAAGCTTGAACACCAACTTAGAAAAAAGGAAGAAAAAACTGAACTTTTGTTCGAGTTCTCTAAAAACTGAAAGCTTGATCGAGTTCTCGTGTCACATGGAAGTGATGGAAAATATGTGAAGCCTATGCAGTAGCAGATTCTCTCTTGGCTACCTATTTTTGACTAGAAAGTAGAAAGGGGGGACGGGTTTCAGTTATCTAGGACTTCTTTGTTGGGATAATAAGGTGAAATTACACGGACACCCCCTCATCTATCTGGTTTGGACACGGACACCTCCTAACCTTTAAAAACGCCCATACACACCCCCTCATCTACTGAAAAGGAAAAAAAACCTCAACGCTGTTAACGGAATGAACGAAATGTCAAATATACCCTTGGCAAAATTACACAGACACCCCCTCATCTATCTAGTTTGGACACGGACATCCCCTAACCTTTAAAAACGCCTATACACACCCCCTCATGTACTGAAAAGGAAAAAAAACCTCAATGCCGTTAACGGAATGAACGAAATGTCAAATATACCCTTTGTTATGAAATGGAGCAACAAGCATATACGCCACACTTTACTCGATCAGAAATTTCTCTCCACCCTACTCGATCATGGCGCCTCTGTCTCTCTTCCTCTCCCTCTTCAACTTGCATTGTAGATCATGACTAACCTTAGATTGGGAAGAAAACCTAAGTTTCGAAGAACATCGGATCGTGTAAACTGTAGAAAAACTGTAGATCGTGGCCAACCCTAGATCGTGGCAAACCCTACTTTGGAAGGTATGTTTTATATGTAAAAAATTATAGATTTTCTTATTAAATTGCACAAATGTAGATGTATATGTTCATATTATATGATATATATGAATACATTAGGGTTTTTGTTTGGGAATAGTAGGGTTTTTTGAAAGGTGTTGTACAGTGCTGACTTCAATAACCTTTAAAAATTGGGGCTTTTGTTTTTTTGCATTTACTTGTCATCCATTTTGTATTTGAAGTCCTCAAGGGGGCTTTTTCTCCACAACGACAGTAGGAATCAACCCAATTTTGGGTTTGGTTGGAGTTGTAGCTCTAACTGCAGCTATTATATCTGTTGTTGGTGTGGCTATGGTGGCTACTATAGCTATTGTTGCCACTTGCCACCTTCCATGGCTGTCGTAGGAGAGAGAGAGAGAGAGAGAGAGAGAGAGAGAGAGAGAGATCTGATACAGAGTGAGAGAGAAAATCTCTGATATAGAGCGAGTGAGGGAATCTCTGATATAGAGTGAGTGAGAATGAGGAATGAGGTATGAAAGGCAACTAGGTATATGTTGCCGTTAAAGGGCATTTTTGTCTAAAATTTGGCAAAAGTATTGACATGTGCCGTGCAACAAACGGTACTCAAACGGAAGGGTGCTCCTTGGGTAACGGTAGAAGATGAGGGGGTGTGTATGGGCGTTTTTAAAGGTTAGAGGGTGTTCGTGTCTAAACCGAATAGATGAGGGGGTGTTCGTGTAATTTCACCGGATAATAATAACAGGGATTTCAGCTATAAAATGCGGTGGTTGTCACAGTGACAGAACTATATCGTTTCCAATTTATCCCACCTCTCACATCACATGTTCATCCAGAGCAATATTTCACTTGAGACACAGAATGTATCCCATTTCCTACGTTTAGGATTCTTTATGCATCTTATTGCTTCTCATCCAGCTGTTCTTCAGAAGACTAAGAACAATGCTCAGGTCATAGTGCGAAGAACTAAACCAGCGGGCAATAAAGTTCGCCACCAGTTCAGTTTAGACAAACACGAGGATATTTTGCTATACGCAGAATCCTGGTGAAAGAGACAACAATGGAACAATAAGGGGCCAAATATTTATTTATTTTGCTAAGAAGACAAATTCAAAAGTCATGTTAGTACTAAATTGACATCAACAAATTATTTTACCATCTCTAAAAACACAGAACCACAAGAACGACGTACAATCACATCAAGGTGGTCAACAGACTCAACACTAAAAGATTTTCTTTTTCTAGATCCGGGTCAACAATAAAAGGTTGCAACCAACATAAATCCACTAAAGGGAACTCTATTCGAGTAAAAAGCCCACAACATTTACATGAACATAAGGAACCAGATACCATGAACTTTACATGTCAGTAAAAGAATCAAATGCGTGTTGTCGGGTGGTTGGGTGCGTGTTAGAATCGAAAGGGAATGTTACTCACGTGTTCTTGATGGTAAGGACTTCTTCCATCTGCTTCCCCTTCACCCATTCAGTAGCTGAAAATCAGGAAAACCCACAGTTACGATCATTGACGTTGGAACTCAGGAATGCCAAACTTTTATTCTGATGGCAAAAAGTAACACTGAACTTGACGTCCTACTTCACCTTCTACAGTTCACAGGAAGATAAGAGACTATATACAGTAATAAGTGCATTTAAGATAGGTTACATTTCGTAGTCACCCAAAAATCAGGACTACAGTATTATCTTGGTATCAACATAAGGAAGCAACTTCAGTATTCTGTTCATTGAGATAATTGTTGGAAAGTGGAAACAATGCATTAGCCACGAGGCATCCCTTCTATTCAGTTACCACATGACATTTTGGAACTCCAGAGCACTATAGCAGTTAACATGGCCCTTAGTTGGCATCACAGATACTGAAATGTAGCAGAAAGTTTAATCAGTTGTAAAACAAATTGCAACTAATCACCCGGCAATTCCTAAATAGTACGTGTTACATCGAACAATAATCTCCCCCCAAAACCAATGCGTAATGCAGGAAAAACAAATTAGGAGGAACGAGTTGAAAAACCAGCTACAATATAACTAAAACACTAAATGAAAACATGAATGTCTAAGCTGATTACGAAAACACAAAAACCAAATTAAGAGTTCCCAAAAGTCGGGAATTACCCTTTATCTCTAGACAGCTAGACTCCATGTCCTTTCCCAATCAAATTCAGGAGCCAAATCAACAATGCTTTCAACTCTACGGGCTTAAAAGAAAAAACTTCCGACATAGCTTTCCCATAGCAAGAAGCTTCAATTTAACTATTTTCCAATAACAACTAAACAACCCATTGGGGTTTGAATCACACAGAGGCCAAACATTTTAAACCTTGTAGCCACCGGTAGGTTTGTCCAGTCATTAACTCCAAGGCCTCGAAATTGCGCACAAGCTGACCCAGACATACATTCATTAAAAAAAGAAAAACCATTTTCTGTTAACAAATATAAACACGGCTAAATAGACACATATAAATGCGAAGGTCAATTCCAAGAAAGCGAACCATTCCAAACTTTGGCCAGTGGAGGGTTGCTCAATCGTTAAGCCCTGAAATTGGTCCAGGAGCCAAGATCAGTCAACGTACAAAACTACTATAGTCGAGGTGCACACAAACTAGCCAAGAAACCTCATTATCTTTTATATATTTTGCTAAGTAAAAGGGTGGAGGCGGGGGACAACCCGGCATAACAACCTCCCTTGAGCATGACCATAGAGACTCGAGACCCGGGGAAGGGATGAAAGAGCGGTAAGAACTACCACCACGCCAAGGGCTAGTGGACCACAGCCTGGCTTTGCAGGAGAACCAAGTTCGAGAGGGCGTCGTTAGCACGACTCGAACCCGTAACCTCCTGGCCACCCAAACCCCGTGGGAGTGAACCATGAGCCACTAGGCTGGTCTGGAAACCCGGTTATTGAAAATAGATACAGATGCACACAACCAACCACATAAATGAACCGAGAATATTCAATTGAGATCTCATATATATACTAACCGACGGAAGAAGACGCGATGGCGGAGCCACAGCCGAAGGTCTTGAAGCAAGCGTCAACGATCTTCCCGGTCTGATCGTCGACCTTGATCTGCAGCTTCATCACGTCGCCACAGGCGGGGGCCCCCACGAGCCCCGTGCCCACTGTCGGATCGGTCTTGTCGAAGGATCCGACGTTGCGCGGGTTGTTGTAGTGGTCGACGACCCTCTCGTGGTAGAGCCGCGGCAGAAGTTGCGCGGCAGCAGGGGTTTGGGTCCCCCGGAACCCTAACCCTAAGAGTCGCTTCGAAGTGAGGCTCAACATCTTTGCTGACTCTGATCTTTTTCCGCTTGTAACGTTTACGGTGTTTTGCGGTAATTTTTGTACTCTATGGACGAAGGCGGTTCGAGACAGAGAAGTGTCTCGTGCACAGTAAACGAGCCGAGTTTTAGAATGCTCGGCTTCGCTCGTTAAGTTTTAAAATAAATTTCATCTGAGATCGAACTCTATGACAGTTTGGCAAGTCGAGCGTGCCTAGTTTTGAACCGAATTCAAACTTGTTCACGAAACGAGTCAAAAACAATATTAGATATTTATGTCATAATACAGGTCTAGAAAAATTATATTTTGTACATAAATAAGTACATACGTGCATCAAATTATAGTAATTTTGTCACTTCCTTTTTATTAATGACACACCCCTTTTTTCATAAAATAAATCATTTACAGTAATAAAGACACAAAGGAGAGTAACATTAACAAGAAAATAAGTAGCAAAATCACTCCCCATAAGTAATAACGTATTAGGAATTAAGTTTACAATACTTTTACAAGTTTACACATTAAAAAGTTATAAAAAAATTCTTATGTACATGTAAAAGATTATACATATTCAAGGTTATATGTGAAATTTGTTATGAGATACGCATATAAATTATAGATTCACGGCCTAATTGAGCCGAATACAGTCAAGTTGAGGTTCGGCTCATTTATTAAATAAATCTAAAATTGAGGCTCAGATTTGGTTCACTTAGTACTCCAATCGAATTCGAACGAATCTTTAACGAGTCGAATTTCAAACAGTTTCCGAACAACTCGGTTCTTTGCTATCCCTACAATGCATAGCTCAATCTTTGCCTGAATTGTTGGGGTGGAATATTTGCTTTTTTCCCCTTAAAAACTTATCAATATGGAATTTGGTGTGCAATCCCCCGATTCTGTGGGCTGGACTATGCCCACTATGCCCAGATTGAGCCCGTTAGACAGGAATGATTCGATTGGAAGCCCATGTCTAGTTAACCGAAGAACATCTCCAACAACACTACTAACCAAATTACCAAAACATCTACTCCTATCTAAAATTACAAAATCCCTTAGAACTTTCAAGTTAAATTCTAAAATTCCTTGATGAAACAGAAACAACACCTCCTTGAGGAACTACTATAAAATCAAATGAAAACAATCAAACACATTTTCATGTCATAAGTATCTATACTGGGGGTCACCCTTAGGATTGAAAAGGTCGACCATCAAAGCCGTGGTCGAAACTCAAAGAGACTAATGGAGACGGCAACACAAAAGTTGGGAAGCCTAAGGTTATATCCATTAAAGACTCGTGCAATCTGCCCTAGAGGTGTTTTTGCAAAGAAGATGGTAAGAGCCCTAGCAATGTTGAAGAGGGCAACAATCGCTGCGGCGCTTGCAAAGCCCCAAATCATAGTCTTGTAAGATACAGTCAGATCTTCAGTCTAACCAGCTTCTTGAATAAGAATGCGATTCGCCTCCCGAACACAAAATCCATCGGTGTGCCAGAAGCGATAAGGAGATTCACCGTTGTTGTATGCCACCCATATCGCTACTGATGTAGGACACCTACATCAACTACTCCAGCAAACAGATGGCAGAGAACAAAATAATAAGAGCACTTACACCGTTGCTATCTTTCGTGCTACCAATGGCAAACGCAATCAAGAGTTGCACCATATTGCCAAGGGAGCTAATGACTTTCTCCGATCTTTCCTGAATGTTGTCCTCCATTTGGTGCAGCTCTTTTTCCTGTCTCTCGAGGTTTGGGTTCATATGGGAGTGGTGGAGGTAAAGAAGATCCACCTGGAATGAATAGTCAAATATAAATCAAATATACAAACAGACTAATAGCCCAATACTCAAACGAATTATTCTCCCACCACATCGAAATTCGAATGATTGAGAGGAAAGCTCACGACTTTTGGTATTAGTTGTCAATTGCATAAAAGCAGCTTCTCCGAATTTGGGAGCGATTGGTTTGGAAAGAAATAGAAAACATAGACATAGATAAAAAATAAAAATAAAAAGCTTTTCCACCCCGAACCAAACTAACTCTCTCTCTCAAACTCCTCTCTAAAAATGGATCCACCACCCGTCTCCCAACCCTCCACACCACCACCACCCCAACTCAGCCACCTTCTCCCAACGTCGACGCCACCTCAGCGACCCTTTCCCTCCGGTCAGCTCTCTCATGTGGAACTATGGTGAAGGCTTCAACCGCACGGTCGTCCTCAATCGCCACCCCAACACCACCACCACCCAACTCAACCACCCTACCACAACCACCTTTACCTCCACGATGATGCCACCTCAAACGACCCTATCCCTTTCCCTCCTACCTCGAACCCCAAACTCTACCTCATGTGGAGCTATGGTGGAGGCGACAACCGCATAGTCGTCCACAATCGCCACCCCAACTGTAATACCCATCCCGGATATTTGGGTATATAATATACTTTTTAATTGAATTATGTGATTTCGGGTTAATTCGTAAGCATTAAAATCTACAAGGGCCTTGTGTGTAGTATATATGTGCTCTTGTGTGATCGGGCAGAGTAGTTTTGGTGAGAAGGTGTGATTGCACCATATAATTTTGCTTAAGGAGATATTTTGTAAGTATCTCACTTTCTCCTTTCTAAGAGTATAAGAGGGAAGGAAGAAGAAGAAGAGAGGAGAAAAGGGGAATAGCTAGGGCTGACCTCCTTCACTTGTAGTTGAAGACCTAACTTGGTAATCCATGCTTTTCTTATTTGGATTTATGTTTCTCTTGCTTGAATTTATGCTTATTGAACTTGAATTCATGTTTAGGTTGGTGATCTCGAGATTTGGTCTTGAATCCTATGGATTTGAAGTTTAGAACTTGTTTAAAGTTACGAACTTGATGATTGAGTCTCATGTTCTAATTCTAAACTTATAAGAAGTTATAGCTAAAATACGACAAGTTGGTTGTTAGACTTCATAGCGATTTTAGAGATTATGTTATATTCAAATTTCACATGTTATTTGATACATTTCTAGGTCTTCGAGATGGACATATTTGTATTTGTTGGGCCTCGTTAAATTTTCTTGTAGGTTTATAACTCAGTATCAAATATTCATTTAAATGTTTTAGGAGATGTTTTGCTGGCATAGTAGAAATGTTATGGGATATTATCACGTATTTGCTTAAACATTTTAAGATATTCATATGCTAATATGGGTTAACTTGTGGCTAGGCAATGAGTTGGTCAATAGGGAGGTACCGAAACCGTAAGTTTGGTATAGTCCAGTCGAATCAAAGGTGAGTGTGTTTGATATGATTATTCTCAATAAGATATTACTGTGGTGGTGATTGTATATCATGTTAATCCTAATTTAGCTCTTGATATTACTGGAAAGGTTTGCGTGTGAGGCACGCTATGTCGTAAGCCATACCGCTTAATTAATGATGGTTAGGAGCATGGTGTGTGTGACACAAGATTTAGTTGTTGATATGCATGCTTAAAGATTATGCATGTTTGAGAAATATGTGTGTTTGTTGAGGTGTTGATTGTACCGCTGAGGGTTTGCATGTGAGACATACCATGTCGTATGCCATGCCGACTAATTATCAGTGGATGGGAGCATGGTATGTGGGACACAACTCCTGAGGGTACAAGAGAATATGGCAGACGTGTCACTGCATGCTTGTGTGATTTATATTCATGTTGATATTCCTTCAAGTATTGTGATATTTAATTGAGCATTTTTATATCTCATACACTCCTAATTTTCCTTTTTAGTTTGCCAGATAGCAGGTGGCTTAGAGTGGGTTCAGTACTAGTCAACGTTAAGGGTGTTTGGCATGTGTCAAGTGGAGTTTTGATCACGTTGATATGAAGTACCTTAGCTAGTTCAGAACTTGTTTGTAAGAGGGTTGTAGCTAAGGGTTTTTAGAGCATATAAATTGTATGAGATGTTTTTAAGTTTGTCGGTGGTTTGATGTTCTAATTGAGGTTTGACATTGACACTATTTGTTTTATATGTGAGAAGTCTTCCGCTGGGTTTCATTATGTCTGATTGTGATGTGTGGTTTGATCTTATGTTGAAATACCACGTGGACGTGCCAACTCGGGCCCACTTAGGGTGTCATTTGCGGGGCGGGGCGGGGCGTGACACCAACACCACCACCCCGACTCAGCCACCTTCTCCCCACGTCGACGCCACCTCGGTCGACCCTCTCCCTTCCGTCCCAGACCCCAAGCTCTGTCTCATGTGCAGCTATGGCAGAGGCGACACCCACACAGTTGTCCTTGACCGCCTCCCCAACACCACCCCAACACCAACCCCACCTAGCTCTCCCACCCCCGACTCAACCACCTTCTCCTCACGTTGATGCCTACTTACCACCCTCTCCTTCTCCCTCCCGTCCCAAACCCCAACTAAATTTAGAAAACATAGGCTACATCTATTTAAAATTATGAGAAAAAAAAAATTATGAGAAAATAGGTTTGGTCTGTGTCGTTTGGTATAGTAATTGGCTACCTCGCCAAGATAAAAATTGCAAATTTCTCAAGCTCAAATAACAACATCTGGAAGATTAGCGTTTCAATTGTTGGCAACTTAATTCAATCTTAGTTCTAGACAATTAGGCTCAGGCTAGTTTCAGTCGACTCGAGCAAAGTACTGTTGCAACAAATGTCGACCACCGATGGTAGAGCTTTTGCGAGCTCAAAGTCGAGTTCCAATTCGGTTCGGCTCAAGCTCAACCCACTAGTGTCCGCTCTTTGATACATACACTTAATACCTACATTTCATCCTCTCTTTTTTCTTCCAGCAAGGCCATTTTGTGGGAAAATTTGTTAATAAGAAACTATAATAGTAAAAGAAAGGAAGCAACATTAGGTGGATCACATGACTTATAGACCTAGAACTTTTTCATTTTGAGGACATAGATTGAAATTCAGAGAGAGTTGATTATAAAGGTAAAGATACTCTCTGTTCTTATCTCATCAAAGAGATAAGTTCAATTACAAGTTAAAATACCATGTTCTTATCGTATCTCATCTGTAATTTTGCAGATAGTCACAGATCTAAGGGTTTGTATGAGACTTGTGGAAAAAAAGAAAGAGAAAGGAAACTTAAAATTTTCTCATTCATTGTTTGGTTTGAAGAGAAAGATGAGAGAAAATAACATATTTAAGTTTTGTGCACAGTAAAATTTTCCTCATTTTCATTTTCTTCTCCTTTCTTTTCTTTCATTCTTCTCAGGTTCCACCAAACACAACGAAAAAAAAAAAAAAGCAAAAAATCAGGAAATAAAAAGGGTAGTGATTTTGCCACATTCTTTTTTGTTAATGCCACATCCTGCAAGTGTATTTTTTGGTGTAAAAATATACTTACAAAGCGTGACATTATTAAAAAATGATCCCAACAAGAGTAGGGCAAAGAAAGAAAGAAATTACAGAAGGACTTAAAATAAACAAAGCGAAAATACTTTTTACCTTCCCTCAGTTGCTGTAACTGAAAAAAAAAGAAAGTAGTAATCGGTCTCCGACTCTGATCACGCCGTGAGAGAGAGAGAGAGAGAGAGAGAGAGAGAGAATGAGGCCTCAAATAGTTCTATTTGGAGACTCGATCACGCAGCAGTCATTCGGATCAGGTGGATGGGGCGCTTCCCTCGCCGACAATTACTCTCGCAAGGTTCCCACCCACGCACATCACCGCCCATTACTCCTCTCCTTTCTAAATACTTACCAAAAATCCAATTTCTTATTATATCGTAAGTATTTTCTTTCGATGATTTTTGGTAGGCCGATATAGTGCTTCGTGGATATGGCGGATACACCTCTCGTTGGGCCTTGTTCCTTTTGCATCACATTTTCCCTCTGGTATTGCCTTTTTAGGACTCTTAATTCTACGCTTGTATCGTGTCTCATCTGTCTAGTCCTTTCTTTATTGTACGGAACTTACAATTGCTCTTTTTGCAAAGGGTTTCTAGATGTGGGTATGTGTTTTTTGTTGATGGGCATGCTTGTAGTTATGCAATTACAGGGGAACTTGTAATGGGTGTCAGTCTATGACTATAGTATTCTAATGGGAATGGTAGGATATACATTTCGTTACTATCCATAGTTTTAAATCTATGTATGGGTCTCCATAACAGTACCGGTTGCGATTTTGCAGTTTTGGGCGTGTAGCGTAACTGTATCTGTGACCGGAGGTGTGAAATATTCTAAAATTCACACATCACCGATACCACCGTTACATATCGGCCGATACGTTTACATATCCCGACACGTTTGCGATTTTCTAACACCCCAATATTGGTCTTATCGGGACTTGGTACCTACCGGTACCGCTGCGTATCGGCCGATACCAATACTTGTCAGCTATCACCAATGTTTCAAACCATGCTATCACATGTAATATGATCAAAGGGATATGCATTGTAGCCTTAATTGAAGACTGCGACTACGTAGGGCTAGAATTACAAGTTGTGAATGAATGCCTTGTGCAATCGAGATCTTAGGGTAACACGTTTCCAATTATTTTTATCCCGATAAACCAGACTAATCTCTCCTGCCCCTCCCACATCCCTTTCCACGCGTTTGAGTGAAGTCAGGTGGCCCCAAGGATAAATCGTTGTCGAGAGGAATCGACCCTGCGACCTTGGGGCGGTAATCCTCACCAAGGCAAGTCGATTAACCACTGCGATTACCCATTGGGGTTGCATGTCCAAGTTATTGGAGTTCAAGGCTTTGTTTTTTTAACAATGCTACCTCAATGGAAGTTGTAGCAACAGTTGGTATTGATGACCTAGAGCCACCTCAATGTGTATCTGTCTTTCAGTTGCCTGCTTACAAAAAAGCAGAAAACAGGTTTAATGTTGAATGATGGTTTGGGTAATACGAAGTCCACATTATATGATATGTGTAACCTCAGCTGAATTTTTAGCTATGTTTTTAATAAATACACCAGTTCTTGATCATCTTTGAAGAAGGAAATATAAACTGGACTACTGGAGCATGCAACTCATCGCCCTACTCTTTACAAGCTTATTCAATGGCATCGGCAGAGCCACTATGTAGCTAGTTGGGTCACTCGACCCTGCTGAGGACAGATACATATTATATGAAAAAATGTTACAACTATTAGCCCCTCGGGTATTTAAAAAAAATTCCCTTAGGAACCTTACCAAAAATCCATTTAGGTATTTAACACCACTACCTAAAAGCTCTGACTCTGTCAATGGTTACAACATGGTGAGTTATTTGCAGCCAATTATCTTGTAGTTGCAGTAGCAACATTTTTGTCTCTATGATAGCAAGCTCATCTGGTTACCTCTTTTCTACCCTGGACTATTTTTGCAGGGCTCTGGAACACCTCCTGCTGTTGCCACTATTTTTTTTGGAGCTAATGATGCAGCTCTGCTAGGGAGGAATAGTGAAAAGCAACATGTACCAATTGGAGAGTACAAGGATAATCTAAGAAGAATTGTTTATCATTTGAAGGTTCAAAGTTGCTTTACCAGATATTTTGAGATTTTCTTTTATGCTCACTTCATATTCATACATTGTGGATCTTTTATATGCATATGATGCATTCTCAAGGTCATGGTTAGGCTTCTATCAGCAGTTTATATGCTTTGGAGTTTGGATATGCGCTATTCCTATTGCAGATTTATCCACTGCCTTGTCAATCCACTTAGGAGAAACAATCACCTTTCTTTTGGTAATTGAGAAAACTGAAATACATGTTGGCGGCTAAAGAAAGTGGCCATGCCTTAAAACCAAAAAACTTGCTTCAGTTTGCTTAATTATATTTCTTGCACGTCAATGCTGTGTTTTTAAGTTATTGATCCTTGCCTATCAAAATAAAAGTTATTGATCCTTCTCTAACATAGCCATTTTCTTGGATTATGAAACATATTTCAAAGAATATACAAGTCATGTAAATGGGGTATAAACAAGACTCTAATGTTTTATATTGTCCGTTCGAAGGGTCAATCTTATTTTCATGTGACGGTGAAATGCTTTCAAACTCCTCGTTTAGGGCCTGCACTTCTCTTCCACACTATTTTGCATAATCCAAGCACCTTCTCAATTACTAATTAATTGCTTCATGTTTTGTGGATTGTTGACCTCAGGAATGCTCTCCTACGATGCTAGTAGTGATTATAACTCCTCCACCTGTTGATGAGGAAGGACGCATGGCATATGCACGGTACAATAAAACAACACTCCTAATTTGAAATGTGGATTATTGTGACATATTGGAGGGCTGTAGATGTTGACTTGTATTTGCAGAAGTTCATTTATGATGCAATGAGTTCTTTACCTTCTTCCTTTTTTTGTCTTCTTTTTTTCCCCTATTGTTTGTACAAGAACTTCATTTTGTCATCATTTTAAAGGATTGATGATACACTATGTTGCATGGAGTGGGGAATGGGTATCGAGTGCGGGTAGCTATCTAAGTGTCAGAGTCATCTATTTGCATCTTAAGGACATGGGAATAAATGAAGATTTTTAAATTTCTTAGTATTTATTTTATTTTCTCAGACAACTAAGGTTTACAAAGTGCCTTAAGAGCATTCCATGCATAGTATAGGAGTTCCTCGCATAGTTGATGGTAAATTACAAAAGATGCTTGTTAGGTGAAGGTCTAACTAAATGTGTCGGACATGGCTAACATACCATTATCGGAGTTTCGAGTATGCAACACGGGTATTTTAATATTGTTGAAGGATCCACGTAACATAGAGTGGATACACATTACACACTCAAGAGGGACTTCAGCTCCAAACTTTGACAAATGCCAAAGGTCAAACAGTCAAAGGATTCGCTTTTTTTTTTTTGCTCGGCGAAAGTCAGTAGCGTTAGTTGTTGTTAGCGAGGCTTGAACCCCAGTCAAATGCATGGGAGTATGTGGTGCCTATCGCTGGGCTAGCACTCCACTTGCTCAAAGGATTCACCTATTGACTATTGTAGATTTTTTTACTAACCCAGATTTACATTGTGATAAATGAGCTTCTAATTTGCCCTGAGCAGATCTTTATATGGCGAGAAAGCAATGAAACTTCCAGAAAGGACTAATGAAGCTACAGAAGTTTACGCGAAGCAATGTGTGGAGTTAGCCAAGGAACTAGGTCTCCCCTCCATTAATCTGTGGTCAAAGATGCAGGAAACAGAGGGTTGGCAAAAGAAGTTCCTCAGGTCAGTGGAAATTTGGAGGTTTTTCGTTTAATGCAAAACAAGTTCATGTAGATACGTAGAAATAGATGCTGTGCAGAATCCGCGATATTCTTTATCGTTGTTTTCGGATCATTGATTTGAGGAGAGATTTATGAGTTGCACGGATAAGGAAAAGGTTAGAGGATAATAAAAGCAAAGAAGCTAAATTTATTCATTTTTTTCTCTATTGTGATCCTTTCCTTGGTTAAAGTCCTCCATATATCCATGACCAAATACGGCAGAAAGTTGATCAAAGAAAAAAAATGGCTCAAATATATGGACATTTGGTTTCTAGAAACATATGCTAAATCTTGGTGTGTTTCATATGACCATCCAAGAAATCAATATCCTACCTGGCGCTCATTCTTTTTGTTTACCATGGTTAAACTTGATTGTATAGAAAGCATGAATGTGTTCTAAAATGCCCGGTTGTGTGGTTTTTAGTGATGGGTTGCACCTTACACCAGAAGGCAATGCAGTTGTACATCAAGAAGTTGTGAGAATTTTTAATGAAGCGGGGCTTTCTGCTCCAGAAATGCCATATGATTTCCCTCATCACTCGGAAATTGATGGGAAGAACCCGGAGAAAGCTTTCCAGCTACAATGCTTATGATTTCTATTTTCTACGCCGGTAATTCTACTAGTGACCTTCATTAGGCTTTTTTGCATTTTTACCGCCAAAGATTCCGAGGACCTTTCCAGTGATTCTGGTATTGATTTGTAATTGCTCCTATTTTATGATCAAAATAGTCTACTCTGCATTGAGTAGAGTAGTGTGGACATGTATGGTTTCGCTTATCAGTATGGGCACGTATTTGCTTATCAGTATTCGTTGCTAAAATAGTGTGGACATGTATGGTTTCGCTGTGTATCCCTTCTCCATTCAGCTGGTCCCTGGACCAAGATTGAAACCAGGAATTTGATACTCCATGCATGGATGTGGCTGAACTTGGGCCTTCTAGCAGTAGTAATTTTGGGGAGGTGGATCTCATGTTTTTAACCAAAACCGCCGCACAGGTAGGGAAAGTCCACAAAAACCGCTACTTGAAGGTGGATCGATTTGGGTACCTGCCCGATTCGGATGAGATTGTCATCCCTTTTGTTGATTTACTCAACATGCCCTGGCAAAGCTAATTTCAGGTTCCCCTAGTTGTCATGTTCATGTCCAGAGGATGTTAGATGCATATGAAGCCTTGTGGGATATGTAATAGGGACATGATACTGGCACTCTAAAAATTGATGCAGGCACTCCAAAATCAGTGTAACTCCAAAGTCACTTTTCTTTGTTTTTGGAGTGTGCATCAATTTGTGGAGTGCTAATATCATTTCTCTATGTATTACTCCATACAACTATACAAGTGAAAAAATAATTGTCTTAAACATCAATGATGTCATTACCGGCCTAGGGTTTTTTACTTTTTCAATGGGCAGGATAATATTTACACTACAATTAGCATTGGAAAGAAGATAATATAACAATGAGAAAGAACCTATTAAAGGAGTAACCCAATTAAAGGGAAAGAAATAATTTACAAACTAATGGGAAGAAATAATTAATCACTTGGGGGAGGATTAGGCTTGGATTGATCTCATTACCCCATAAACAGGTTAAATGAACAATTAATATTCCTAAATGTCACAATTAGAGTGGTAGCCAAGGCATAGGCAATATGTACTTGGCAAAAAAATAAAGGCCGTTGATTTTGCCACATCTTTTTTTGTTAACGTCATTCCCCTGTAAGTGTTTTTTTTGTGCAAAAATACACTTGCAGGGGAGTGGCATTAACAAAAAAAAGAGTGGCAAAATCATTTCTCAAAATAATATATATATATATGACCTGAGCATTTTTTTTTCCTTTCCTAATTTACAAAATACTACTATAATTTTTTATGGTCTGAAATTATTTCTTAAAAATCAAAACAAAAGAACACGACAACATTGGAAATGATACCACGAACTCAGGTTTTTTTTATTACAAAATACTCCCTCCGTCTCAAATAAGAGTCCAGTATTTCATTTTGGATTATTCCAAAGTAAGTGTTCACTTTAAAAAGTTAATGAGTAAAAGTTTATACAATTAGTATTATTTTGTCCTTTTGAAAAAGTTAATGGGTAGAAGTGGAGGATAAATTTTGAAAAGTGAAGATAAAAATCAATGTGAAAGTGTAATGATGGTGTTTTCTTATTAAATTGGAATTACGAAGCTGGATGCCAAAAATGGACAGAGGGAGTAACACGTTAGATAATTTTCTACTTTCAAGAATGCATAGAATACCGAAATCTGTTGATAATAATACACAATCTGCGCTTACAATTTTATCTTAAAAAAGTAAAAATTGACAAATTATTTGTAATGAACTATGTTATGTAAGTGGCGTCGAACTTTTACCGATGTAGTCTTACTTGTTCTAGGAAAGACACTTTTGTCATTTCTAATTAATATGCGGCGACATTAATTTGCTACTGCAATCACTCTGATCTCTATCTCCAATTCACACTACAAGTGGTTATTAATTAAATATTGAAATTAACCAGCTTTAATTGTGTTTCTATATCTACGACTAAATTTTACCATTTAATTCAACTTTTAATGACATTAGTAAATTGGAATTCAATGCAGGGAGAGAGAGATATATAGCGATGGCTTTGAATTTGATTTCAGTTACACAACCCAATTACTGCCATTGAGTGTGCACTTTTATTAAGACAAAAATAAACCAATGAAAACAAAGGGAAAATAAAATGTTTTAATCCTAAACAAATTGTATTTTGGAAGAGGTCAAATCTTTTATACCGAAAAAGTAGATGTACCTCCACGTTCTCATACAATTTCAACCGCAGTATTACACAATAGTCTCTTTCTGAAAAGAATCTTTTGTGCATACATGCGGCTAATATTACACGGGGACAGAGGTACAGACCCGAGGTGATTTTGGAAAGAATTTTCTTTCAAGAAATATCCTATTATAGTTGCCAAAAGAAGTTATGTTTTATCTTAGAGCACTATACTTATTTAGATAGAAACCAATTAAGAATTTTCAACCGGATAAAGCATAAACTATTCAAAATAACCAAAATAGCTTATTGTCCAAATAAAGACCTTAATTTTCAACAATTTCTCAATAAATCCCTCAAACAAATTGCCTAATTAAGAGTCAAAGACAAAACTAATTAAGGCTAAAATGGCCATTAACAATAAATATGTCCAAAAGCTTTTCCTCCTTTATACCACATGTTAAAAAAATTATTCTGCTACATCCGTGACCAGAGCAACTTGTAGCAGTCCAGGTGGCTGTTTAGACCAGTAACCCCGTCGGCATTCTGCCACGTAATCCAATTGGAACATTCTCCACCATGTGTTTAGCACACTGGATCACAATCTCACTTGTCTCAAAAAGTTAACTATCCTTTGACCAAACAATCCATAAATGGAAATTACATAAAAGCAGCAAAATCATTTCTTAACATGGGTCAATTTGGTAAGCACTTGTCGCAAGTGAAAAAAACCCCTTTCTCACTCCATTCAATTCCAAACATATAAGATCAACCATTTAATCAATGTCCAAAAATGTCCAAACCATAATAAATGTCTCTGACGGAACAATTATTCGGTATTCTTGTGTACCTTTTACCGACCTATGACAATTTCGAGTTCTATGAGTCTCGTGTGTCTGATAGTAAAACTTGCACAAATGTATGCATGCTGGATGTACGGGTGAGGCATATATAGGAGCACTGAATAACATTTTCTCCCCATCCTGCCCCATTAAGAAACACATTAACACAAAGGTTAGAGAGAGAGGGAGAGAGAAAGAGAGAGAGAAAGGGGGAGGAGAGCTACATTCCATTTTTTTTCATCACAACCATTTTCTCTTCCCATTTTTTCTCATGCTTTCTCTCCCTCATGGAGTTTGACAAGAACTACGGAGAAAAAGAAGATCTCACCTACCCATCACTGCTTCAGCCCAACAATTACCTAAAATCGGAAATAACCGAACAAGAAGAAGAAGATGATGATTTCTACTTACAAGATTTTGATCACCATCTTGATCAGTTCTCATTCACTGGATCATCCCTAACCCCGGAATTCGATCTCGAAAACCCGTGTTTTGATCCGTTCGATCCCTTCCAAAACATTGGTCCTCTAAGTATCGACGATTTTTACGAGTTGAAGCCATTTTCACATCACCAAAATGAAGGAAATGGTACAACTGATGATGGCATGCAGTACCCTAGGAAAACTCTGGTGGATGTGAGCGAACCGGACCCAAGCTCCATGCCCTTCATCTGTGAAGATGTTAAGCCTATGAATTTTGTGATACCAGATGAAGGGTCATGCATAACTGCTGAAAATATTGGGTATCACAAGGGTAATAATGGTACTAGGAAAAATGGGGCGCCCCAATCAAGAAGACCATGCAGCAACAAAGGTCGTAAGAAGTCCAATTCAGTCAAGGGACAATGGACCATTGAAGAAGATAGGTGAAAGAAAATAAAAAATAGCGATATATTTTATTCCTAACGTTTTTGGGTCGATGATAGTTTATCTCTTGATAATGCTACGTACCCAGAAAAAGTACTTAAAAAATGTTTATGATATATTAATTTTTCTGGGTACGCGACATTTCTTGTTTCTTGATCGGTAATTTCTTTACGGGATTCTTATTTTGTTAACAAGAATTGTTTTTGGTTTGTGTTTTAAATGTAGACTTTTAGTTCATCTGGTGGAGAAGCATGGAATAAGAAAGTGGTCTCAAATTGCTCAGATGTTGAAGGGAAGGATAGGGAAGCAGTGTAGAGAGAGGTGGCACAACCATCTAAGGCCTGATATCAAGGTACTTATTTCTTCTCCTTTCAAGGGTCCGAGATTTATACTGTCGCAGAACACGAATCGAAGGGTTTTTGTTAGACCAATTCAGAAGGATTTTTGTACTGATTTTAATTGGGTTCTGTGCGAATTATGGAATTGGTCTCTCGAATTAGTCATTTGACCAGCTAGATACCGGAGTACAAAAAAAGTAGTGTTATTCCAAGATATAATACATATTGTTAGAACATAGAATCATATAGCTAGGTTGAATTAGGGGCCATTCATTTCAAAACAAAACATATAGGGGCCATTCATTTCAAAACAAAACATACATAAAATCACTTTCCATTTAGCTTGTGTTATCACAACATTGGGAATGTATTTCTCCCCAAAAAAAAAAATTTTTGGCAGGAGTACTATAGGTATCCACTGTATTGAGATCTGTCAACTATTCAACACGAGGGGTAGTCTCAGTTGGTTAAGGCCTCAGGTTTGCTCCCCTAGGTCCCCAGTTCGAGACCCCTAAGGGCCACCCCATGGGCTCCTATAAGAACGTTCCACATGTTGGTGGGAGCCATAGAGATTTACTTCTGTGGTGCGCATAAGCGAACCCGAAAACACTCTGCGTTATAAAAAAAAAGGATTCAAAGGAATTCATCCTGCAACGAGAATACTTGGGCATATCGAAATTCTTTCTCAGCCTCCATTTTTGTTGTAAATCATTCTCTCCTTTTCTTTTAACATATCCCACATTGAAATATATACTCCTTCCGTCCCATTTTTGATACAATTTTCAGATAAGACAAGGTACTTCCGTTTGTAATTTTTAAATTTTTTAGCACCAAATTGAAGAACCAATTGAGATCTTTAATCTGGTGCGAAAAAACTCAAAAAATTATGTACAAAGGTACTTTATTTTTTTTATTCAAAATTTGCACTTCTTATCATACAGGACTATCATTTTGGGATGGAAAAAGAGTATATTAATAGGTTGTTGGCACAAATACACATGTCTCGTAAATCAGAAAATAAGTATGTAAAAAATAAGAATCTTAGCAGAATGAGGCCTTAATTACCCAGTTTTTGTTATGTGTGAATTTTGATTTGCAGAAGGATATATGGAGTGAAGAGGAAGACAGGATACTAATCCACGCCCATGCAGAAATAGGAAACAAATGGGCAGAAATTGCAAAGAGACTCACCGGAAGAACCGAAAACTCGATCAAGAACCACTGGAATGCCACCAAGAGAAGGCAATACTCCCGGCGAAAATGCCGAACCAAATACCCACGCCCCAGTTCCCTCCTCCAAAACTACATCAAGAGCTTGAACTTGGACGGGAAATCCGACACCACCGCCGCCGCCACAATTCCTCCACCGCTTTCTTCATTACACAAAGCGCCACTACCGGCACTGCCACTGCCAGTACTGCCACCACCAATTCACCAGCCGGAGACGTTCATGGAGTTTTGTGTCAGCGACCGGCTGGTTCCGGATTATGACTTTGGCGATGTGGCGGAATTCGCTTTCAGCGACAAGTTGTTCGAAGGGAGTAGCATTGATTCTCTTCTTGATCAGTTGCCTCCTATCGGGGATGATCATATCGCTGGGAAAAGCTGCTTTGATATGGGGATGGGCATGCCTCTGGACATGGCTTCCTTCATGCAGTCTCATGAAGTGAAGAAGGAGATGGATTTGGTGGAGATGATCACCCAAGTCAACCTCTAAACCATTAGAAAAATAATCCCTACATATCCCATATACACCCTTGAAAGATTTATAGTCGATCTTTGGATTCTTGAAAGTAATATATGTTTATACAGAGGAGAGCAAATGGTGTTTATCTTTGTTGAAATGTTATGATATGGTTTTAAAACATTTGTATTAATTAAACTAAATTCTGCTAATAGCTATATAACCTTTTTTCTAAATTTATTTGTTAAGGTTGTGGATTGTTGTCATCTATATGTGTTTAATTAGTTCAATTTTTCACATGCCAAGGGTTGGAGTTAGATATGCTCATGAAGGTTGAAGCTAGTCCAACATATATATAGTGTTGCAAGCTAACGCCAACACAAAAATGCTCACTACTGTTAACACACACAATAAGTCTAATGACACAAGCAATTTCAACAAATGCTTATACACACCGACATTGTGCAGTGTTTGAGCCCAATGTGTACTGCAGGCCCCACACTAGGCATTAGTCTCTCGAATTTTTGTTCGAGAGACTATTGGGGAGTGTTTGAGCCTATGAAGGATTTTTGTTCTGATTTTAATTGGGTTCCTTGCGAATTGTGGAATTAGTCTCTCGAATTAGTCATTTAGCCGGCTAGATACCGGAGTACCAAAAAAAGGTAGTGTTATTCCAAGAGATATACATATTGTTAGAACTTAGAATCATGTAGCTAGGTTGAATTAGGGGCCATTCATTTCAAACAAAAACATACGTAACATCACTTTCCATTTAGCTTGCGTTATTACAACATTGGGAATGTATTTCTCCCAAATTAACTCTTTTTTTTTGGTAGGAGTACTATTGGTATCTATAATATTTTTTCTCTGGGTCATTTGGTTTTCAAGCATATAGTCTTGGACATTGTGAAATGAAAAAAAAAAGTAATGTTCAGATTCATGTACCCGACCACCACCGCCACAATTCATCAAGAGCTTGAAAAAAAAAAAAAAAAGGTTAGATATGCCCATGGAGCTGATCAAAAAAAAAAAGATATGCCCATGGAGATTGAAAGCTAATCCAACATATAGTGTTACAAGTGAAGGCCGACACAAAAATGCTCACTACTGTTAACAGACAATAAGTTTAACGACACAAGCAATTTCAACAAATAATTCTTATACACACCCACATTGTGCATTGTTTCAGCCCAACATATACTGCAGGCCCCACACACAACACAGGGTGTATCTAAGTGTTTGTGCCACTAGCCTTATTATGGTGAGTCTCACTTGGAAATGTGACCTCGTTAGAGGGAGAATTATTGTGTGACTTAACAGTTCTATTTTTTGGATCGTAGGATCTTATTCCACAGTGTCTCAAATAGAGTCATTCTACCTTCAAAATGGCTACTCTTTGATGTTTTCTAATCAAAAGTACAAATCTATACAAATGATATACCCGGAAATCATATTTGCAGCCCTGGAAAATTGTTGCAGACCTACTAATCCAACGAAACTATTAGAACGGGAAAAATATTGATTCCCCGCTTGACATACAACCAAAGTTACTGAATTTGATATGCTATCTGTTTTTGGTCATCTAAGACCCCAAGCTTGTTCATTTGGGGGACTCAAAACCCTTACGCACGGTCTCCAATAAATTTTCTCTATCTATCTCTCTCCACTCATTATACTTTAAAACCTCCCTCAAAACCCAAACCAAACCAGCAAAATTTCTTGACAAAAGAACTTCAAGCAGTCTTAGGCTTAGGTTTTATGCTCTTCACCCTCGAATACAGGAACACTCCACCAAGGGCCACTCCAGTGCCTGCAGCAAAAGCAGGAAGAAATAAATGGAGAGAATACCATTCTTTTTTCTGATCAAACAGAAAGAAAAGCACTGTTTATGGTATTAGTGTAGGTTGTGGAGGTCAAGGGCAAGCAATCGTACCGATAGAGTTGATAGGTGAAACGGGTGTGCGGAAGAAGAGAACAGAGGAAATAATCACCACCACCCGCTTTACACAATTGCTCACAGAGTGGGTAACTGGGGAAACCCTCTGCAATATCATGTAAGAAACCTGTAGGACAAGTTTATGTCAGCACTTCTACATTTAAAACAAAGAAAATGGCATTTAAAAATATGATAATTGACCAAAATGGAATAGAAAATTTTCAAAATATGCATCAAATAGAATGTTTCAAGCGTCTCCACTTCATGAAATAGCCTTTCGTGTTGAGGGCTTACTATCTTATTCTAGGGGGAAATGAAAATCAGTGACCAGGGCCTTGTGAAGGGTGGACCAATTTGTTAGTTCCATTCCTCATTTCCCCACAGTTGATAGGCGATAGCTAAGGCATGTTATTATGTGGTATATGTGGGATGCAAGGACTACATGTAGCCTCAAATCAAACATGGGATATGTGGTTCGCTTGGAACTGTGATCTAACCAGGACAAAAAGCAAAGCGGAACTGAAGTCTGTGAGTAACTGGAGTGGATAGCAGTCCGACAATTTGGCTGTCTGCTGGCTTTGACAATTACAGATTTCAATCTCAAACTTTAGTATCTCAGCGGCAACTAGTTGAGGCATGTGTCATATTACGGAAATAGCCTCAAAACGAAACCTGAAAAGCTAAGATACACAAACCTATAAAGCCAAATCAGAAATATCAACTACGGCAAGCCAAGAAAGAAGCCAATCTATTTCTTCGTTTCGCAAGTAGGCACAAATCTATCAGTAATCTCGACCATTTCTACAATCTGAGTATTCTTATTCGAGAATTGAATATAAGAAATATAAGAGCGCACAACTAAACTAAGAAGTGAATTGGCATTCAGAGAACATCGTTAGGAAAAATTGGCAACAATTTGCACAGAACTAGAACTGAACAGCCTAAAGAGTAGAAAAATCCCAAGTACAAAAGGTAAAATATAACCTAATGTTCCCAAAAGTGAACACTTTTACAAGCCACAAAGAGCACAGTTATAAATTTATCATCAATTTGACCAGAAAATAAACCAAAAAGTCGTGGCTTTTGGTGAAAATCAAAAGTCATAGAATGTGACTAGAAGGAATAGCCAGTATTTGTTAACTGTTAGAGCAGAAAAGTTGATTAATCATCTCATCAACAATGAGGATCAAATGGTTACAAGAAACTTATATTGCAAACAAAACATGAGGAAGTAAAAGTTCTGTGAACAATGTATAATGAGAAGATCAACCAATTTTTTTGCACCAAATAATGATGGAGATCTTGTTAGATATAAACAACCATTAAGAACACAAAAGCATTAAGGAAATGATATTGGCACTCCAAAAATTGATGCAGACACTCCAAAAAATAAAGAAAAGTGGCTTTGGTATTACACTGATTTTGGAGTGCTTGCATCAATTTTTGGAGTGCCAATATCATTTCCCAAGCATTGGATTTTGTACCTGTTGATATGCATGGAAGCCGAGTGCAGCCAAGAAAGACCTAACGTAAACCTGTCTGACATTCAACCCCTGACAAGCAAACAATGAAAAATGTCAGAGGCTTAACATATAAAGGACAAATGCAGTGTGAACAAACAGCTAACCACCAGAGCCACAGAAGATATCTGTAGCATTCTAGATTTACTCACCACAGCTTGCAAGCACGAAGGAGTGAACTTGAATCCCTCCATGTAAAGAGATATCGGAGCCGACAAGATGAAGGACATAATTGTTATTATTGAGAACAAAGTAATGTTGTCCAAAGAATCCTGTCAAAGAACAACCGATTAGTTATGCTTGAGAAAAAGAATAACCATGAAACAAATTTTAAAATCCAAAGTACAGCATGACAAATAATTTGGTTCTACCAACTCTCGATAAGTAGATACAAAATAAAAAACAACAAATCCTTCGATCTTATGGCACTCTGATATTGGTATACCAACTTCCTGGAAGTTAGTAACATGAATGATGAACAGAAAAAATTATTTGAACTTAGTACATTGACATCAAGGAAATAAAACCGTAAGTGAGTACCTCTTTCTTGCCCATAAGCTTTTTACTTAGGACATTACGAGATTGGTTGGTCAAATTAGAAGCCATTGCACTCGAAAATCCACCCCTGTTCCACAGACAAAAAAGAAGATTCACATGAGAATATGGTATAACAATTTCAACCACTGTTGGTTATACCTTATTCTAGAAGAATCAAAATGGGAAATAGGCAAAGAGGAACCTATGGGCAGAAGAATGTATGTTATTGGAATTTTTTCCCCTTTTTAGGTTTTGGCCAAGAAAAATGTGAGTGATGATTTGGAACAATTGCATGTGTATTTCCTCACCAATTAAAAGATGCCTCTGTCATTGATGCAAGTCCCACTCCACCAACAATTGGAAACAGAGAACCAATGACCCATGTGGTGGGCATCTATTTTGTGCAGGGGAACAAAGATAATTGTTAATACGACAACTTAACCAAAAACTGTACCAAATCCAACAACAAAAGGAGAAATTCCTAACAAAAAATTTCAGATGAATAGGTAAAAAATGACGGCAATGTACATTTCTGTTCTAACTTCGTTGTCGTCTGTGATGATATTAGATATGTTCAACTCCATCCAGATTCCGGTGTACATAGAATTATAAATTACATGTAAGGAGATGAAATAGGAAAATAGGAAATAAAACGCGCACCTCCCCAAGAAACATAGCAGATAGGACAACTGAGAAAAAGGGCTCCATGGCTTTAATTGTGTGAGTGAATGAAACAGCAACTTTTCCCAGACTCATATTTGTGAAGAGGTTCCCTAAGGTGTGCACCATTGCCAATGGAAGGATTACTGCAAGCTGTCACAAAGTAGACGTACTAATCAAAATCATAGGTCATAACAATAATGGAAAACTAACTAAATGACGACTGATCATCCAGATTCCAAAATACCTGAGCACCGCTAATTTTTGGCCGTTTGTAGAGATTAAGTGTCCACATTAAAGTAACCAGTATAGTTCCCGCAGCAAATTGAACTGTGCTGATAGTTAGTGGAAATGGAAACACTTTCAAAACCTGTCAACAATATGTACCACGAAATCAATCTTTGACCTCCTCGGAAAAATTTAAACTGTCAAAAGTTAACATTTTAGTTGCTATATCGTAGCTCTATAAACTTTGAGGTTGCGGAACAATTGCTACAGCGAACTTCCTCAAAGGCCGAAATCCAAATCATTCTTGTATCATGTCAGCTACCTAATTCCTCTCAAGCAAATTAAGTACTAGATATTGAAGACAATAATGAAAAATCCCTCAAAAGTAGAACAAAAGTATTAGGAGTCTAGGACACTGGTTTGGTCCAGACATTGAAGTAGCTCCATTTAATTACAAATAAATGTTCAACGAAATTTAGCAGTAACATTTCAGGGTATTTTTTCTTTGTCAATATCACTAAGTATAAAAACAGATTCAATCAGGTGATCAAGTTTAGCTTCTGTTCCTACGCCACTTGATTTGCCCATCTCCTAATTCCCCCAGTACACAATACAAGGAGAGGAACGCATGACACATGCATGCATGCTTAACAGACATATATCTTGCATTGAACAATTACACTAGTGTCCTCATACAAATATGTATTTTTTACAAAATTTACACAATTACCCCCAAGGTTTGAATAATTAGGTAGAGCCCTCATACAAAAAATGTAATTGCACAATTCATCTGTCATTGACTCATTTTTACTTATATACCATGAGACATGATGGAGTTTGTTATATTTGTTGTGCTCCGGGAATCACCCACACAAGAATTGAGGAGGAAAAACTCCGAGTGTAGTAACCCACGAAATACAATCATGAAACTAAATGGTTCTCTTCTCCCTCTATTCTCTCCACACAGTCTAACCTAACTCTATACATGTATCTATAATCAGCGGAAGAAGCTATTAGAACCTGTCCCACATTGGTTAAATATAACCCCCAAACCTAGTATATGAGCCCGGGCGGCCTCTGCACTCATTGTCAATTGGTTTTAAATTGGATGCTTTAACAAACGCAAACAATGCTACAACTAATTCGGCCATTCAAGGCTGCCTCCAATATTGCTGAGAGGTCGCCCTCACAGGGCCCCTCTCTCTCTCTCTCTCTCAAGGCTGCATTCTATTAACTCCACTCATTGTCAATTGGTTTTAAATTGGATGCTTTAACAAAAGCAAACAAAGCTACAACTAATTCAGCCATTCAAGGCTGCCTCCAATATTGCTGAGAGGTCGCCCTCGCAGGTCCTCTCTCTCTCTCAAGGCTGCATTCTATTACTTTTTTGGCACCATTGAATTTTAGAACATGAGCAAGAAAACTTTAAAATCGTATTATATCACCATGTGAAATTTCCGCTCAAATCTCGGCCCCCGATACCAAAATCTCGCTTCTATCTATGGCGTAGCCTCGTAGATAGACATATATGATATATCCTTGCATCCATACAATGAGAGAAATGTACACAAGACATCGATAGTAAATAAGGGGAATATAACCTTGAAATGCAATTAGCAAAGGAAAGAAAATAGGATAGAGAACAGTTATCCACCTGTTTGTTGTAGATATTGAAGTAAATATTGAAAAGGAACCAAAGCCCGAAGAGAGACCCAAGCTCCAACGTTTTGCTCAAACCGCTCGCCTTCGCATCCTCCTCCTCCCCGGCACAGCTCTCAGCCGCCCTAACTTCAACGCCACGCAGTTCGCGATCAGGGACGGGAGGCGGAGTCGAAATCCAGCCATTCAAGCAGCTCGAAGACGACGAGGAAGGCGAAGAGCAACAGCGAGTTACCGGAAACTGGCGAAGAGAGGAGGAGGAGCCAGAGAGGCCGTTAATGGAGGCGGCAAAATCGAGGGATCTCGAATGCGGCGGCGTAGGTATGGGATTGATAGCCCATGTGGTGGTACGGTGAGAAAGGCTTGGAGGAATTGATGGAGGGAGAAGGAATATTGCAGTGCTCTGCATTTTGAGAGAGAGAGAGAGAGAAGAATGAGGGAAGCAGGGGCAGGAAAGAGTGCCGCAACGCAGGTCGCGCAGACAGAAATATGAAACCGTTGGGATCCATCCCCACGCGTGGTCCCCACTGGATCCGTTTGTTAAAATGTGTCTAGATTCATACACATACTTAGGGGTGAGCATGGATCGGATTGGTCTGGTTTTATAGTAATCCAATAACCAAACCACTACTTACGGATTATGAATTTACAGAACCAAACCAATCCATAAAATTCATAAAACCAAACCAATCCAAACCATTCAAAGGCGGTTTGGTTTCGGTTTTAAACCACGGTTCGTTTAAAATTGAGATATCATTACTATAAACTATTTTAAATTCTTAAAATTGCATAAATAACTTAAACTAAAAGTTATATTGAAATTAATATATTAAAATCATCAAAACTCACTAACATCAATCAACTAAATAAGAATATAATACATTAGAAAGTAAGTTACTGAGATAAAAGAGTAGGAAATCACTTTACTAAGCCCAAACCATGTATGTTTAGCGTAATGAAATTGTAGGAATAGGAAGTTTAGGAAATTAATATTGAAAGTGAAAGAAAAGAATAGGGTGGTGGAATAGAGAATTAGATAAGGAAATTAAGTTTATTAAGTATATCTAAACAAATTATATACTATATGTGTGTGTGTCTATCATACGGTTCGGATTGGTTTGGAACCAGAACCATTAACGTAAATCCATAAACCAAACCATTTAACACGGTTTTTATTTTTTTTAAACCAAGACCTAACCACATCATTAAAAAACCAAACCAAATTATTCGGTTTGGATTGGTTTGGACTGGATTCACGGTTTCATGGTTATTTTGCTCACCCCTACACATACTCATTAAATAAAAAGATTACTTTTTCTATTGTAATATTAATAATAATAATAATGTAGTTAATTCATTGAAAAATCCCGTGGTGGCTTTTAAAACTTGGCGGGCGGGGGAGCGTGGGGAAGAAGCATGTCATGTGCTGTCAAGATAGGGAAAATCAATTTCTCCACCAACTGAGGAAATATCTAAGAGACAGCCTAACGACCGAGTAATATTTCATCCGTTTCATTTCATATTGAGAGTTTACTATGAAAAATCGTGCTATTTTTTAAATAAAAAAATCAACTTCTTACGTGTATGATTTTTTGAATTTTTTTGCACCAAATTAAAGTACTAATTGAGATCTTTAATACGGTGCGAAAAATTATATGCAGAAATAGTTGATTTTTTTATTTGAAAAATGACAAAAGAGAGAGAGAATGAGACTCTCAATATGGAACGAAAAGAGTATATTTTGCTGATAAAAAAATTATTGATATAAACTTGTGTGCAATATACAAATTAACCCATGTCTATACCTGAACCCGTGTCCGTGCCTGCATTATAGTATTTTTTGAATCTAGCGTATGCTCGTACCTGAAGATATTGCTCGAACAATCAGCACACAGAAACAAATACTGAACTCGCGTGTAATATACGGCTCAAACAATTACCACACACAAATTAATACTAAACTTGCGTGCAATATACAAACCAGTGTTCAACAGATTCAACTATGCGATAAACAATAATGCAATATATCCATTGATTAACATTATAGTCTTAATGAAAAGGAAATGGGTAGCAAATATACAAAGAATGATGGAAGAAATCACCTCGGTGGTTTCAGTGAAGTAGATTTTAGTGGTATTGAACTTCCCAAGAGAGAGAATGAGAGAGAGGGATAGAAAAAGTAAAGAAAAAGAATGTGAAAATGATATGAACGATGTATAGAAAATTTTATTTTCAGTGATTTTCCGTTCTGTGATGTATGTTTGTCAACCTAAAAATAGGAAAAGAAATTTTGACTTTGATTTCGATTTTGTACAAAGGTTAATGATTTTCATTTTCATTTGAATAATACCTTAATGGATGGTTTTGAATACAATGCCTTAATGAGAGTAATTTATTGGGGAGAGAGAGAGAGAGAGAGAGAGAGAGAGAGAGAAATGTAGGTTAATATATTAGGAAACCTTCATTCCTTAGGTTAATAAATTAGGAAACCTCCATTCCTTTGATCCAACAGCTATAACTTTATCACTAAATACGATTGAACGACTGTAGATGCATTTATGTTTGTATGTTTAGATATTTTAGTGGAAAACCGCTCTATTTTAGAATACGGTATTGCTATTGTCAGCCCACTGGGCTGACGATAAACACACTAAAAGACAAGAAAAACACGTATTTCTGTGCACTTTTTACATCTTTTAATACACATTCACACACCTGCTATCGTCAGCTCATTGAGCTGATTTTAGAATTTTCTTTTAGAATATAGATGAAAATATTCTTCATATTCTCTTAATATACTTGGCACGTACTTATTTTTTATAATCGGATGTTCAGATCAGCTTGCACGCATCTCAATTACTTTTAGAAATTTAAAGTTAATGATTGGAGAAGTTCTCCAATAGACCCAAGATTTGAAATGTTTGACTTTTGTGAGATTTGACACGAGACCTCGTAAAAAACAAACACTTAGGGCTTGCTTGGATAGAGTAAAAACTGGAGGGGAAAAATAAGAGGGGGTGTATGGGGAGGGACCCACCCCTTATCCCCCGTTTGGCATTCCATTTGTTCTCCCTGATAATTTCTTACCCCCTCATCGTTTCCCCCTCTTCTAGGGTTTCTAGGGTGTTAATTTTGGGCTCCTCTGGAGGTGCCCAAAAATAATCCGGCTGAAGATGGCTGATTTGTGGACGAATATACCCTTCGTTATCCCCTTTTCCCACCCCCAAGCCTCGTCGTTTACCATTTGTGTTGCCGCCCTTTTCTGGTCTGTGGAAGATAGGGTTTTGGTGGCGATTTGGGGGCGATTTGGTCGATATTTGCTTGTGCGAACTCAGGTATGGTTTCCAATCGCGATTTTTCTCACGCCCTCATCTTTATCCTGCGATCTAGGGTTTGTTAGATCCATGTTTTTGTTTGTTTGTACGCGATTGTGGTTGAGATTGCTGAAAAATGAAACCATCTCTGTGTGTGTTTGTTTCTGTGCTTGATTAGTGGTTTGATGATGGGTTTCTTGAGTCGTTGCATGTACGGTTTGTGAGATGAAAGCACATGTTGTGGGTTTCTGTACAGAGAAGGCTTCCTATTGTATAAAGCCAAATGTCTTTTGTTCTGTGGAAAAAAAAAACAAAAAAACCTATATAAATCTAAGCTGAATGAGATTGATTTATCTAAGCGTTGCCCCAGATTTTCGATTAATATGATTGTGGGGTTTTCCTCTGGCAAAGATAATCGGAATAATTATTTTCTTGACAGTAGAACCTTAGTCACGCCAAAAACTATTAGTAGATCTGATTCAAAGTTCATTTATCTTAGAAAAAAAATATAAGCTGAAGATAAATATATTTTGAAGTGATATTGGTGTTCGATTAATATGATTGATAACTTGACATATGTCCGCAGAAGGATTTTAAAAGTGAATGTTTCTAGAATTGGTACGAGTCCTGGTAAATAAAAAAAATTTAGTGAAAAAACTTGTAATGCTTTGACTGAGTGAATTTAGTGAGTGTATTTAGAAAATCACACGTACTAGGAGGATATGTTTTTATGCTTTGACTAAGTGAAAAAAGGTAATGAAGGGTGGAGGATATGTTTTTATAACTAAAAATGTGTTAAGCAAGGGTTTTGATTAATTGATTACTGAATTGTTATGATATGTTTTTCTTGTTTGTCAATGTGACTTGAGTATGTAGGGTGCGTGTATGAAAAGTGCAGGTTTTGGTTAATTTTTTACGTGGAGGTTATGGTTGTGTGTTGTGGCGAGTTTTGGCCTATATTGGTTTTGTTTGGACCTGGTTTTGTGGTTTGTTTTTGGGTTGAAAGTGCATGGTTTGGTTTTCTTGTACATGCAGGTTACGGCCACTATTTCTTGTACATGTAGGTTATGGTTGGGTTTTGTAGCAAGTTTTGGCCCCTGTTGGTTGGGTTTATTAGAACTGCGTTTTGTGGTCTGTTTGTTTGAAGAAACTATAAGATTTCGTTGTGTTTGTGGCTGCATTTGTGGGTTAAAACTGGAGGTATAAACATAAGGAAAATGAAAACATTTTCAACTCAGAAACAGAGGCCAAAACCCCAAGTTTTTAACCAGAAGTAGGTGTGAAAACTGCTTCATAAACTGAAGCAGAACCTGCATGTTTAAACCAGTTGGCTACAGGAGCAAAAGTTGGTTTCCAATTGGAGGTTTTGGTTCATATTAAATGGTGGCTAACACATGCAGTTTTATGCCATATATTAGGATGTTTACACACAAACAGAGGCTAACACATGCAGTTTTAATCCACAAATATAGGCCAGAACCTGCATGTATGGATGAACAACAATGTATAGTATTAGAATGGTAACATAGGGGTTTTAGTTATTGGTGGTGCTATAGGTAACCAATGTTAGGTCATTTGTTAATTGTTGAGTTAAGGGCCTGCTTGGATAAGTAGTAAAACAATGTCGACAACTATAGTCCTATGCTTCCTTTTAGAGCTTAGATTCAACTGCACTGAACAAGCTACACGTCGTAGAACATTTGTGAGCATTACGAGTTAGAGTGAAACTATGTACTTACATATTTACCATAAACGACCAATTAGGAGATTCATGATATGGCTATACTCTGTGTTTGTTCTAAATTGCATGAAGCCATTTTTTAGGTTTTTACAATGGCAAGATTAAGCAGAACAGAAATTAGGAGAAGAGAATAGGAAGAGGCATTTATCGCGTTAACCATGTACATTCGTGCTGCAATGGGCGTGTTTCGGCTGTATTGCTTCATTCTGTCGACGGCACAGTATCCCCGTCCCGAGTTGTCTCCAAATCCAAACTACTACCAGACCCAAGTAGATGCCGTGAATAGGCTTGTCAATGGTAATGAAGTAGATTGCCACGAGCAGTTGAGGGTAAATAGGCATACATTTTTTAGGTTGTGCTGTCTACTTCGAGGTGTTGGGTTAGGAGACTCGCGCAATGTTTGTCTTGAGGAGAGGGTAGCGATTTTTTTGTTTATCCTCAGTCACCATACAAAACAGAGGCGTACAAAATTGCACTTTTGGAGATCGACTGAAACTGTGAGCAGACATTTCAATGTCGTACTCCAAGGTGTGTTGCGCCTTTTTGACATGCTCCTAGTAAGGCCAGAGCCCGTACCTCCTAACTACCACGACAGTAGATGGAGTTGGTTTCAGGTAAACTTTAATTAAATTCTAAGTAAATCTTCCATTTGCTTTTCTCTACTTGACCATGTCAACGTAGTATTAATTTTGTGATATTGATGTTGTCATAGAATTGTCTCGGGGCATTGGACGGGACGTACGTGCCAGTTAATCCCCCAGCAGTTGACAGGCCACGCTATAGGTCAAGGAAAGGTGAGATTGCCACAAACGTTTTAGGTGTATGTAGTCGAGACCTAAACTTTGTCTTCGTCTTGTCTGGTTGGGAGGGGTCGGCCACTGACTCTAGGATCTTGGCCAACGCCATTTCAAGACCCGATAGTTTGAGAGTCCCCCGTGGTATGTGTCAATTCCTTAGTTCACCTTCCTTTCACTCTAGTTGTAGTATGAACCATTCCTTTAATGCCGTAACTTTCATTCGTACAGGACATTACTATCTTGTCGATGCCGGATACCAAAATTCCGAGGGTTTTCTAGCTCCTTACCGCGGGCAACGATATCACATTAACATTTGGAGGCAAGGTCACATGCCAACTACGAAAGAGGAGTACTTCAACATGAAGCCCTCCGCTGCTAGGAATGTGATTGAGCGAAGCTTTGGTGTGTTGAAGATGCGGTTTGCAATATTGAGATCTCACTCGTATTACCCTATTAGGACTCAAACACGTATCGTCACAGCATGTTGCCTTCTCCATAACCTCATCAAGAGAGAGATGCCCAACGATCCCATTGAGAACGAGTACACGGCATGGGAATGTGATCACATACATGATATCGAGGCAGATGATCACATCACTACCTTAGAGACTTCAAATCAATGGACCAGGGAGAGGGATGCGTTGGCTACAGCCATGTACAACCATTGGCTCGGGAATGGGGGGGGACAAGAGGTTTTTCCACCATGAGAGAGTTTGTTTAGTGTATTTGTAATAAGTAGTTGAACAACTGTTATGCTGTAAACATTTCATTTGGTCCTTCAATAACTTTGATGATGTAACCATTTTATTTGAACAACATTGTACTAACTTTATCGTAATTCAATTCCGGTTTGTAGTTCATAATAGACTTGTTAAATAATCATGTATTGTCCATCTTAAAATCCATATTCAGCAATGGATAACCAACAAGTTCATGTGCCTACAACAAAGTCTTCAAAGACGCGTAGGGTTTGGAGGAAATCCGAAGAGGATGCCTTATCAAAATCATGGTAACTGAAATGTGTGACAAATGGAAGGCGGAGAATGGGTTCAAACCCGGGTTCTTCACCTTAGTTAAGAAAGAGATGGATAAGGTCATGCCGGAGAGCAAAATTAAGGCCTCCCCTCACATTGACTCAAAAGTCAAATATAGGAGAAAAACATATGCCAAATTGACCGACATTCTAAAACTTAGTGGCTTCGGGTGGGACCATGTCAACAAAAGGATTGAAGTGGATGATGAGGTGTGGAAAATCTACGAAGAGGTAACTTCCAATGCTTTAAAGTGATATGTTATGGCATTGGATCTTGTACTAAAGTTGTAATGTTCATGTAGGCGTACCCTCAGAAAGCAAAAGAGGTTGGTGGAAAGCGTTTTCCTTACTTTGAAGATTGGGAATTCCTCTTCGGAAAGGATAGGGCCAACGGGGAAGGAGCGGAGGTTCCTTCGGAAATGGCTCGACCGCCACAAAATGAAAATGATTCCCTAAATGAACAAATTGAGGAGAATGAGGATTGCTACTATCCTTACTTCGGTGAAGAATTTCATCGCAACCCCATAAGTGGAGTCACGGGGATGTCGAATGAAATTCCTTTCGGATCGACACCTCCACTCTCCACACCTCCGGCGTCCACACCTCCAGCCTCCACAACTCCAGTGTCCACGACTTTAAACTCGGCACGTCGTACGTCACTCCCGACATCCACTCCCCGCACCTCCACTCCTCCGGCCAACTCCGGAACGCAAAGGGGGAAGAAGAGGACAAGAATGGCTGATATGGGATCCCTTGCTGCAAGCATGGAGGTATGGCTGGAAAAAAGTGATAGCCATATGGAGAAAATGACGGATGCAATGGGGTATTCTAACAAATTATCCGCTTGCCGCACGCAAGTGCCTCTTGAGCTTGAAAAACTTGACCTTACCGATACCCAACGATTTAGGTTAGGTGCAATCATAAGTGCGGCTGAAGATCGGTTGGACCTATTCTATGGCATCAAAGATCATCAAAAACAAGCGTGGGTTCAGGCCGTCCTAGATGGTCTCATCTTTGGTCCTGTGTAGGTGTGAGGGGGAAGAATTACAAGTAGTAAACATTAATTTTTGTAGTGGCCAGATCTTTAACTCTTATTACACTATTATGGCCCATTTTTTTGAAGTGGCCAATCTATAACTCCTATACATGTGGTTACTTATAAATTTAAGAGCCTTTTGTCCTACAAACAATGGTAGATAGCTCTTGGAATGTAATGTACGTAAGTGCTCCAAACAAAGGTAGATAGCCTTTTGTAATATTAACAATGTCAGTCATGATCTTCATATTGGTGCTATATAATTGTAGTTTTTGGGTAATTGATGTTGCATTGTACTTTATGGTTGTGGGTATAAACTTATTGGATTGTTCTATTTCACTGCTGCAGGTTATTGGTGGCTATGATGAAACTTTTCTGAGCCAAATGGTTCAGTTTTCTGCCTGCATATTGGTTCAGTTTTGTGCATACACGTGTTGGCTGGTTTTTGTTGCCTCTATTTGGTCCTGTTTTAAAGCTGCAGGTTTTGGACACTGTATGTGGGTTAAAGATGGAGGTTTTGGCCACTGTACGTAGGTTAAAGCTGCAGGTTTTGGCCAGTGGTTTGTGTGTGTGTGGTCGTGATTAAAAAAACCCTGCAGAGAAACTGAACCAAAACCTGCACTGGTTGTGTTTTGTGGCTGCATTTCTGGGTTTCTAATTTGTGCCTGTATTAAAAACGTTTAACACTGCAGCTTTTGTGGCCTCTGTTCATGTTTAAAATCAGAGGCCAAAAGCTATATGTGTAATTCAGTGGCTGTGATGAAAATTGCATAACACACAATGGGGACTTAGGCGGGGCAACATGAGAGGGTCATTTGGCAACTCATGTTGCAGCCTAGTTCCCTCAACAACTTCTGTACAACTCTGAGCCCAATGCCTTAATTATGTGTATGCGTTAAAAAGTGCAGCAATTTGGTTCAGTTTTTGGTGCTATAATCTGTATTCGTGTAAAAAGCTGAATGTTGAAACTGTAAGGTTTTGGCCTCTTTTTGTGGGTTAAATCTGTGTTGGTGCGACATTATATGTTGGTGCTATAGTTAGTAATGCAGGTTTTGGTTCACATTCTGTGCAGATTTTGATTTAGTATGTGTGCAGATTTAGGTTTTGGTTCAGTTTGTGTGCAGATTTTGGTTCAGTTTCTGTGCAGATTATGGTTCAGAAACTTCTGTGCAGGTTTTGGTTCAGTTTCTGTGCAGATTTTGGTTCACTTTCTGAGAAGGTTTTGGTTCAGTTTCTGTGGTTCATTTTGTGGTTCAAAACTGCAGGTTTATGGCTTTTGTTTATGTCTTACAACTGTTGGGGTTTGGTCATATTTTATGGCTGCATTACTGATTTAACACTGGACATTTTCATTCAAATATTTGGGTGGCTATGATGAAAGATTTCTGAGCCAGAAACTGAACCAAAATCTGCATACAGATACTCAACCAAAATGCAGCCACGAACTGAACCAAAACCTACAGTTTTAATGACCAAACAGAGGCCAAAATGTGTATAGGTGTGTGTGTGTGGCTGTGATGACAAGTTAAGAAGACACATTGGGGACTTAGGCGGGGCAACATGAGAGGGTCATTTGCCAACTTATGTTGCAGCCTAGTTCCCTCAACAAGTTCTGTACGACTCTGAGCCCAATGCCTTAATTATGTGTATGTGTTAAAAAGTGCACCAATTTGGTTTGTGTGCAGATTTTGATTTAGTTTGTGTGCAGATTTTGGTTTGGGTTCAGTTTGTGTGCAGATTTTGGTTTGGGTTCAGTTTGTGTGCAGATTTTGGTTCAGTTTCTATGCAGATTATGGTTCAAAAACTTCTGTGTAAGTTTTGGTTCAGTTTCTGTGCAGCTTTTGGTTCACTTTCTGTGCAGCTTTTGGTTCAGTTTCTGTGCAGGTTTTGGAAGTGTGTCAGCACTGGTGCAATTTTTGGCTGCCATTTGGTTGAGTAAAACCTGCAGTTTTTTGCCTGCATTTCTGGGTTTGGTCAAGAGGTTTTGGTTTACACTTTCTGGCTCTGTTTATGGGTAAAACCTGCATGTTTGTGGGCTCTGTAGATGTGTCAAAACTGTTGGGATTTGCTTATGTTTTGCTACCTGCATTTCTGAGTTATAACTGGAGGTTTTTTGTTTAGATCTTTGGGTGGCTATGATGAAAGTTTTCTGACCCACCATCTGAACCAAAACCTGCATGTATATACTGAACCAAAATGGAGCCACAATCTGAACCAAAACCTGCAGTTTTAACCCACAAACAGAGGCCAAAAACCTGTATGTGTGTGTGTGTGTGTGGCTGTGATGAAAATTTAACAAGACACGTACGGGACTTAGGCGGGGCAACATGAGAGGGTCATTTGGCAACTCATGTTGCAGCCTAGTACCTTGAAAAATTTGTCTACTACTCTGAGCCAAATGCCTTAATTATGGTTTTGAAATCTTTATTAGCGATTGAGAGGCATGTGATGGCTTATTCATGTGATATTGGTAGGTAATCCTCCCGATCTTTTACGAATAAACCCTCATATGTCTCTCGATTTCTAACAGATAGTTAGAATATTTTATGAATAAGCCTGAGATTTTGGTTATGATTTTCTGAGTGAGTGCGTGTGTGTGTGTGGTGGTACAGGTTTTGGCTACCATTTGGTTGTCTTTGTGGATAAATTTGCAGGTGTTTGGTTCTGTTTTTAGATGCAGAGGTTGGTTCAGTAGGATGGCCTCTGTTTGTGGTATAAAATTGCAGGTTTTTGGCCTATGTTTATGTAATGGACTTATGCAGCATTTTGGTTCTGTTGGTACATGCAGGTTGTGGTTTTGTTTTCTGGATTAACTTGTGCCCTTTGTTAGCATGTTGAAACTACAGATGTTGGCCTCTGTTTGAACATGTTCAAACTATAGCTGGTGCTACTATTTGTGTACATGCGTATGTGTGGCTATGATGAAAATTTAAGAAGACACGTTAGGGACTTAGGTGGGGCAACATGAGAGGGTTATTTAGCAACTCATGTTGCAGCCTAGTGCCTTATAAAAGTTGTCTACAAATCTGAGCCAGGTGTTGCGACTTGTTGCATTGCTAGTTGACTACAAAACTGATCCTATTTATGGCTGCATTGTTACTTGTGTTTAGTGTGTCCTAACTGTGTCAATTGGCGATGATGAAATTTGAGCCAAATGCGTTAATTTTGGTTTTGAACTGTTTAATAGCGATTGAGAGGCATGTGATGGCTTATTCATGAGATATTGGTAGGTAATCCTTTCAATCTTTTACGAATAAGCCTTCATATGTCTCTCGATTTCTAACAGATAGTTAGAATATTTTATGAATAAGCCCTCATATGTTGGTGGCTATGATGAAACATTTCTGAGCCAAATGGATACATGAGATAAAACTGTATCAATGTTTCTGGCCTATATTTATGTGTTAAAACTAAAGTATTTTGGTTCAGTTTTGTGCCTACATTGTGGTTCAATTTTGTGGGATAAGCATAAGGTTTTGGTTCTAATTTTCTGAGTGAGTGTGTGTGAGTGTGGTGGTACAGGTTTTGGCTACCATTTGGTTGTGTTTGTGGATGAATTTGCAAGTGTTTGGTTCTGTTTTTAGATGCAGAGGTTGGTTCAGTAGGATGCCCTCTGTTTGTGGTATAAAACTGCAAGTTTTGGGCCTATGTTTACATAATGTACTTATGCAGCAAATTGGTTCTGTTTTGTTAGGTTGCCCTCTGTTTCATTTGATTTAAAACTGCAAGTATTGAGCTCTGTTTTGTACTTATGAAATTTAAGCCAAATGCGGTTTTTTTTCCCCAACTATTTATTAGTGATTAAGAGGCATTTTGGTTCATGCGTTTGTGGTGACTTATAATGTTATTTTCGAATAGAATATTCAATGACAGGTGAAGAAAAGACTATTATTGGGTGGTTTTCGTTGGCCGTAAGCCGAGCATCTATACAACTTGGGGAGAAGCTCAACTCCAAGTTAATGGATACTCAGGAAGCATGGCGAAAAGATACAAGACATTCGATGGAGCCGAAGAAGCATTGCTCAAGTTTCACGAGAAGAGATACGAGCTCACAAAGTTGGAAGCCAAAAGTTTCGCATCTGCAAGTGCGGTGGGACTTCAACATGAAATCAATGGATGCTGGTCGTTTGTTCTATGTTTTTTTTTAGGTTTCGTAGGTTGTATTTTGTTGGCACTTGTTCTCCATTCCGAATGAAGTTGGACGTTCCAATATTATGTAAAATTCACATGTTATGAACGGAGACAATTTGTAATTTATTTTAAATGAAGTCGTTTTAACATTATATTCGAACATCATGAACAGAGATAACAAATGACATAACATCCATGAATAATGCTATTTATTTTTCCGCCATCTTGACCTACTCCTCGGGCTCTTCGGGAGGAGGAATGAAGGAAACACGCCAATCTTCAAACAGTGGAAATTGAACATCTCTTGCCTCCCTAGCTTGTTTGTTAACCTAAGTCAAAATGAAAAAATTAAGAACAAAAAATATCTTGACATTTCACAAAAATTTATAACACTTTATTAAGTCTTACTTGGACGAATGCATCCCAAACGTCGTCTTCAGCCACCACCATGTTTTGACTTACATCCCATTCAAACCCGGGACGATCAAGTAGGTTGACAATGATGAAGCAAGTACGGCGCCACTTCTTTATCTTCGCTTCAATATGTCATTCCTCAATGCTAGCATCGGGAAAATCATTGTTCATGAAACGTTTCAAGTAGCTCGTGTAACTTGGACGAAAGTGTCCACTGCTGGTGGTCCACAATCGGGACACCGCCTTTGATTTCAGTTCCGAAATCAACAGCATCTCCTCAGCTTGGACCCAATTGTGACGAGGAGACGGACGACTAGCCACACAACAAAAAAGAAATATGAAACAAGTTTTTGTAATTGAAATTATTAAATGAGTTTGAACCAAGTTTGCTTGCTATTTATAACCAAAAATTCAACAACTATTCAACTACATATCAACCATTCAAAAATATATCCACCATTCACCATTCAACCAACTTTCACTTTCCATTCAATCTAAAATCATACATTCCATTCAAATCTATCCTAATTTGTCTTTTCATTAAAACAAACAAAAACAATTTCCAAAAAAAAAAATCATACATAAATACGAACAATTTATATTAAAAACGTTTTTTAATATAAATTTTATAGAATATACATTTTTTAATAAATTCATTTTCTAATACTTTCAATTGTGCAAAATTGCTTAAATATATTGATATTTAAATTTATATACTGGTTTTAATACATAATCAAATATAACTGTGCACATGGGCAAAATAGTAATTTGACATTTTTTCCCATCATCCACCTCTTCTTATCCCCCCATTCTATAAACCATCCAAACCAAGTTAAATTTTATCCCCCTTTTTAATACCCCATCCAAACCATGTATTATTTTATCCCCCCTTCATAGACATCAAATCAATGTGGGCCAACCCATCAAAATTAATACCCCATATTATTTTATCCCCCCTTCATATTTTTTACCCTCAATTTTTTCCCCGCATCCAAACAAGCCCTTAGTGTACTATTTATTTTCTCATACCTAGTTGGCCATACCCATTGAGCTTTACACTTTGGCACGTGCTTAGCATGGGGAGTTTCGCCGTCTCATTATTTTATTTCCTCTTTTGGATGTTCAGGAGTCAATTTGAAAAGAAAATAAATTCTTTACACCGCCGGTGTAAATATTTGTTTCCTCCAAATCAATTGTATTGCGCCACGTCGCCATATTTTATTAATTAGGACCACTGTTTTGACACGTGTTGCAATGCAATTGATTTGAAGGAAACAAATGTTTATACCGGCAGTGTAAAGAATTTATTCTCATTTGAAAATGAACTCTGTCTAAATGCATTATCAATTACCAAATGAACTGGATAATGCTTGCTGGCGTGATGGTCCAGGCCCAAGTTTTCCCTTTAGACAACTAGCCTGATACAATTATACAATCGGGCCTGGGACCCCGGCCCATCCAATTTCTCCTCCAACTAAAATCCAAGTGGCACCGACAAGTTTTTGCAAAAAGTCCTTCCATGGACACCGACAAATTGGGCACGATTGTCGGATTGTGAACACACCGACACGGGAGGCTCACTCCAGATCTTGCACGGATAATTAAAACCGTAATTTTAAAATAATTTTTTGATTGGCCCGATGCAAAATCACCTCAACCGAATAAATGTAGGTATTTGATCTAATCTTCAAAAAAATTCATTAAGATTACAGTATCAAACACTGCAATTCGAATGAAAAATCGGAATGTCGGCATGTTCACAATCGGTCATACTAGCTTTTTCGTTCGCAAAAGTCATCTCTGCTCAGTTCTGATGATGATCTTAGCTTTTAGGATGTTTTGCTAGTGACATCATTTACATCTTTTTATCATTTTCATTAGGAATTAATTTTGAGTCTTGACACTCTTCTTTTTGTTAATAGTACTCTCACTCTCTCAAAAAACAAATCATCTAATAAAGACACAAAGGGAAGTGACATTAACAAAAAGGAGAGTGGCAAAATCACTCCCCTTTTCATTCGGTAATCACCCTAACGATCCGGTTAATTGTCACTACGACAGATTTTAAGTACCAATACGATTAACATGACAGAATCAACCCTCCTCACAAAATCACATCCCATTCAATCGGAGGGCACAATTGGAAAATTTGAGCCAAAAATATGCAAGCCATGATATATGATCTCATGTATATATTTACATAAAAGTTTGGAGAAAAATGTTGGGAAAATTATATGATTAGGATTTTTCTGCTAGATAAATTAAATGCCTAAATAAGAATAATACTGTAAACAACCAAGAAAGTGAAATAAATATTATTAGAGAAAAGATAAGAATAGCTTGTGAGGTGGTCGGGGCACGTGATGGTGCCCTCCTAAGGAAGGATGTACCCCCTTCTGCACGGGGTTGGATGGTGGTGTTCTTTCCCCAAGATATGACGACCTTCAAGTTCTCTTCGGTGCAGCGAATCGAACTGATCACGAACCGTGTAATTTCACGACATTCAAAATCCGTATAAAATACTGTACCAAATATCTGTGATAAATGATGGATGAATATATAATCGAACAGGAAGTAGTAGTATGGAAAAATAGGAAGAGCACTGTGTAACGTGGTAGAGCAATAGAGAGAGATTTCTAGCAGTACACGCACATCAGTTGTGTCGGTTGTGCAATTAATACTGGCCGTCTAAATGTGTATGGACGGTCCGGATTAAAAATAATCTATATTAACGATTTATAACCGGTCATAAATGATATGAATCCTGACCATTAATTATAACAATAGACGGTCAAAGATTAGTTGTGTAAAGAATTTTGCACAACGGTTGTGCGTGTAGCTCTAACTGTATACATGCATATAATACCTCTACAAACCTACATAATAAATATTAACATTAAAGTAGTAAAATATTAAATTAAACCAACAAAAAATACCAAAAATCGATTCCCGTCAGGTACAACGGTATGAGTACGGTCCGAGTAAAAGAATGCCCGTCAAAATTTCAAATTGACTTTGATTTTGGTTGCAAATTCCGGATTCGATTCGAATTCAGCAAGAACACGGACAGAACCGACCCGTCATCCCTAATTCAGAAGTTTGTCATCCAAGCCATGTAAACAAACAAGAAAGTCCTTTAGAGCCTGTAGAATTATTGTGCACAAGTTTCAATACTTTATGAGGAAGCAATTGTTTTCCCATTATTGGAAGCAAACACAGCTTCGTTATTTTGGAATCATTTGTAATGTCTTCTTCCAACCACTTTCCTGGAAAATTATATCCGATCGAGCTCCCAAACAAATTCACACCTGGCTGAGTACCCCAGTACTGGATCCCTGCTCAAGGAGAGATTATTCCATGCCCCGGGGCATAGCCACGTGGTGCCCGGGACTTTTTGCACCACACATTTCAGTGTGGGCCACTGAAATGTGTGGTGTAAAAAGCCCCGGAGGCACCACGTGTAGTATAATTTTTCCTGCTCAAGGAATGTAACATACCTGTAATAACTGATGGTTCTACTTTTTGGAAGCCAACGACACTACTTATATTATTATTAAATCAAAAGGAGTACAAGGGTGATAGATAGTTCTTTACAAAATGAGGAACTTTGCAGCGTATTGTAATGAACAAGGTTTTGGTTTGGTGCCAAGTTGGACTCAATTTTGAGAATTTGTGATGTAATTAATTTTTTATGGAAAAAGATTGCATTTGATAATTTTGATAATTATAGTAACCCACAGTTTCGAAATTTGATATATTTTCCAAATTAATTCACTGCCATCCAAAGTTAGGGTTACAAATGAACCGAGCTATTTGTGAATTGTTTGAGACTTACCTTGATAAGAGCTCGCTCGAATTCTATTTGTCTATTAAACCATTTGAAACCGACCAGTCCCAATTTTAGGCTTGTTTTACTGAATGAACCGGGATCGAACGTGACATATTCGACTTGATTAGTCTCCCAAACTTGAGTCTGAGACATAAATAGTATTCCTTCTGGAAAACATCCATAGATATCATATGTAAATTGTTAAGTACTGATGATGTTCTTTTTTGCCCTGATTATATATTTCAAGACACAAGTACTCCAAGGTGGAAGATTGTATTGCAGTTACTTATAACGCCCGCTTCTTACATGTGGTGGGGCTCTATGTAGGAGTAGGACCCACTACATACGAGAGGACTTTACAAATAACCGTTTTTTTTAAATAAAATAAAATAAAAACCCAACTAAAGCTTGTTCCAAAGTCAAATCGTGTTCCAAATCGGACGTCCTTCTCAATATCGATATGTCTCCATGTCTGAACCTCATATTTGTAATAAATTTTTTATTTACACCCAAGGATTTGCCCAAGTAATTGTGAGAAAGTAATAACTATTTGTCTATGAGGTCGCATGTTCCATTTCCACGGAGTCTAAACATTTCAAATCTTCGAGCCACTGGGATTATATTCGGTCGTTACCTTCAAGGCCCTAAAATTAGTCGAGATACGTGCAAGCTGGCCCGAACATTCGTTATAAAAAAAATGATAATAAAATAAAATAAAATATTTATTTGCAGCCTAAATTCGAACTTCAAGCATAAATGTATGATATTGACCATGAGGAGTACTCAAGACCAATTTTCATGATTCACAAATAATAAACCATCAAAAGGCTCATATCGCTGGTCAAAAGTGGTGTTAAACTCCATTCTTTTCTGCGCCTTGATTTCATCATATCATCCCCCCTTCTTTGCTTTATTCCTTTACTGTGTCTTTTCTCTTTTTTTTAACTATCATCATTCCTTTATTGTGTTAGCTCTCAATAAAGAAGTATATAGTTTGCTTTAGTATTTCATATCCAAAAGCATCTCAAGTCCAAGCAATCCAACACATCATCCACATATGAAGTACTAGCGATCAATGTGATTTCTCTCTCTCTCCCCCCCCACTCTCTCTCTAGGATTTCAAAAACTTGAAGACAATAAAGAATTGTACTCCAGTAATCTTGGGAAAGTATGACATGCAATTGAATAGTAGTATAATATACACAGCGTTAATCTGGTTGGCTGGTAGGTGTGCTTCCCACACAATTGACTAGAGTTTGATTTTTGAAGTCAGACAGTAAAAAAGTAATTTTTTGTGATTTTTCCGGTTACGGCGTGGATGACCTGTTTTTGACCCTTTTAAATAGAGGATGAACAAAACTCAACAACTCGGTAGAAAAATTTGAACTCACGACCTCTTAATAAATTGCAAGAACCTTGACCAACTCAGCTGGCCCTAGCATAGCATATGCATGGGCAGTTGGGCACATAGAAATTGTGACAAAGACCGGTCCATGCGACAACGAACAGATCCCATGGGGATAACAAAAACAAAAAAGAGAAGCTTGCACCCAAAGCAAACCGCCCTTCTTTTCACCACTCTCTCTCCTCTTTACCAATTTTTATCTCCAACGCGAAGAAGCAAAGCATTCTCTCTCTCTCTCTCTCTCTCTCTCTCCACACCGCCACTACCACCCTTCTTCCCTTGCTTTCCCCTGTAAGTATCATTGCTTTCCTTTGCTTACAATTAAGAACTTGCCGCGCCTCTATATATCTTCGATTGCAATATAATATACAGGACCATATAGCTTTCTGTGCAAATACCCACCGAAAGCTTGGAATCTCCTCTAGTTTCACTCATTAATATTGAAGGCTCAAATCCCTTTCGTGGGTTTTTTTTTTCCTTTCTTAGAGTCTCTTTCAGTGGTCAATATTAAATGTGTTTGTTTAGTTTCTGGTTTATATAGGAGAAACCCATTTTGTGATTGAAACTTCCTCTTCCTAAACGGGTTCGGATTGCACTTTGGTGTGGTGGCTAGACTCTGTATTTTGCTTCTTCTTCTTCTTCTTCTTCTTCTTCTTCTTCTTCTTCTGAGGTTTTTAGAGGGATTTGATTCTTGGTTTTAGCATTTGAGATCAAATCTGTTCTTCCCATTTTATTTTTCATCCTGTTTTTGAGTCTCTCATTTCCAACTTTTGGATTCCCTAAACCTTCAGATACTATTGCAGAAGTGATTTCATTAGATTCTTTTGGGTTTTTTTTGGTTCAGGAACATTAGAAACCGTGAAGGCACATTCCAATTTTTCCAATTCATTTATTTGACTTCCACCTAAACTCCCAGGCAAGAAGTGCTGCAAATTTTGTTTGTCTCAGATTTTGATTAGTTCACATACTTGTACAAAAGGTATAGAGTAATTCTCCTCAGTTTTGCCCATTTGGAAACACATACCCATTGAATCAAACCATAGATTCAGAGGAATAGCAGGCGAAAATAGGAAGTGACAGCATGAGTTTCTCAACAGGATCACCAAGGAATTCTTGGCAGCCAATCATGACTGTTGATACAGCCACCCCAAGTTACTGGCTCAACTGGAGATTCTTGGTTTGTGCTGTTTGTGTGGTAGTGTCAATGATATCTGCATTGATTGTTATTTTAAAGTACGAAGGACCTCGAAATTCGGAACAAGGAAGCAGAGAAGACGGGGGAGAGCCGGTGGGGCTACTGTATGAGGATGAAGTTTGGAAGCCATGTCTAAAAGGGATACATCCTGCTTGGCTACTGGCATTCCGAGTCGTTGCTTTCTTTGTGCTTTTGTTTCTTGTGATCCTAAATGTTGCTGTTGATGGTGGTGACATATTTTATTACTATACCCAGTAAGCAGTTCTTGCCTTTTAGTTTATCTCAATATTTCACTACAAATTCCGCTATATTCGAATACATGAGGTTAGGAGATTGAATACACGATATGTACTGTAATCGGGCTTCCCTCTAGTAAAATCGCGCTACTCAAAGGTTCTTCTTCTAATTGGCATTTTCTTTTAGCATATCAGAAATTGAAACCATCAATAGCATATCAGAAGATGAAACCATCAATAGCATATCAGAAGATGAAACCAAATTGATGGTATTTCACATGCAGAGATAGCAGCTTTTTCTAAGTAAAGAATACCTAATACAACTTTGATGCACAAAAAATTTGGGCATTTGGCTATCCTGCAAGTTTGCTTCTGCCAATAAAAACTTGAAGGATACTATTTCTTTAATTTTTTCGATTTTCTATCTTTCTTTAGTTTTTCTCTTTTTATGTCATTTTCTTGATCATATCATTGTTTCATGGGTTTTTAATTGGTGCAATTGGATGTTGGACAGGTGGACTTTCACATTGATAACCCTTTATTTTGGGGTATGTATACCTCCTTGATCCTTCTGTGTGACTTTTCTTTTCCCCCAAAAACATCGCAAGAGACATACCGTTTCAACATCGCAAGAGACATACCCTTTTTTATTCTATTTATTATATAACATTGCTCATTTACTTGCATAACTTCCCTTGTAGCTTGGATCATTGCTTTCTATGTATGGGTGTTTCCAAAATCACAACAAAGTGGGTGGTGAAGAAACTTATAAGGAGACTTTCGATGCTGAGCAAGGCACCTATGTGAAAAATCCAAATGCATCAAAGGGGGGAAAACACTCGCGATCCGATCAACCACGTCAAGTTCGCCAAACTGCAGGATTGTGGGGTTATATCTTCCAAATAGTTTTCCAGGTGAATCCCTTAAACCAGTAGTTGCACTTGAAGAATCATAAATATTTCTCAAGCGATTCTTTGACCTTCTCGCTGCTCAAAAATTGATTTTAGCTTGTGGTATCCATCGAACTAGAAATTGTTGGGAAAAATTCAATTCACTTAGACAACCCCAAGTACCATCACTTCAGTGTAAAATGAAAAAAAAGGTTGATTAATTGCAGAATAATGTTGGATAATTGCGAATTGGTATTGACATTTACTCTTCCTGTAAATAGATGAATGCAGGTGCAGTGATGCTCACAGACTGTGTCTTCTGGTTGTTAATAGTACCATTTCTGGAAACCAAAGATTACGATCTGAATTTCGTAAGTAATCTAATTCATCCCCATCAAACTTTTCAGTTATACGCGTATGAGATTGTATCCAGATGGTATCGCAAATTTTATGAAAACTTCAGAATCATGTGGAGAAATGAAAAAAAAAAATTACCGAAAGACGCCCTGAATGATCTCTCAAGAGTGCGAGTTTTCTTTCTTTAGAATTCCATCTGGACTGCATTCGTATTGCTTAGATAACTTCTGTCAATCTTCTAAACAGTGTGCTTTTATCTTTGACATGGCAGTTGATTATAAATATGCATACAATCAATGCTGTTTTCCTGCTTGTTGACACTGCTTTGAATTGCTTGGTAAGTGGCAGTTCCTCTCTACTATTTATTTCAGTTGATTTTACTTCCATTTCATTTCACAATTTCACCTTGATCTTATCTTTCCTTCCAGCGGTTCCCTTGGTTTCGAATCGCATACTTTTTCCTGTGGACAGCCATTTATGTTGTTTTCCAATGGATCGTACACGCCTGTTTCTCGCTTTGGTAAATTAGTCTCCTTTTTGCCTCTCCATCATTACAAGATTATTGCTTTTGATTTTCTGTAACTCTAGTTATTTGCAACAGGTGGCCATACCCATTTCTTGATTTGTCATCTCCATTTGCTCCGCTATGGTATGTGATCTTAAGAATCCACCTATTTGATTTATTGATGAAAGAATACTTCTTAGATCTTATCTGGTTAACTCTTATTTTCTTTCAAATAAGAACAGCATGTTTAAAGTTTTCAAGCTAAGTAATCTCTCCGCCAGTTATTCACTCTATAGCAGCTAAATTTCCTTTGTTCAAGATATTTGACATTCTGCTACAGAGCCTTGGAAAACTCAAATGCTTGACTTGATCCTTTTAAGTTTTGCACCACTGACTTTGCAAATTATTATGCCCGGCAATATAAGTAGTTATGCAACAAAACACCATGAACTGGTTATCTTCCTTCATTTCCCTCTGGAATTCTATTCCAAAATCTTTAAAAGGTTCTCTAATTCATTTGATGTCAGACAGCATCAATGACAACATTTCAGGGTGGACCATTTCTCATTAAAGTAGTTCTTCATTTGCTAAAGAGCTAACAATTTTCCTCTTTCTATAATGGTGATCTGCAGGTATTCATCGGTGGGTTTGATGCATATACCCTGCTTTGGTATATTTGTGTTGGTGATGAAGATGAAACACAGTCTCTTCTTAAAATGGTTCCCTCACTCCTACCAATGCGTGAAATAGATAGATAGATAGCGAGTGCGAACGCTGGTCCAAAATCACGCGAACTTTGTAAATTTCTCCATGGCTAAGAAAGGTAGGTAGCATGAACAGGAGGAACAAAGATCTCTAGATATAAGCAAGATGACAGAAGATGACAGAAATGTAGGGCTTCCACATTTCCAGAGGGGGAAAAAACACATATGTAAGCATTTTTCCGGTATAAGCATTTTTTATTTGTGTATTATTACCATTCTTCCTGGGAAAGGCGTACTACTTGTAACTGCAACTATATATACACCTAAATACCAAACTAACGCAATCCAACGGTTGAAATTGGAAATATCAAATTCATTTTCTTCTACATGCTAACTATAAGCTACCTGACACAACCTTCCTCTGTTATCCAAGCTTGGAACCGGCTATGTGAAAAAATAAGAGTCTAAGCATATAATGCAGGCAGAATTGTATATACTACTTAATGAAGGCAACGAAGTTACCATCAGTTAGTAGCTTCATATGCTATGCAATTCAGAGCTTCAATTGAGGTTAACAGGTAAAGCTCGTGAGCATCGCTGATACCGCAATGGTCCTTTCAATAAGCACAAATTGGAAGCAGAAACAAGGAAAGAATAGCAAACATCACATTCCATTTATCTGAACGTGTGTTACAAAGAATACAAACTAGTAACAGGAGGTAAAAACCTTTTAGAAAATTGAAAGATGATTATTTTTTTGCTATGACCATCACCGGCTCTGATTATTGTTTTTTCTTTCGTTCTTCGACAGCTTTGAATATTAATTTGACAACCACGATCAAACAATAATTTCCCAATTTCTTGATTTCCAAGCTAAAATACAAATAGTACGCTACAATTACAAGTAATCAAACGGAGGTGCTTGGCAAAGAACCCATCAAGATAACGGTATCACTGTCTTTAGGCCCCCATAACTTTTCCTGCTTTGCCTTCGTAAAGAGTCCAGAGAGAAATCCCACAGTAGACTTGGAGTCTGATTTCCTCCCAAACATGTCCAAAGTGCTACTCGACTCGTTACCGATTCTATGGCTTGAACTTGTTGAGCCTCCCTTTTCCAAATCCTCCTTAAGACGATGTCCACAGGGACAGCTTGTGATCTTCTTGAAGCAGCAGTTGTGGAAAACCGATTTACAAGATCTACACCGTTCAACTTCTCCTTCCTGTCAGTTTTAGTGCAGGGTCAACCATGGCATTGTTGGTCATAATACTACATTTGAGATTTCATGTGTGAGTCCGTGACCATAAAGCCCATTCTTATTAACATTGCACTGTTAGCTGCTACCTTGTTTGATTCCTATGTGACCAATTAGTATCTTACGTATCTTAATTTTGGTGGTTGTGAACAGTGTTCTAAAAGGCAGTCTAGGCGGCGGGTCGCCACCACGATATACCCCTAGGTGGTTTATTAGGCACTCAGGGAGACTAGGCGGAGCTAGGCGGCTTCGAATTGGAGCTGTATTCACCTAAATCGACATACCCAAGCTCCGAAACCCTAATCTGGACCTAATTGACTTCAACCAGCCTTGGAAACTGATAGGTGCTGAAAAGCACCCATTTAATCCACCTAATTTACGATTTGTCGGTCCGTAAGTCCGTTTACATTGTTACGTGATATATTTTAGCGTTTTGTGGTGTTTGTAGGCCTTGGAGACCGATTGTGCGAAAACATGCAAATTGGAAGGTTTTACAATGGGCTAACATTTATTCGGTGGAGCAAATAAAATACCAATATAATTGGATTTATGATTTGTGCTCCTTTTATGCATTTGGGCCCAAGCAGTATTGTATGAGAAACTTTGACCAAGAATTGGCTGGCGAAAAGTTCTTCCCTGGTGAAATTATTCGGTGCACTCACAAAGGAGGAGTTTGATTAGGGAAAGAAGTCTAAAAGGAAAGAATTATCTTCTGAAGGCAAAATCTCGGCAGCAGCACATTATTTTTATAGTGCACGTGCACGTCAGTTGAACACCCACACAGTGCACGTAAGTTTTGGGCCAACTATAAAGGAGACTTTAGTTTATTATTTAGGTTACTTTTACTTTTTCCAGGAGCGGGATAGAAAGATGTGTGACAGGGAGATTTGTCCATGTCTTCCAGAATTCCTTCAATCTCAAGCGCATCTTTCTTCTCCATGGCCGGCTAAACCCCTTCTCTAGGGGAAGATGAAACTTCGCACCAAGTAACTCTATTTTATGTATGGGTTTTAGGTTTATTATTCGAATCGATTGTATAACTAAGAACCCTTTCTGTTTCAATGAATGAAATGATTTTGATGGTTTTAATCTATTGAGTATTTGTATGCATGCTTCCAAATACGAGTTATACAATGGTTTTCATTGATTGTGGTTGGATTTCTGAGATAGATTATACTCGTAAGACGGGCCGTGCCGTTAGACGGCCAGACCGTACTTCTGAGATGGACCGTGCTATGGGATAATTTATGCCTTTTAATAACCCAATATATTTTCTAGATGATTATTGCTAGGGTTTGCAAGCCCTAATAATAATCCCTTCTGATTCGAATAATTAATCTCGCCTATGCATGTTTGAGTTACGTGGTCGAGGTGGATTCGAACCCTAGATTTTTCTCTCCAATCGTTACAAACTTTCCATTTAATTATTTCTCTTAGTTTAATAAATTCTCCAAATTCAAACAACCAAACTTCTTTTGCCTGAATTAATCTAAAAATTAATCGAATTTGTCGTAACTCAGCCATACTGTCTCCGTTGGAACGATACTCGGTCTTGACCATTATTCTACGGAGTAGTAGTTAATTCCAAGGTTTTATAAATATATTTTTGACACGTAACGACGCGGTCAGAAACCCTGCAACCGACGCAGTACGAGCCTCGTCTCTGTGATTCGAACCCCAGAAACCTAAAATCAAAACCCTAAAACCCTGAAATCCAATCGTTCTGATTTCCGACCTCATTTGCGACTGAATAGCTGCGTCATTGAGCACAAATCGCGTCTGCACACTGTGATTTCACCTTGAAAACCCAAATCGAGGCTTGAGAGACCAGATCTAAGGATTTTGGACTGGTTATTACGCTGAATCGCTAGGCGGCACCTAGGTAGGCTAGGAACTAGGGGGTGGGTCATTGCCCCGACTAGTGCCGAGCGCCTTTTAGAACACTGGTTGTGGACATAAACATTAAACAGCAATGGGTTGGAAGCAGAGCAATTTACAAAATGGAACTACTAGGAAATACCTACCTGGAAGGGGAAAATGAGAGAAGAAGGGTCATCACAGGCTTGTCGTGCATTGCAAGGTACACCCACATCACAGCACACCAGGCATTGCTCTGTTATGTGTTCCAAGATTTTCCTTGATATAGTATCTACCATCACAGGTAGCACTACAAAATGAGATTGAAAACATTACAAAAAAACACAGATACGGGCCTTTTTTTTCTAATTTTGGAAGAAGGCAAGAACAAACACAGATATGGGTTAGTATTTGTCAAATCAAACATCTAGTGCAACTGAGTCGGATGACAATCAAAAGATCTGATAAATATGAATCTATCTAGATTTTTGCAACAGAAGAATGTAATATATGAAAGAGAAGTAAGAAAAAGAATCAATTGCAAAGAGCTATTCGAAGATAAAATGAAGAAAGTTGTCTGCGGTGGCCTTCTAATCAAGTGCAAAGGAGGAGGAAAAAAAAATTTAATGCATGGAATGTGGAGGCATTTATTGGAGTTTGTTCCACATTGTCTCCTCCAAAACTAGTTTATGAGGGCGGCCTCTCCACTCATTGCCAATTGGTTTTGAGTTGGATGCTTTAACAGCATTATTTATCCAAGTTGCTACAAGAACAAGGCAAATTCCTAAAAATTAGTATGGTTAGATCCAAAATATGATGTTATGGACTATTTAAGTAAAGAGGTCACACCTGTATACAGTCAATGGGAGAGCAGGATCAATATACAAAGGTTAGTCCTACACGCTTATTCTTCTGGATGGCCAAGTACTCTACATACACTTCAATCGACATAAATGCTACCAATTTTCTTCCAAGTGATGTATGTGCAACAATATCACATAGAAACTGACTTCAAAATATTACTCCCTCCGTCCCGGCAAAGAGGGTCCACTATGAGAACACGTGTAGTTTTCGGATTAAAAAATAAACTATTTCCGTGCACAATTTTTCTCCTTGACACCAAATTAAAGATCTCAAATTCTAGTTATTTAATTGGATGTCAAGGTAAGTAAAAAATTATTCACGGAAGTAACTTATTTGTCATCCAAAAATTGCACGTCTTTTCATAGTCCTATCTTTTGCGAGACAAAAAGAGTAGAAGCACCAACACCACATATCAACAAAGGACATTCAGCAGCACAAAAATCATTACATTTCATCAAATTATATGAAGTGTAAATATAAAAACATAGAACCATTTTCCAATGATGGTATAGGTGGTGGAGACTACCAATATGTCATGAATTTCCCAAAAGAATTGATGAGAAGATAAAAATCCACCACGCGTGACAAATTTATGATATAACCATGGCATACTAAAATTAGCTTTATATCATTGGAATGCCATCAGGAGCTGTAAACATGTGAGTAAATAGATGCTCTGCATAGATGAATTCGATTGTTGAAATTGCATACACACAGGTGAAAACATAATAGCAAACAAAAGCAAATTTTGTGATTGAAAGCTAACCTGAAAATACTCCTTTTGAAAGATCAATGAGGTCTCTAAGTGCAAAAAATTCATTGCTCTCAAGAAGGTATCTCCGAGAAGCAAGTCCTTTATAAATGGACATACGGAATGGGCAACGAACAAATGGAAGCATGGCTCCTATTCTTTTTCTGACTCCCGTAACTTGTACCAGCGCAGGGACTTTCGAGAATAGAATAGGATTAACCGCACTGACACAAAGCATAGGCTGCGACAAGATATAAAAATAAAAAAAAACTGAATAGATATACCATGGTGAAAAGTAAATATACTAGATGTTCACGAATATTTCCTTACCTGGTCGTGAATGGAATCGAGATATGATTTAGCCAACTGAGAAACTGGATAGTGAGTAAAATCCCAGTGATGCAAAACTCTTGCTGGTAAGACAGCAGTTTCATTTGTATGGCACACAGAGCAAAACAACTGACCCGTGTATTCACAAAGACGAGGCTTCCCCCACCCAAGTGTCTGTACGAATTCCAGCATCCGGGTTTTCCCGTCATCAAAATGCTTGTGGCATCCTGCACAAGTATAGTGTTGTGCTTCTAGAATCTGTTTTGTAGATTTGTGCAGTCGGATTTCAACGATAAGTGATATAGTCTTCCCAAGCGTCACCATGTTGTCTGTGTTCCTGCCTCTAGCAGAAAAGGGAGACGCGGGGTTAAATGTATTAGATGCAGGAGAACTAGGCACAACTTTGGGTGGGGCAAAGAACCAAATTAGAGCACTTGGAAAGCTGGATGACAACCTAGAGTGTAGAATAGATCGTAAACACTCTTGAATGAGAGCACTTCTCTCCGAAACAACATCAGGAGAGACATTACCAAAAATCTTTCTGGATTCCCGCTCGACAGCAGCCCAGGGAGAAGGGAGAATCCAGCCTTGATTTTCATATACTGTTTTCAACCGCCGGTAGAGTGTGCAAAAATCACGGTACCGTCGTTCAACCTCCCAATGGTCTGTTCCACTCCACACTCTTATTGTGTAAACGGTGTATTCCTTCACTCCAACCAGTCTTTCACCAAATGAGACATCTCCCTTCTTCTGCTTTGCACCAACTACTTCAACACCATTAATTGTCATAGGGAGCAGGATTAGAGAGTAGGCATCATCATTACCAGAAGTAGAGGCAGTTGATCCACCATCTCTTAAAGGCAGAGACAAGTGGGAGCGATTCACTTTATCATCATGGGTGAACCTAGCTCCTGGAGACTCGGTAGAGTCCAATAATATTTCTTCCATTTCATGGACAAATTCGTCATAGAATTCATTTAACTCCTGATTCTCTGTCTGCAAGAGATGGGAAAATAATAATAAAAAATAAGCACAAAGGCATAAGGAATTCCACCTACTACTTGAGAATTCAGAGACAATAGTAGAAGAAGGGTCTCCACTCCACTGAGGAGAAAATGGTGCGGGATGGAATGTAATTGCCACCATAGACAGTACTTGGTCAGCTATACGCTCACAAACACAATAAAAAACACAAAAGGAAACGAGGAAAGAAAGGCACATACATATAGGAACCTTGACCATAATGCACCGAATGAACATATTAACCTCCAAGAAGATAATTGCGTTCACAAAACTACGACGATCAGTAAAAATGCACTTCAGTCAATAGTTTTGGGATTAAGAATTTGTGTCTAGTTGACGCAACCTTGACCATAATGCACCGAATGAATATATTAACCTCCAAGAAGATAATTGCGTTTACAAAAACTACGACGATCAGAAGAAATGCACTTCAGTCAATAGTTTTGGGATTAAGAATTTGTGTCTAGTTGACGCACTGAATCCTGCCAGACTGCCACAGATACTTTGGGTCTCCCAAAGAATTTCTAGCCATTAATTAGTGTTGTGCAACTATAACTCCTATATGTTACCAGGTAATCGGACACTGAAAGAAGTTCTCAAGGTATGTCCATATAAAGAACAGTTGTTTATCTTCTTTTTTAGTTCTACATATTTGTAATTATGTAGCCGTTGGCTCACTCGTCCGACTTGAACCATAAATGGACCAAAGGACAAATCTCTCTCATGCAATCTGATCTCCCCCATATGAATAATTTGAAAAACAGTTGCTCACTTGCTTTATAGAAGGGGACCTTTTATTACCATCAATTCTTATTTTCATCCTATATTTTCCTTCAATAATAGTCAAAGCCAGAGATATTAACCACACATATTTTGCTCCAAAAGAAAAGAGAAAAATATTCTACAGAAATTTGATCGAAGAGACAAGAGACAAGACAATTATTAATTCCAGATTTCCAAAGACACCAACTAAACTAGAATTTGAAGGTGAAATACTCCTTTTCGTTGTCTCCATTTTCTCTGTTGCTAGGCCCAGTGGCACTAAGAAAACTAAAGAATTACTCTTTTCTTTGCAATACCTGGTACTGTGGTACATGTATGTTGTTTATGAATCCCCCTTGTTATAATTAGTGGTAATCAAGTTGAATTCAGTAATGAAATATATTCCCTTTGATAAATCTCAATTTTTGACTAAGTATATCAAATCTGCCTATCAATCAGCTTCTGCTGCATCACACCACAACGAAGAACCCACATGCATACTACGTCAATGTTACAAGGCCTTTGAGATTGTTAACATTAAGCTCTGTTGGGGAAAAATGATAATTGCCTTCAATTCTGTCCCCACTGTCCACCAACAAAAAAGTGTTGACCCCTTTTCAAAAGAGGGGGAGAAGAAATTCACTTGGTAAGTTGTCATCTTTGTGTATTTATTCTGATGGGCAATGTCCAATACAGTTTCGCCTCAAGTATCAAAAACAGATACGTAGAAGCACAAGAATTGCTGTGGATATACATAGCTATCAAGCAGTTGCTGATTACAAAATAAATTCATCATAGTTTGTGACTAATTGTATTCGACAAAAATGGACAAAGAAAGGAGATACTGAAGTGCTACTGTTAAATAAATGGAAAGTTGGAAACTGCTACCTCACCTTAACTGGTTTAGGACGGACTTCAAATCGATTGAATAGAGCGTAAGAATCGTTTAGTTGTCTCTTTATATCATTCTCATCCATTCCAAGCGGTGCAAGTGATTCTCTAGGAAAACCAACTCTTTGATCATCAGGTGTTTCAGTTGATGCCGAAGCAAGTTGGCTAGCTCTAATATCAAAAAGAGGGTCCAAATGTGAAGTTGATTGCTCTGACTCGTGAATTTCTAAAACTTGACTGCCGTTGCCTTTGTCAAATTTCTGAGTACTTAAAAGTGGAATGGCCTTTTCCAAATTACCACCTCTAAAGTTTGAACCTTCCTTTAAGGGTGCATCTTGTGATAGTATATCCTGTTGTGTTTGTAAAATATCAATACCAGAACCGGTTTTAAGCCAATCTACTGATTCATCAAGGTCTCCAACTTGATTGTTGGGAATGAGAACATCTTCTGCATCGTTCCCTTGCTCTGTATCACAAAAATCCAGAAAGTGAATTGGGGTCAAAGAACCATTTTTAATGCACCCTTCCAGTTCCCGGGCACTTTGAACTTGACTGGTAGGAACAGAAACATAGGTCAACGCTTCTTTATCTGGATCAATGCCAGAAAAGCCTGTCTCGGTCCGAGAAACTGAACTCAGAGCGTTTATTTCAGTTTCAGTGTTTGGTTCTATCTTCTCCAACATCATCGATTTAATATCAGATTTGCTTGATTCTAGCTCAAAGTCATCCCAATCATTGGAACCAAATGCTATAGATGAGCCCATAAGCAACGAATTTCCTTTCTCAACTTTTCCTTCCTCATGGTATTGCATATTCCGCTTATGCAAGAGATTTATCTTCTGCTCATCATCGGAACCATAGCCAAACATTGAATCTTCACCTTCGGAATGCTCAAATCTGGATGAATCGTTATCATCTTCATCCGAACACCTTTCAACTTCCCTAACATCAAATTCCACAGCAGAATCTGAATATAGCTGATCTAAACTAATGTTCACCTGTTCAGTAATCACCTGTTGGTGGGTTTCCACCTCAACCCTATCAGACGAATGACCATCAATATTAACACCCAAACCTAAAGACGCATTTTCCTCAATGGACTCTATGCTACTAGTGTGCTGATCAGCCAACGTTCCACCAGAACTTCTCATCACTTCCGACTCACTGTGGTCTCTCCAATGGAAAACACCACCACCACCATCATCCATACAAAGCTCCTCATCCAACACACTATTCAAGTCCACAACTTCTGGTAACTCCGAATCACTCTCGTCACCCATGTTCCTGTCTGAATTCAACCCATCACTCACCCCCCCTAAACCTCGGCCTTCTACACCATTTTCCACATCTGGAAGGTTATTTCCTTCCCATGGCCCAATTCTATGATCGGATAAACAACCTGATCCACTAGGGGATAATAACTTCTTATCTCCAATTCTTCTAGAAAACCCAGCTCCCAGACTAAAATCCCCTAAACTACCAACATCTCCTACAGAGCTACACAAACTAGAGGTCCCCAAAACAGAATTGGCACTACAGTACCTCTCAAACTCCGATTCGCCACATGAGGAGTACTGCGAATACACGGGGGACTCATCGCCACCATCCGATTCCTCATTGGGCGGGTCTGGAAGAGCAACTTCGACAGAGGCCTCACCGGTTGCCTCTCCATTTATCATCTGTCTATCACTAATACAATCAGTTATCCCAAAAAAATTGAAACTTCGAGAAAACGTCAAAACAAATCTAATGATACCAGATCGTGGGGATGATTATCATTTAATTATTTTGGACATAATCTGATACTATGCAAGAGGAAATATGTGATGAGTGATTGATGGAAACTATGAGGTGGGTTTAATTCGAGAAATAGGGTTTTGGGTATTTGGTTTGTTCTTGAAATGAGGCGATGATTCGAACAGGTGGGTTTGATAAACGAGGAAAATTAACAGGGATTGAAATTGAACAGAGAGCTGACCTTTTCCGGGATTGAAATTGGGGTGATGATGCACCGTCTGTGTGTGTGTGTGTGTGTGTGTGAGAGAGAGAGAGAGAGAGAGAGAGAGAGGAGAAGTTATCAACAACGAATAATGCCAAATTCCGTGGAACTCACCAACATCCTATTTCCGAGTCTCCGACCAAACAAAAAAGAGCCTGAGAGAGGCAAAATCCTATGTGCCTAAAATTTTTGTGTCCATGTGAGGAATTTTTCAACAGTTAAATTTAATGGCCGAAAATCTCTAGTCACAAAAGCACAAAAGTACAGAAATTTTTAGTACAAAAAGATTGGACCCGGTCGCACATGTGTGTTCTTGAGCAAAAGCATCAAAATTATCTCGGAAAACATTTCATTTCACACTCTTCTTATCATTTGCACTTCAATTTCTATTTTCATTTCAGAATTCCCCAGTATTTTTTACGCATCCACAATCCAATGTCTCTATGATAAAAGCACACTCAAAATTCAAAATTAAATTTCAACATGCCATTTCCACTACAGCTTTGCATACAATTAAAATAAGTTCATGCTACTGACTAAACAGTATTTTTGATATTTTAGTCCAAATTTTCAAATCAACTCATTTCCGTTGTCAAAATGAACTAAATAGTATTCCTGGTATTTTTAATGGAAACAAGTGCTACTTTGACATTAATTTGTAGACAAAAATAATATCGTGAACTTGAAAGTAAGAATTCATCGTCTCACACAGGTTCCTCTCTGCGCCATACATATTGATTTTGCGCAACTAAGAAAGAAATCAAATCACCTACAACACCCGTCATTGGCATTTGGAGTGCACCTTCTTCATAATTTTTTGGCATGACAATCAATTTTCGAGACAATGGAGCTAAAATCATAAACACCCCGTGCGTCAATGAAGATAGAAAAATACCTTCGCCTAAAACCATTTAGGGAAAAAAAATCGAAATGGTCCTTATAGTTTAGTGTTTGTGTCAACTTGGTTCATGTAGTTTGAATTAGCTTGATTTACACTCTGTAGTTTTCATTTTGTTCCAACTTTTCCTTCCTCATTCTAGGTTAAAATCGTAATCTGTCATTCTCCTCTTGTCCTAATACACCTCTGAACCGAAACACATAACCTCATTGTTCCATTCTCCATTTTTTTCACGGCTTCCATTCTCCATTTGTCGCGCCTGGGATTTTACCTTCGACCGAAACGTGTCTCGTTCGCCTTCGGCGGGAAGGAGCGAGAGGGATTAGGGCCTGGATAAGTAATCCGATTCCTATGGATTGCGATGTGGTTCTTGAAAAGAAAGGAAAAATGAAGAGTTTTGTGTTCTATAAAAAAGGTTCGGATATTTTTAAAAAATGTTTGAATTTTAGAAAATGAAGTGGGTTTATTTTAAAAAGGGACCGAACTTTTATTAAGCTGCCTACAGATCTCCAGGTAAAGGAGAATCAGGTCCAAATGTAGTTCGGGTCACAAAAGGGGTTTAGAAAAAAAATTAGAACCTCCACCGGGCATAGAGTTTAGGTGTGTCTGGTCACCTCTTAAATATTGGAAGAATATTTCAAGTATTTGAGAAAAAAAAAAACACGGGCTAGAGAACCTAGTTTTTAGAAAAGAGTGACTTCGTTTTGCTTTTTAGGAAAAGGCTTTAGGCCTGCGAGGCTAGAGAAGAAAAGGTTCGATAATTCACTAGAAAAGGGACACATTTGTGTCTGGGGTTAATGGAGGCTAACGACAGTTAGTAATTGGACCAAGTTAGAATAAAATGGAAACTACAGAGTGAAAATCGAGCCAATTCAAACAACAGGAACCAAGTTAATACAAGCACTAAATTACAGGGACCATTTCTATTTTTTTTCCCAATCATTTATTACTTTTCGTGTCCAATCGACACTCTTCACAGGAAGTAATAAGAGTTCAAAGTTGTGTTGTGGCCATGTCTGTAGCTCGGTAGCTCACGAGTGATCGATCTTCATGAAGTCAATATACCAAACTTTACCTATGTACTCCAAGTTCATGGCAAGATCAAAATCACCATCTGGCTTTAACTTTAATTTGATGCAATACAAGGCTATAACTATTATACAAAATTGATAGTAACTATGCCCAACACATAGGCTTACCGTTATACATGTTATACCACAGTCGAATATCAATGAACATCCCCAATTAAGAAACCTACCTCTTTCCCTCCCAATTAAACCAATACCAGGGAGTTCGACCATTTCTAATCCTTCATGGTCGCGAACCCACTTTCTTCCTTCGGTGTATTTGTTTCTCTTCTTTACTCCTAGAAAAAGAAAGAAACCAAAACATGCAGGTGTGTGCAGACGGAGAGAAGGGGGAGTGATGATGACGTTTCTTATTCCATGCAAAAATTGCCGCTTTACTTTGTCCGCTGCCCTTCAAGCCTATCGATTGCAGCACCCACACCGCTCTTTGCTTCTTGACTGCCACCGGGACCTGAAGAAGTAGCCAATCTCCCTTCATTTGCTTTCTCTACAAGCTTCAATTGGAGCCAACCTGTCACAGTGGTTTCCTATTATCATAAGTTCAAAATTTCTAATATCATAAGTGCCTAATATCACAGTGGTAAGAGATGAAGAACTAATATGGTAAATTTCGTCATGAAAACTCATTAGGCAAAGCTAAAAAGGACCAAAGCACACAATAGCATAGATTGACAGTGTCAATGTACACCTCTTGATCTTTCTAAACATTCCAGAATTTACCTTGCAATATCATTAATAACGTTTTCCTCAAAGATGTTCATATGACTGCAGTCAGAAACACTTTAGAGAAAAGTAGATGCGCAGAACCTAATAGAGCAATGACTGTGATGCCAAATGTTTCCAACTCAATTGTTTTTAGAGGGGTGAAGATTCCCACATTGTTTTGAATTTCAGAAAGAAGTGTATCATTCGATGATTAATTTGGAACAAGAATTAAAGATGGCTGCAATAGAAAGATACAATTAAAGTGAAAAAAGTAGAACCATAAGGACTAAAAGCACCTTTGGCTATTTCATCTGTTAAAACATCAACATGCTCTAACAAGTTCTCTCATAAAACAGCCCTCCATATGGAAGGGGTTTTGCAACTAGATGTTATAAACAATAAATGAATCCTTTGGTAGAGAAGTGGATCCAAAACTCCATAAAACTCACAATGTGGCGTAGATATATTACCAAGAGGTAAGCAAAATGCTGCACCCAGAACCGAGCCCAAAACTACATTCCTTGCACGCCAACGGAGTGATCCTGGCACTAGAAGCACAAGGGAAACAAGAAGAAAATGTCAAAACAAAGAGATGGCCTTTACAAGATCCTCTGCATCCAAAGCTATAAATTTCTATTTCAGCCTATATTTCAAGGACTCCAGTTTTGAAATTTAAATACAAAACATAAGAACTCAATCTTTTAACTTCAATTTCATATTCCACTGCAGACTGACTGAAATCGTGTCCAACTACCAGACTTCAACTTCACATCTTATGGAGTTGATTTTTTAGATAATAATAAATTGATTCCTCAATCTACAATAATTTCAGAATTGATTTCAAAGAGCACAAGTCGATAGTAAGAAATCCCTGCAAGTGAAAAGTGTGATAGCATAAGCTGGAGGACCACCTAATAGAACAACAGTCTTACTTTGGCACCTCAAACTTCTAAAGGTTGCTTGGAGAACTCTGATATGCTAATTATAGAAGCTCACTTCCACAATTTTATATTGTCGTTTGACAGGCAAAGTCTGCCATAAAAATTGCACCAGAGGATATAATGCTCACTAAACAGTTATATAGGAATGATATTGACATAATTCATCTCCAAAAAAAGCTGAAAATAAGGTCTCCTGTATTAAGATTGACTCTTACTAATTAAACCAAACGTTGCAGCAGTGGCTGAACCAGCTCCAACAACATTATAAACATCATGCTCCCCTCGTTTCTCAGCAAGTAAATTCTGTAAACCACAAAATACAGCAGTGAACATTCCAAGGCGGACTCCACCAACTATTGAGCCACGAGTTACTTTGATGAATCTTTTCTCCATTGCATCCCTCATTAACCGATATTGCTCACGCTTGTCTGGCGTGCTCCCAAGCTTCAGCATCACTTCTGCATCCTTGCTCTGCCAAACACATGGCAAATCCACAAATTCAATCATCAACAATTGGAGATAGAATGCTTCCCAATTCAACAAACGGACTAAGGAAAAAATATCGAACACCCAGTTGGATAAACTGCCTCCAATTCCCATAGACGACTGATATGCTTTTGAAATTGAACTATATTATATGATGAAACACTCACAACCGAAGCAGATGCCTCCTTGCTACCCCCATATAACATGCCAGCAAATACTCCAACTACAGTTGCAGTTCCCCAGTTAACAGTTCCAGGCATCCTTGGAGTTACCTTATTAGAGAGAAAATGAGGTCAGACCACATACAAGACAAGTTCCGATGGCTTCAGTTAACTTAGGAAGTAATGCAATTGCAGAAAAATGACAACATTGTTTCAAATCTATTGAACAGAATCAGAATGTCAACCCAATGAACGCATCACTAAAAATGTCCAATAAACCGATAGAACAATTACTGGAAGCAGAAGGAAACTACTTTATGCATACAACTGATAGGCTACGGCCTACGGAGGTGCATTCTGGGTCTACGTTTTTCCTTTTTCCTTTCTTTTTCTATTTTTGTGAGATCGCCAAAAAAATAAAATTTCTGCAGTAGTTAACTCTGGCAGCTATATTAAATTGATTGGCAGGAGTATTTTCCACTAATAAAGCACATACTGATAAGGTTGAGAATAATAACTTCCAATACCATTGGAGAAACCAGAGAAAGGAATGATCTCAAAGCTTTCCCAAAACCCAATGATAGGAGGTACTTTGCTCATCCAAAAGATTGGAGTAAAGAAATAGGACTAGGACTACAGGCCAAAGACAGGGAATTACAAAACCCAGATCCTTAAACCTTGCAAAAAGGTAATCGGTTATGGTTCATTACAAGTTTTTGGTGAATACTTAACTTCAAAAGACTAAAAAGGAACACAGGCACTTAGACAAAAGCAAACGATGGAGTAGTGGATTCGTAATGTCCGGTTAGACTTCTTAAGGACATCTATCAAGTCCACCATTACATGTTACATTTGCTTTGATGACAAAGCACCGTAATCCATCAGGCTTGCATGGACAGACATACATAGGAAATGAAAATTAATGCTAAGTTGAAGTGTACAACTACATGGCCAAACTAAATTAAAAGGTTTCCATTTCTGAATCATTTGTTTTTTAAAACATAACACAAGACATAAAATATTTTCTTCCCTTCATACAAAAGACTGAATTGCACGATAGTACAGATACGCGCAGAAATCGTGAATCAAGACGAAGTGCTTACGTTCGAGACGGTTTCTTCCGATTTTTCAAGAGCTTCCATGGCTAGAACTTGAACAGAACACAACTCCTCAAATCTAGGTTTGATTGCCAAGGAAAAAAGACAAGAAAATGGTAGCTGTTAATCCAGATAACAAGTTGGTCTACTCAACTGAGCAGTAGTCATCAATAGATCAACAATACATTTCAATAGTCTACACAAAAATCAATACATATGTTCAGGTTTGAAACCTCTCATGCTATCAACTCCTTTTTGGAGATTTTAATTGGGCTTCCCCGCAAGTGGACGGTGGGGTTAGGCCCTAGATTGGTCAAGGCGCGCGCGTAAGCTGGCCGGGACACCTGAGTTTTCAAAAAAAGAAATCAAAATGGGGATTGGAGAAGCAAGTATCGTACTTACTGTTGGGTCAAAGTGAAAAGTAGCAAACAATTCGAATTCGTTGGAACATCGGCCGGAATTCCTGTGTAACCGTAGTCGGCCGTCGGTGATCAGTGGAACTCCGAGATTCACGCAGGGTTAGTGCGAAGTCCGATCACGAATGGCGTATTCGTTTGGAAGTGATGAACTCCAAGATTGAACCATTTTAGGGGCCGTTGTTTCCCTACCGAACCAAGAATATTATGGGCCTTAATTTTGGAAAACTTAGACGACGGCCCAGTTGGCCTTTGGTTAGAGTTGGGCCGACCTAAGGTGTGTTGAAGCTTCGGCCCAGGAGTACTAATACTCTTTCTGTTCCCAATTAATTATTGATCTTTTTTGGGAAGGTTGCAATTTAAAATAAAAAATAAAAAATTGTATCCTCGGTAATAATTTTAAAAAAATTTCACACCATTCAGAGAATCAGAAAATTCCAATCATAATTCTAATCGGTGCGAACAGATTCAAGTATTTGTAAGAAAACACTCCTTTTTTTTTTTGCAAAGATGGACACGAATACCCAAAAAAACAACAATTGGGGGACGAAGGGAGCTTAGGCAGATAATCCTTCAAAATATTCTGCGCTCTTACTCTCGATTATTGCACTGCGCTAGCACTCTCAATCCTCGCTCTCCCGAATTTTAGTAGTTTTGTGATGCATTTCGTGGACTCTTTCACACGCGCTCCCGCTCACGCACGCGCACACGAATTATATGAATTAGGGAGAGAATATTTTGTTTTTCCCTATCCATCCGTCTTATTTTCATGTAATCTGTTCTTTTTAATTAGTATATCGTCATTTTTTCCCCTTTCTCCTGGATAGTTTTTCGAGCTCTCTCACTGGTTGAGTTGATTTGCGATATGAATATGTTGCACTCATTTGTTTTTGTTCCCTTTTTAAACAAAATAGCATGAGAACAACATTAGGGCTTTTGCATCTCCATTTTCCTTTCAATTTGTTAGGTTTTAAAAACCATTTATTCAAGGATTGCCAGTTGCAACTCTACACATAAAATTGCAAGTAGAGATACTCAGCATAAAGCAAAAACAGCAACACATATCCTGGCCTTGCCATAGTATGGGTGCTGCCAAGCAAGGGTGCTTGGCAGCGGTCTTGAGCGGCTGATCTGGTCGTTCATCTTGGAAATCGATGGTTTGAATCTTGACCGATCAATGGACTGTTTCAATCTGTATGCGTTCAGATTCAATCCGAACCGTCTGTGCTGAGATGAATGGTCGGATGCCGCTTGCTTAGTAGCATCCCATTTGAGGCCCTGCATTTCAAAAAAGTAAAGCTACCGTATGCTTAAAAAAAAAGGAGCCCAATTCTTCCTAAAGAGTAAAGACTAATAATTTCATGCCTCAAAAAGAGAAGGAAAACCCATAAACAATGCAACCAGATTCCCCACCAACAAGTGAATAAAGTCCCACTAATCATTCTAATAAGTCTCCCAAGCAAAGTATCATTTTCTGCTTTCCACACTATACACAGCCCTCAATCTTCTTTCCAAAACACATCAATCTTCTTTCCATTCTCTCTCCAAAATCACAGCCCCAATGGTTCACCTCCTCTTCACTCTATTAATCCAGGCCTTAATTCCAGTCCTAGCTCAAAACAACCCCATCCATGTCAAATCCTGCCGATCGTATTGCGGAAACATAACGGTTGACTACCCGTTCGCCCTACAACCCGGGTGCGGGCATCCGGGTTTTCGGAACCTCTTGTTTTGCATCAATGATTTCCTCATGTTCCACATAAGCTCAGGGTCCTATAGGGTCTTGGACATAGACTATGCTTACCAAGCCCTCACATTACATGACCCGCATATGTCGAACTGCGACTCGATTGTGCTTGGAAACAGGGGGAATGGGTTCGTGGTCGAGTCGTGGCGGGCTCCGTATCTGAACCCGACCCAAGATAACGCGTTCATGTTAATAGGTTGCTCCCCTGAGTCTCCCCTTTTTCAGGGGTTCCCAGGGAAGCACTTGCCCTGTAGGAATGTTTCTAGTATGGGCTGTGAGGAGTACTACGGGTGTCCGGCCTGGGATGTAATTGGGCCTAAGCGGGTGGGCTCTGTGTACGGAACAGGCCCACCCGAGTGTTGTTCAGTGCCGTTTGATGCCATCAGGGCTATAAATCTTACTAAGCTCGAGTGCCAAGGGTATAGCAGTGCATACAATCTTGCGCCTATCCGGGCAGGCGGGCCCGATGAGTGGGCCTATGGGATACGGGTCAAGTATTCTTTGTCGGGGAGCACGGCTTTTTGTACGGCGTGCGAAGCAACCGCGGGATCGTGCGGGTATGACATTGATGGTGTGAATGAGGTTTGCATCTGTGGGAGCTGGAATTCTACATCAAATTGTGATTCTGGTTAGACATGGAAATCAAACCTTGTTTGTTACTACTTTTTTCCACTTGAAAATGTGCAATACTGAATTGTGGGTCAAAATATTGCAACGTTGGGTCGAAGCTAAACCAGGCCCAAGTGCGGAACATTGGGCTTGACCTGACCCATTAAGCAAATAGTAATTAACAGTCTTTAGGTGTCCATTGTTAAGATTGTTTATTACTAAGGCTCCGTTCCACTAAAATTTTTATTTTTTAAGTACTTCTTTTTCGTTTTACGATACAAGTCATTCTCTCACAATACATTACATTTGATTCAAAAAATAAGTAGTGCTTATTTCCCTTATTGGAACGGAGCCTTAAATTTTTCCCCCCGTAGTGCTTGTTCTATTTTCATTTGAATCTTTTCGTAATTGAACATATAATTTGCAGTTCACTCCTCATCAGGCCAACGAACATCCTATTTGGTGGACACAAAAGCAGGTATCTTCAGCCACTACTCAACTATTTTGCACTGTATAGTGATAGTGTGGCTACTGTTGGACATGAGTACCTTTTGACTATGGCAGAAAAATTTCCACTCCATTGAAAAACCCACAAAAAAGAGAGCTTAAAAGCACATAAGATACAACTTCAAAGAAAAAAGAGGTCAATATGTCATTGTATAAAATTCCACAATCACCCGGAAAAATTGAGCATACACTCCAGGCCGACACATATGTGTGTGCGTGTATATGTATATGCAGTTTTACATGTGGTTGTAGTGTATAAAATTCAAGATTTGTGTGATGTCGCTCACTTATTTCGATACCTCAATGAAATTCTCAAGCAACGAAATTTGTAGCGGACGTTCATTTTAATTCTTGCTATTTGACTATTACTACTATTCTGTCTGTCTTTTTTTCTTCTTTCGATTCCTCTTTATCCTAGATCAAGGTTATTTTCCTCACAAATATATAATCTATTTCAACCAACGTTAACTAATACCGTTGAATAAAATTTGCAGGGTTCCTGATCAGTATGATCGTTTGGATGTACTATAAGAGATAATGGCTAAAATCACTGAATCATCTCTCTGTATGCAGTTTTTTTTTTTTTTTTTTAAATGCAGTGGTTAGGTAGCAATATTAGATTGTTATGACTTAGAGGAAAGTTTTAGCTACGAGTGGAGAGTGTTATATGTATTGTATTACCATGTCGCTTATTGTAATCAGTTGAATTTTCATGATGGAAAGATACATTTTGCTTTCTTTCTTTCTTTCTTTCTTTTCTTTTTTTTTTTTCTCCTTTTTGCTAAGCCAAAAAAGAAGAAGGGATGGGAATGGAAATGAGCAACCCGTGTAGCTTCCTCCATTAAGCGTGCCCAATGGTGTTCCACCCACTATGGGATGTTTCAGATGTGGCTATCTGTCTCGGTTAGGGTCGTCACCACAGGATGTCTTTGTGAAATAACCATTCTCTAGAGGACAAAGAGGTCAATCTATCACCATATCCCCACTAAGGTGAGAGTGGGACCAAATGTGCCTTCTAACAAAGCATTTTATTCAAAAGCCCTACTATCTGCAAGACTGCAAGTAGAATTTGAACCCAAGACTGTATGGGAGGGAGCAGGGGCGGAGCCAAGAATTATTATTAGTGGGATCAAAAATCAATAAACAACAGGTGTCAAATAATGAGTAGCAAAGCAAACGAGCTGAGCCAAATTCAAATTTGAATATTCTAGTTCGGTTCATTTAAAAATTAGATTCTAGTTATATGCATGCATATGAGCCGTGGTTTTCTTAATGAGTTAACTATGTCTTACTCAAATTTGGCTCGTTTACTAAAAATCATTAATGACTAGTTTTTATTTTATTTTAAAACCTAGTCAATAGCCTTCAACCAAACACTAACGAATTTTTATATATCATTGACTATTCTACCATAAACCCAAAAAAAAAAAAAAACATAATCAAAAGCTTTCTCTCTATTTTTTTCAAACCCAACACATAAATTCTAATATTTATTGTATTTGTTTTCCTTTCTTTTCTATTTTTTCCCCTATATGATAAATACTCCTCATTCATGCATACGAAGAAAACTACAACAACAAACCATAATTTTTTTTTTTTTACTTTTTTGTCTTCTCTGACTGGAAGAGATTGAAGAAAGGAACGGGCAGCCAGACTTAAGAAAAGCTGCCATAGCTAACTAAACAAATCTAAGGAGTGATGGCCGTGTGTCACCAACGCATAATTTTTGTAAGAGAATGGAGTATATGAATTACACGAGAAGCATTTCATTTTATGAACCTTGCTTATCAAATAAAAAGCTATTCTTTGAGTTCGTAACGCTAGCTTTCTCAAAAAAGAAAAAGTTTCATAACGACACTGTTTTGCACAGAAGATTATTTTCAAATAGCTTACACATTTTACCATTTGGTAGCAAAAAAAAAAAAATTTTGATTAGTGAAACGAATTAACATATCTACAAAGTATATGATACGATTGTCATTTCTAGACAAGGTTCAATAAATTTGACATAGAATCCAACCATCACATACTGCATCAAGGTGTTTGGTTAAAGTTCTTTGTGAGGCTATTTTGTGTTTGTCCGTCATTATCTTATACAGTATATGTAGTGATTTTTCTGAATTTTTAACGGTTATAAATTGAGAAAGTAAAAAAATAATAACCTATTTACAAAATTCTATTAAAAATCAACTAAATACGAACCACAAATGAAAATAGAAATGGGGAAACATATTTTTTATTTTACCAAATCAAATCATATGAAAAGTAAATTTAAACCAAATACTTCAAAACACAAACACATATGAAAAGGAACACAATTAACTATTTACCTTTTTATTTTTCCAATTAAATCAAGAAACTTATTTCTGTTTTTTTTCCCAAAAATTCTAACAGCAGAGACGATTTGCAGAGAACCACGCAGAGAAAAAAGTGTTTGGCCCCATTTCGGATCCCGAAAAAATCTAAAAAAATATCCATAAATTTTTGAATATTAATTTATGGGACCCTGTAAAAATCAGCTCCAGCAGTTCGCCCTACAAATTCAAAAGTAATACTTACCGATATTCGCTGGAGCTGATATTTTACAGGGCCCCATAAAATAATATTCAAAAATTTATGGATATTTTTTTAAATTTTTTTGAAATCCGAAATGAAGCCAAACGTTTTTTCTCTGCGTGATTCTCTGCGAATCGTCTCTGGATAGCTGGGCTCTTTTTTTCCTATTGTAAACACCCCCACGAGGATCAAAAAAAAAACACACCCCCACCCCACCCGAAAGCTCTACACCCGAAATAGGAGTTCTTAAAAAACCACTATAAATACCCATATAGTAGTTGCCATAACTAAAGCAAATCTGAGTAATGATGGCACCGCAACTGTACAACGCTCCTCGGCCCACTTTCGCCGCCTCCTCCGACGCATTAACTCGCCGCCATGGTACAACTCTCCTCAACAGAAATTGCTTCTTCAATTCCCCAATTTCCCACCAAGGTACAACCATCAGCAGCAGCTGCAGCAGCAGAGGAAGTACAAGCATTAAATGCGCAACTTCGGTGTCCGGTTTGTCTGCTACAACCACCTCAACAACCCCATCAATTTCATCATTTAATGAGGTTCGAGTTCGACCCCCCAAAATCTTGAACTCTCTGATTTTTTATTTTTTGTTGCGATTTTGATTTTTGAGGTTGATTCTTTGTGGGGTTTTTTGTCTTCTTGTTTTGAAGTTGATTGAGTCTTTAATTAGTCGGGTGGACTTATCGGAATCAGAGGCTGAAGGGTCTCTGGATTTTCTACTGAACGAAGCCAATGAAGCGTTGATCAGTGCCTTTCTTGTTCTGTTGAGAGCTAAAGGAGAGACTTACGAAGAAGTAACCCCTCTCTCGCTCGCTCTCTCTCTCTCGGGATTTCTATATTGTTTGGCTCTGTTTTGACAGAAGTGGATTTCACACGGATAGTTTAATTTTGGATTTGAGCAACCATATGAAACTTTGTTGATTTTGTTGTTAGGTATAGTAGAATATGGATTACACGGAAAATAGATGGATTTTATTTCTTTTCTTTTCTTTTTTGGGTTCGACGGTGAGGATGTACGGCCCACTATTCCCATCCCTGGGCCGGTCAAACGCAGTTCATTCACGCTGGAACTGAGGGATTCACAGGAGATTTTTCCCTTGCGGCCTGCCCTTAGAGGTTGTCAAGTTTGATGTGGTTTACAGCTCAGCCCTCTAAATCCAGACAATTAGGCTAGGTTTGGCAATGCTTGGCAATTAGGCTAGGTTTGGCCTAATACTTTCATTGGATTGTTTTGCAAAACTTTTTTAGATTTTTTATGAATTTTAGTTAGTTTTCCTTTAACTTTTTTAAGATTATTTATTTGGAGTCAGAAAAGTGACAAATATGAACTGAAGTTTACAACATTTCAGAAAAGTCTGAAAATTCAGTTTATTTTGAATTATCTTTGTCTTTAGTAGACCTTTTAAAGATTTAGGAATAATTTTTTTACTTTGTAAGTTTGTAGTTTTCTTCCGTCAAGACAAATAAGTTTTCCAAAAAAATTCATGCAAAACTAACAGAAGTTCATATAAGACGAAATTTACGTGAAAAATATTCCAAACTTAGCCTGTCATTTCAGATGCATCTAAATGTAGAAAACCATATGAGGACTATCAAACCTAATCTGAACTGTCCTCAAAATAATAGTGATGTCGAATCCGTTCACTTTGAAATCCGCATCTATGCAAACAGAGCCTTGAGCTTGTGTGAATGGACTTTGATTGAACGTTGGGTAGATTGTGGGATTGGCAAGGGCGATGATCAAGTATTCTAGAAGGGTGGAAGGATTGGATGAAGACGGAGTTGACATTGTGGGGACAGGAGGTGATGGCGCCAACACAGTGAACATTTCCACTGGTGCTTCTATACTTGCTGCTGCTTGTGGTGCAAAAGTTGCAAAGGTGAAATTGTTTTTTGTGTCAAGAGTGGGAGTTATATGAATTTCATTAGTTATTTTAGTTCAGAAAATGCAAAAGCTGACTGGTGGTCTGCAATCTTCATTGCAGCAAGGTAATCGATCGAGTTCTTCAGCTTGTGGAAGTGCCGACGTGTTAGAAGCACTAGGGGTTATAATTGACCTTGATCCAGAGGTATCTCTAATTTGTGGTAGTAGATCATTTGCTGCTAAATTTGTACTATTAGATTGCTTTGCAGTTTTGTTGGTATAAGTTATGTGCTTTAGGGTAGAAATTTGTAGCCTATGACAACTGAATTCATATGATTTTGAGTGATATACGGTCTAGAATATCCATTTCACCTGGTTCACAGTTAGTTCTATAGCTGTAATATGTTTGCTTAGCTCATTCGAGGCTGCCTCGTAGAGCATCCAAAAGTATTGTCTATTAAGGCAGTACCATTTGGAGGTACTTGCTATAGAAAGTCAGTAATAATCTCATGTATCAGAAGAAGAGATATATGTTTTGATTTCCAAATTAGAAACAGTCAAATAAGCTGAGCTAACTCTCCCAAGTAACAATTTATCCACATTAGCTTAGCACTGAGTTTGTTAGACTTGGGAATGGGTTTATGGCTAAGGTTACCACTTGCTCTGGAAGACCTGTGGATTTTGCACAAATATGGAGTACTTTGAAGTACTATGGCATGTTTTGACCACTTTGATGTCACAGAGTTCCATGCTAGATCATATAGAATGAATTTTGTTAAACATGTGAAACGAATACGTATAGAATTGGAGAAGTTACGGTCACCTTTTCCTATGTGTGTTTTGTGATTCTTACTTGATGAAAACAGGGGGTGACGAGGTGCGTAAAAGAAGCAGGAATTGGTTTTATGATGGCTCCCATTTACCATCCAGCAATGAAGATTGTCGGTCCAGTGAGAAAAAAGCTAAAAGTGAAAACTGTTTTCAACATCTTGGGCCCCATGCTGAATCCTGCACGGGTCCCGTATGCTGTTGTTGGGGTGTACAAGGAAGACCTGGTAAGTCATTCTCCCCACAATTATAGCAATATTAAATATCTTCTTATCCTATGTGCAATCCAAAGTTTCAAAATCTCCATTTTTGTTTTCTTTGCTGGGTGGGTGGTTGTGCCACAAATTGTGTCGGTGTTTAATGAACTTGGGAATGCTGAAATGCTAGTGCATTATGCAATATCCCATCCAGCACATCTCTCGTGACCGTAACAGGATCACAGAAATGAATGATTTTTTCAGGCGATCTTAATGCCGAGTGCTTTCCTGAATTTTCAAGCTAACATCGCGCTGAAGAGATGTAAAACCAATTAATGGTGCCTGTTGACAACTTGGGACTGCTTTATGCAGAGAAGTCATCATGCCTTTTTGCGTGCCTTTGATATCTGATTGATTTTTGTGCATAAGAGGATAGGCAATACATTTCTTTATCTTGTTGCAGGTGTTTCTTAGATTTGATTCCATTCTTTATATTTCTGACAAGGGTCTATGTTTAATTCCTTGGACAGGTCTATAAAATGGCAAAAGCACTTCAAAGATTTGGCATGAAAAGGGCACTGGTCGTTCACTCAGAAGGCCTAGATGAAATGAGTCCTCTCGGTAAGCCACCTTCCATTGTGTGTAATTAGCTGAGGCTTGTTAAGACTTCAGCTCCTTAGCTATTGTGTTTAGTTCCTCCTATTTTTCTTTCCTGATTTTGTGCTTAAACTTTTGTCACCTGACTCGAGCATAAATCTTTTGTACTGCAATGGACAGGGCCTGGATTAGTCCTTGATGTTACGTCGGATAATATTCAAAAGTTCTCATTTGATCCCTGTAAGTGTCTTGCTCGTTCCTTAAAATCAATTTCTATTCAATGACGGACCGAAAGGCGGATGAGACTGGGCCGCCCTACCCAAGTTTCAAAATTTCTCTAGAATCATATTAGTTTTTGTCTTGAAAACAACAACGTTTTTAAAAGAAAATCTAACATCCACCCATTTCAAGATTTTTTTCAAAAGTTTTCATAAGCGTCCTCTTAAATGGGATGATGAAGCCGATGAAGCTTGGCAACCATGATCCTTCATTGCATTCATTTTGTCTTAAATTGTTATTTCTTCTAAGTTTTGAAAAATAAAACTCCACTATTATGTATTTTGACTAAAACAATATCGTTGTTGGATAGTGGAGTTTGGAATCCCTCGTTGTACGCTGAACAGTTTGCGGGGTGGAGATCCAAAGTATAATGCTGAGGTATTAAAGCGTGTACTGTCAGGAGAGAAAGGGTCCATTGCTGACGCATTAGTAAGTTTTCTCTCTGTGTGTCTCTCTCTCCGTGTCTCTCTCCTGGACCTCTCTCTGGGCCTTGTGTCCATAACAATGGAAGTGAATAAGTTCGTTGCGTTTTCGTAGCATTTTGGATGAGCTTGTATCGTTAATTATGACAGATTAATGCTTTGTAATGGAGTTCTGTGTAAGTTACGTTATTGGATCTGCGTCACTGCCGTCACATATTCTTTCGAATACAAAATTGGAAGCTTCCACATTTATCCTGTTTGAATTACACTGAAAGATACTAAGGATTAACATTCTGCTTTGAGAATAACTGGATGTCTCTGATTAAACTAAATATCCACGAATATTATAGCTCTGCATTGTGTTTCAGTTTGATTTTTTATTCTTCATTTTTTCACCGTATTTGACTTATGGAGCTAATTTTATCTCAACATACTAAGCATGTTAAAAAGATTAGTTCAGATGACTTTACCATTGGTCATTTCGTACTTCTAGTGATTTTCTTTTGACTGGAACAATAAAACAGGCGCTAAATGCGGCAGCAGCTCTCTTGGTCAGTGGACTTGTAAACTCTTTTGCTGATGGAGTGGTTCTGGCTCGTGAAACACTGCTATCTGGCAAAGCTCTCAAAACCCTTGATTCGTTTATCAATGTTTCCAACGTAAGCAGACTCTGACCTTTATTTGCAGATCACCATTTTTAGCTTCGGTCATTGTATTTATTAATCCTCGCCATTTGATTTTGTTCTTTCGCGCTTAATGATTACAGAAGGCAAAAGAAGCAGCCTGTACGAGCATGTTGTAGTTTCGGCTGAAATAACTAATGTTGTAGTATTTCACATCACCAAGGCCATATGGTCAGAGGGTTTTCAGGTGGGTTTGTGAAAGTTTTCAAATAAGTGTTTAACTCCATTAGTATTACTCAAAGGGTACGGAGATGCCGATTATTTTTTTCGCAACGAAGCTTTTTCAATGTTTGAAAGGGTGAAATTGTATATCGTTGGCAGTGTAGCAATATAGTATTGTAATAGGGGAGAAATACTGATGGTAGATATTTGGATTTGGTAGGAAAGAAGAAAGGAATGGGGGGAATTCTCAATAGCCTTTCCTTTATGCGCTTTGGTTCTTCTTCTTGTTCCCTCTTTTTTCCTAAAGTAGCTTTGGTTTAGTTCATATCATAGAATAGAATAGGCAAAAGAAGTGTTACAAAAATTGCCCGTGTGGTCATTTGATCTTCCTTTCCCTTCTTTCAGGGATAAGCACTTCACATGATCTCTCGTGTGGTGATTCTTCATGTGACCTAAAAGAGTATTCACCATGATCTCGCTCAACAATTAGAGCCATTTATTTGTTGATCTCATGGTGTTGATATCCGTATAAAAAAATCAAGTTAATCGAACATTGGTAGAGATTTGATCGAATCGTATTTTTTTTAGAGCACTTGGTGGTTAAAGTTAAACTCTATTACTCACAAGGTAATATTGTTCATTCAAATGATATCTGTTTCAATCAAGCCTACACAAAAATGCCTACAAAACTAAGGGTTTTGGTGGAATCATTGTGGGTCCTATTTGGCATCACATAAAGGATCATACAACGATCATCACATGAAAGTATCTTGACTCTTTTTTCTTTTTAAATCGTCCAAATAGCTTGTCTTGTTTACTTGTATCTATCTTCATATTAGGTGGGGTTGCATAAGATTGGAACTCTGCCCACGTTCATGGAAAACCTATTAGGTGCTCCTGAGATATGGTCATGTGACACTCTATGATTCTTTACGGTCAGTAATTATGTAGAACTTATGATTGTATGAATTATACAAGACATGTGGCAAGGATTCTAGAGCTCGCTCGATCATGCCCCAGGACCACCAGATAATTTCTTGTTTTCACGCCATTGGCCCACTGCAGCACCTACTCCAACATCATGAATGAAATAAAATCTACCATTTTGTAACAATTAGGTTAATAAAGTGGGAGAAAAATGCTACGCTCACACGCAAAAATGTAGTCATAAATTTGGGAGGCTTGCACGTACTACGCTTCCAGTGTACGAGGCGGTCAATCCTTGTAAGTGTGTGCATTCTGTTGTCCATAGCATGATTGTTAGTAGTATTATATGTGGAGTAACTGTTTAATGCTTGTACTAATAAAAACGGGCCTAATAAGTCATCAAGACCCCAATTGCCCTTTAGATTCGCATTAGCTCTCATTGTATTTGTAGGGGGGGGGGTCCCATGGAATAAAACATGAAATCTAGCAGGAGTACTTCCATTTAACTCAATGCAATGGGAATAAGAATGAAATCTAGCAGGAGTACTAAAAAATCTATTCAACTCATCTCATCTGCAATGGAATAAGCATAAAATCTAGTAAGATTTATTACTCCACTGAATGCTATTACTATATATCCTCATCATGGTCCCACAGCCAGGGATAAATCATGATCTAAGAAGAAAACATTCCGGATCAAAAAAAAAAAAACGAAACATTCAGGTCGTTCTCTCTCTCTCTCTTTCTTTTCTTTTTTTTAAGAGTGATTTTCATACACTATATTTTTAAATATGAGAATTTATTTTTTGCACCTTCGTTATATGTGAATTCTCAAGATTGCTCTTTTAATTGCGAGAAAATATATCAAAGGTTCATTAATAAAAGGGTAAATTTGTAGTTTAGAGTGTTTTGTTTGCGGTGGCTGAGTGCATAAATTTTTTTTTTTTCCTTTTTGTTTTCTTATGTAAACTAGAGGAAACGGTTGAGGTGAACAGATTGGCAAGACCTGATGAAAGTTCAACTTTCATTGCCAACGATTTGGGACAGTGAAAGTTTTTCAGTTGTTACTTTTTAACTTTCCAAAATTAATACAAAACATGCATAAGTTGGCTAGGACACCTGATTATGAAAAAAATATATAGCAAATGTAACGTGATCTTAGTTTTATGAATAGCTCGACCCAAGTATTGTGCCTTTTTATTGAGGTGAGAGGTGATGGTGCAAAAAGGCATACTATAGGGGAATATGGCAGAAGATCGTAAGGTATGATCGAGCGGAATTCATTGCATACAGCGATCGAGTCTGTTGTGTTCAACAAAGAAACAAGTCAACTAGCGTTCGTATCGTGGGAGTTGAGGTAAAACCCTTATTTCACCTAATAGGGTTTTGTATTTTTTTTTAATCTAATTCGTACGCATCATTACTGGGTTCTGGGAAGCATTTCCCAACAGTACTATTATTCACATCAAGTTGAATTATCTTTGCACCGGTGAACTTGGAATTTACTAACAGTGTTCATTCGGCCTCAAATTTTAAACCTTTGTGGACCTGCTAGATTGAGCATTGGATTCTAGTCCGGTCACCATTGGCTCACGAAACATGACCTTGTCTATTCAGCTTGCATGGTGGTGGGGATGTACAGATCTGGCTTTTCAGCAAGCTAAAGCGAAAATTATAAGGAGTACAAAAGCAAGACGAACAAACCCAAACATTTGTAAATTCCGAAAGGACGCTCCGGTGAGCTTGGACCTTCCCTGAGGAGGTTGCAACTTTGGTCTTCCCCTTCCGACTTTTAAACTTGGCAACAACTCCAAAAATAATAATAATAATGTTGGGAGTATAAAACAATTTTCATGACCTTGAGGGCTTCAGCCCACGAGGTTACCATCAGGCCCATTACCTGTATGGCCCAAATTCCTGAACGCTACGGTGCTCAAAACAATTTTATAACATGAGAATTTTGACCAGAAAGAAATTCAAAAGGTATAGGAACATCAAATGAAAAAGGCCATGATGGGAAGCTTTTACTCATAAGTCATAACTAAGCAGGATTTACTTATACTCTGGAGAAACAGCAAATCATCAAAAGCAACAACAATCTTTGTCAAGTTTCACCTGCAAAAAATTGCTGTTGCGTTTCTCTTATCACCTTAATGGATCCGTTGATGTCGTCGGGCCAAAGAGTTCTTGGCGGCCTAAGCAACTTTTACTTGCATGCTTGACTAACATCCAACCAAAGGCAAAGCCGGCCATAATTTTTCAGGAGTTTAAAACGAAAATAAAAAATGGCACTCTTTTGTTAGAGTATTATAAGGGGTAAAAAAAAGTACGAGGGACACTTGAAATTCAATATTCTTTGGAGGTTTAATGCAGCCGTAACACAAGTTTTAACTTAAGGCCGACTCTAACGATAAGGAGAATCTGCTTGCCTAGCCCAATTAAAAAGGGTAAAGATTCTCATAAAAAGGTTACTATTTAATTAAAGGTCAAATGATCAAGATTCTCATCATCACAATTAAAAAATAATCTGGTTTCTCCTTTGGTAATTCAACGGGCATTACCAGTTTTAAGCACTCATTAGGATAATAAAAGGAGTTTCCACTATCTTCATTATTAGTGTTGAGGAAAAAAGGATGAAAGGTATGGAATCTCCTGAACTCCCTCCATGGCTCCATGGGTCCCGGACCCTTTTTTTTTTTTGGTCGCACAATAGATGTTTAACTTATTTATAAGGAGATGGAGAAGGGATACAGTTGAGCAGCATACGGGTGAGGCAAGTCCAAGGGACATCAACCACCTCACCAAATACTCGATTACGTCTCTGGCAAGAATCGAAACCTTCACATTTCATGTGGACTGGACTTTGTTATTCGGCTCATTTGTGAGTCTTTTCTAGACCCATTTTCAATTTTTCATGACTGAAATAGTCTGTGTATAGGTATGTCAATTGCACTAACTGTATTTATTTGTCACAATTTATGAACACATTTATCGTGATTTATAATTTTTTTTAGATATATTTGATTTGTAATTATACCAATTCCATGTAAATAATACTATGATTATTGTTAGGCCCCGTTCTGCTAAGATTCTTACTTTTTAAGTATATATATTTTTATTTTACTAGACAGATTATTCTTTTACAATTCATCATCTTTAATTCAAAAAATATATACTTATTTAAAAAGAACGGGGCCTTATAATTGATGTTCTCAATAAATATATATGAAAGTAAATAATTTTGATCCATACAATTGTCCCTAAAAAGCACACTAATAAATTGAACAATACCATTAGGGCTCGTTTGGATACATCATTGTGAAGGGGATTGTGATATCCCCATTTTAGTCCGTGGACCCGACTCTAACACGTCGTTGGGAAAGTCAACACATGGGGGATTTCTCTTTACCCCCTCCTTCATAACACCTGCTCCCCATTCCAGTTTTGGAAAAAAAAACTTTTAGAAAATGAATGTAATTTCAAGCTTAAAAATTATGTGCTTACGCAAATAAATTTCCTACCAATATGGACATTGTTTGATAGATCTCATTGAGATTTTTTAAATGATGCAAAAAAAAATTAAAAAAATATTTTTTATTTTCATTATATTTGAGCTTGGAATTACATTCTTTTTTAAAAAGACTGTTTAAAAAGAAAGCGGAACAGGACTAAAACCGCCTGAAAGAGGGTCTTACAGATGGGTAGGGTTCGAGCAGTTCTTGTGGAATCCCCCCTAATCTCCCTATTTTTAGGACGATTCTACCCCTCGTAATCCCCCTTCCCACCCCCGGTACCCATTTCTGTCATTACTCTTCCCACACTAGTTGTTCGAAGAGAATAAGAGGTTTGTGGCGATTTTGGTGCTCTTTGATCGATTTGAGTTGGGTTCACTCAAGTATGGGTTCAATTTTTTTTGTGCATTACTGTTTCTATTGATATTATGTTGATTTTCAATTCCATGGCAGTGTTTTTGTTTGATTCGGTTTTGTGGGTTTCGACTGTTATGGATTGTTATGCATAGGTTTTCGATTCAAAAGTATGGACTGTTTTGTGGGTTTTCGATTCCATAGATTTTTTGGTTTTGATATTGGGTTTTGTGGACGAAAATCCATGGATTTGTAGTTGTAGACTGTTATGCATTTTGTTGGTGAAAAATATATCGTAACTTTTAAATTTGCGATTTTTAGGGTGAAGATTATGAAACCCTAAATTGAGATTTTTTAGATTAGAAAGGTTAAAAAAAATTACACAAAGTTTGGTTCAACTTGTAATTAGAGCCCGTTCCAGAAAACAAACAAGAAATTATTTTTTGTCTAATAATAAGGGTTGTTCCAAAAAAACAAGAAGGTGGTACTTATTTTTTCAGAATTTACATAGGTACCAATGGGCGCCGGGGAGGAAAATCGTACCGACGGCCACGCCAGGCAGTCTCCGGCCACCGGACGGCCGATCCGAGCTGTCAAAAAATTCTAAAAAAAAAAAACCAAGAGGGCCTACGCGAGAATCAATGACATCCGAGGTGTGTAGGGTGTTTGATCCTAGCACCCATTTTCCGTGTAGGGTGCTTGATCATATATACACGGAAAATGGTGCTCGGATCAAGCACCCTACACACCTCGGATGCCATTGATTCCCGCGCAATCCCCCTTGTTTTTTTTTTTAGAATTTTTGGACTGCTCGGATCGACCGTCCGGTGGCCGGAGACGGCCCAGTGCGGCCGCCGGTTCGATTTCCTTCCGCCAGCGCCCATTATCACAGCAACAGTCTGATTTTTTGTATAAAGCAACTTCAAGCTCAAAAATCATGTGTTTACACACAAAAATTTCCTACTACTATGGATCTTGTTTGATAGATATCATTGAGATCTTTAATACGGTACAAAAAATTTTGAATTTTTTTTTCATTTACATTATTTTTGAATTTGAAAATGTGAAAGGAACTTTTTATTTGGGTTTTGTGGAATGACCCTTCTTATTTTTGAATGAGAAGTGACAAAATAAGTACTTATTTTTTAAGAAGGTTTCCGGAACGGAGCCTTAATGTGCTTTTTTGGTGGTTTGAGCATAACTGAAAGTTTAAATTAAAACCAAGTAAGTAGATGAGTATGAGTTGCTTTGAAGGAAGGCAAGAGGGTAATTCCACATATATCTCCATTGATTTTTGTTGATTTTGGGTTAATATGAAACCCTACCTAAAAACCCTAAGCCCTACTGATATTGCTTTGATTTTTGATGAATATTTTTTAAGGTGATCATTGTTATTTAGGATCCGAATGTTAGGTTTTCATAAAAAACCCTAAACCTTGTTAGTGTTTTTTAGAATGCCAAGATTAAACAGAAAAAGAGAAGAAAAGAGCAAGAGGGCTTCATGGCATTACATGCCTTTATGAACGTCGTTATTGGTGTTTTTCGTCTCTACTTGTTCATCACGTCCATGTTTCGCCGTCCTCGTCCTGTGTTGTCTCCAAATCTGGACTTTTACCAGAGCCGCATAAACAATATCAATAGACTTGTAATGGGTAATGACATGGACTGCCACGACCAATTGAGGGTGAATAGTTATACTTTTTTGAGATTGTGTTGTTTAGTCCGAGGTGTTAAGTTAGGGAACTCACGCAACGTATGTCTTGAGGAGAGGGTAGCAATATTTTTATGGGTCCTCTCTCACCATATAAAGTAGAGACATACCAAATTTAATTTCTATAGCCCTACTGAGACAATAAGTAGGCATTTCAAACAAGCCCTCAGAGACGGGAAGAAAGCTGGGTCATTTATAATTTACCTGGGCATGCTTGCGTTCTCTTGGACTTAACTTAAACATGAAAGTTTTGTCTTTATTTGAATTTTTTCGCATTTATTAATTTTGCACCCAACTTTTGTAGGTTATTGATTCATCTCGACGAGAGGAATTGAAAAAATGAAATTTTGGCAATTTTGTCTTATTCACTTCACTACTCTACTCAAAAAATATTTCTCAACTCAATTATTACTCTCATTTTTTTATCTAACTTTTCAATCATTACTCTCATTTCTCATTTTATCTCTCTACTTTTTACCTCTCTTTCCAATTATTACTCTCATTTCTCTCTCCATTCATTATCCAAAAGTACTATTCAAATTACAAACTAAACAAAACATTACTCAAGTATTTTAAGAAATAACCATTTTTTAGCACAAAAATGCTTAGGTAAAAGTACTTGAGTAATGTTTAGATCAAGCACCATACACATATCGGATGCCGTTGATTCCTAAGAGTGCCCCTCGGTTTTTTTTAAAATTTTTTAGACTGCTCGGATCGGCCGTCCGGTGGCCGGAGAAGGCCCGGTACAGCCGATCGATACGGTTTCCCTACAAATGGTCGGTACGTATGTCATTAGTGGTAGTAAAACTGTAAAAGGAAGAACTGTAAAAGGATGGAGGTTGGTTGACAGGGCAGGGGAAAAAAGTAATCCGTGTGGTATTATCAGCAGTCACACCACTGCAGTGAAGAGTCAGGCAGGCAGGCAGGAGTTCAGTCTGGCTGGAGAGCGTATGAACTGGGCGACTTGCTTTGCTTTGCTTGTGTCCCCTGTTTATTCTTCATCAACTTCCACCACTCGCTCGCACTAGGCGCGTGCCATTTTTTAAAGCTGGACTTTTTTTGGGGTTTTGTTGTCCCTAACTTTTTTTTTTGAGTTTTGTCTTTCTTCAAATTGTTAAGGCTCCGTTCCAGTACTCAATATAAGTACTTATTTTTTAAGAAAGCAATTTCAAGCTCAAAAATAATGTGTTTACGCAAATAATTTTTCTATCAATATTGATCTTGTTTGATAGATCTCATCGAGATCTTTTATACGGTGCAAAAAAAATCAAAAAATTATTTTTCATTTACATTATTTTTGAGTTTGAAAATATGAAATAAGTACTTATTTTTTAAGAAGGTGTTCTGGAACGGAGCCTAAGAGTGTTTTCGGTAGTAAAAAAATTATAGATTTCTATTAGTGGTTGACAAGTTGTTAAGTGTTTTCAGTAGTGAATAAGTAACTGAAAAATGTCAAGTTATTTTTTCCAGTAGTAAGTAAGTTGATGGGTTTGTGAATAAAATTACTATAACAAAAAAAAAAAATTGTTAACAACTTTTTCGTTAGCGGATACGAAATTGTAAAATGCTGTAACTTTTTTGTTAGTAAAAACAAGATGGTAAAATACATTAAATTTTTAATATTTTGTGTTAGTGGAAACACCTTAATACCCTATTCTCCCTAATGTTTTTAATTCGTATTTGTTAATTTGTGCCAAATTTTTATAAAATATTGGTTCATCTCATCAAGATGAATCGAGAAATTAAAACATACTATATGACTTTTACCTAAATAGTTTTGAAAATATTCAAGATAGACCCCAAAAAAAGTTTAAAAAAACTTTTCAATTTCTCACATCAAGACGAACCAATAATTTCTGAAAATTTGAGGTAAAATATATATGCAATTTTTTTTTCAATAAAGAAAAAACGCCCCAAAAACTAGAGTTAACACCACCTTAGACTAGGGGATTTTGGCACTTTGACTTACTTGATTTTTTTATTAATTTTCTTAAGGTAAGAGGGACATTAAAAAATTATTACTAAAGGTTAAAAAGATTCACAATAGACAAAAATAAGACAAAACAAGATTTTTGGACTCAGGCTTTTACTTCGTCGTAAAGTCACTTCCCATGCATTATCAATTCTTTTAGAGACTGTCTATACAAGGTTTTGCTTTGATTTTAATTGGACTCCGCTATTAAATGGTATGATGGGTTCCTAAGATTAATCGACGTACATGTAAGTTAGCGAGGAGACCTAGGTATGAAAAACAATTCAAAATTTTAAACTTATTTCTGTTTCTTCTGTCTTCTTTTTTTTTCTTCAACTTATGACCTTTTTTCTACATATTCTATATACGTTGTTGAGACGAATTATAAAAATCATATATTTTGATCACACACAACAAAATACAAACAACAGAAAATAAGCAAATTAAAAAAAAAATTCTTTTGAAAATAACTAAAAAATAAATTACAACTGTCCAAACTCAACTTTATTCCTATTTTCTTACTAGCAATTGCCAGCATAACGTATGAATTTTTAAGATTGTGTAAGAAAATGATTGTTTCATTATCAGATTACATAGAACTATCAGGAAGCTAGTGATAACTACGTACAACGAGTGAAATCATTTTGTACAAGAAAACTATCGCAATGTACTACATAGAACTATCAGGAAGCTAGTGATAATTACGTACAACGAGTGAAATCATTTTGTACGTACAAGAAAACTATCGCAATGTCAATATCCCTAGCTCCAACAAATGATAGTAATATAACTTCATTATTGGCCTCCATATACTATATGAATTTCATCTAATTTAAATTAACTAAGAATTCGATAAAATTTCAAATCTTGTTTTTAGCTACCAAGTAAAGTACTAAGGCTCCGTTCCAGAACTTGAATAAGTTCTTATTTTTTGTTCAATAATAAGGCTTGTTCCACAAAATAAGAAGTAAGTACTTATTTTTTGGTTAAGGCAACTTTAAGCTCAAAAATTATGTGTTTACGCAAATAATTTTTCTATCAATATGGATCTTATTTGGTAAATCTCATTAAGATTTTTAATACGGTGCAAAAAAAATTGAAAAATTATTTTTCATTTACGTTATTTTTGAGTTTGAAAATATGAAATAAACTGCTTATTTGAGTTTTCTGGAACAATCCTTCTTATTTTTCTTTGAGAAGTTCCAAAATAAGTACTTATTTTTTAAAAAGGTTTCTGAAACGGAGCCTAACTTTCTTCTCGTCAAAAAAGGGATGAAGAAATCCCCAGTAGCGTAACACAAAGTTTCAAAGTGTAAAAGGTGAAGTAACACAAAAACTGCAAAAGAGAGAGTGATAGTACTGCTAGTAGACACAGACAATCATTCACCATGGGGAAAGATGTCTATGGCAAATTAAAGTATATGTACCGATACAAATTACACACTTCACGTGTATTGCGCCCAATCCGATCGTCCATCTCGGCAACAATAATGGACGGCTCGGATTTTCATCCGAACAATGAACGATTAGGATTTGTAGGAGCTCGGATTAAATTTAAGCCGTCCGCACCGAAATGGACAGTCGGATCGACCGCGGATCCAACTATTTGGGTTGGAAGAGAATAATGGCCGAAGAGAGCATTTAAGGCCAAAAAGGTCCACAACATAGTCATAGCGAAGATAAAGGACAGAACAAACCGAAATAAGGCCAAAAAATACTAATCTAAAACCTGCCTGAGAAGAAGGCTATCTCTAATCAAGAACTCCCGTAGGGAGATGGGAATAGTCACTGCAATAATTAGCTCGTCGTTTTATTCGGCTCCCAAGCGAGCAAGATGGTCAGCCCATTGATTGACATTGCGGTAAGTGTGGGATAACTTGTTGGCTGCATCCCATGAGCTTCAGTTATGATGATACTTTGGGCGTGATTAACTGGATTGCCTTTAGTGATGAGCTCAACTGCCACAAGAAAATCTGATTCCATAGTAACATTTGCCAAACTTTTCTCCAGGATAATAGTAAGCCCTCTATAAATTCCCTAGAGTTCTGCTTCAAGGCTAGAGTCGCAGATGAGCTTACCAAAGAACCCTAGGATCCAGTCTTCCTTTGAGTCTCGAAACAATCCTCCAAAACCTTCTTTACCATTTGATTCGTACCAGCAACCATCCTTTGTTGATGGGGCAGCCCATTCATGTGGAGGGATTTAGGCTCCGTTCCGAAAATCTTCTTAAAAAATAAGTACTTATTTTGTCACTTTTCATTCAAAAATAAGAGGTCATTCCACAAAACCCAAATAAAAATTTTCTTTCACATTATCAAACTCAAAAATAATGTAAATGAAAAAAAAATTTCAATTTTTTTTGCACCGTATTAAAGATCTCAATGAGATCTATCAAATAAGATCCATAATGGTGGAAAATTATTTGCGTAAACACATGATTTTTGAGCTCGAAGTTGTCATATACAAAAAATAAGGCTGTTGCTATGATAATGGGCGCCGGCAGACGGAAATCGTATCGGTGGCCGCGTTGGGCCGTCTCCAGCCACTGGACTGCCAATCCGAGCCGTCCAAAAATTCTAAAAAAAAAAACCGAGGAGGCGGACGCGAGAATCAATGGCATCCGAGGTGTATAGGGTGCTTGATCCGAGCACCCCTTTTCCATGTATATATGATCAAACACCCTACACGGAAAATGGGTGCTCGGATCAAGCACCCTACATACCTCGGATGCCGTTGATTCCCGCTTTGGCCTCCTCATTTTTTATTATAGAATTTTTGGACGGATCGGATCGGCCGTCCGGTAGCCGGAGACGGCCCGGAGTGGCCACCGGTACGATTTCCCTCTCTGGCCGGTCGGTACCTATATAAATTCTTTCAAAATAAGTACCAGCCTTCTTATTTTTCGGAACAAGCCTTCTTATTACACAAAAAATAAGTTCTTATTGTGTTTCTGGAGCACAGTTTTAAAGGCTTCCTCAAACTCGTGCGCATAAGATTATATTAACTTGGCACTATTGAAAATCATTGAGTCCATATTATCAAAACTTTTTTTATTACGGTTTTTTTAGATTTGCCAAAGAGAAGCGATAGAGTAGCCCAAGTTAAGGCTCCGTTCTGGAACGAAGAAAAAGTTTTTATTTTTTAAGAAGGCAATTTTAAGCTCTAAAATTATAAGTTTATTGAAATCTAAAAATATGCAATATAGATCTTATTTGAAAGATCTCATCAAGATCTTTTATACGATGCAAAAAAAATTTAAAAAATATATTTTTATTTATATTATTTTTGAATTTAAAAATGTGAAATAAACTGCTTATTTTTTAAGAAAGTTTATGGAACGAAGCCTAATACTCCATCTATGCTCGCAGAATTTTTGAACTTCAAGTTCAAATGTAACCATTCCGATAAAGGTCTATCCCATCCCTTTCGCATGCCATGGCCTCAAGTGATTACATTCCGGGGTAATTTCTGAACAAGTGTTCTGCGTCTTTGGGAAGATTGTAACATCTAGGGCATAAATTCAGACGATTTGATTGTAAGTTCTAGAGAACATTTTGACTCCAAGATCGACATCTTCAAGTTCTATTGATTTTTTACCTACTATTTTTTTGGCCGAACAATACCCAACACTCTTTGCCGACATCTTCTACTTTTTGCTGCAGTATTAAAAACAAGATTGTGTTTTGGAGACAATTGTTTTTTTTTTTTAAACCGTGGAACAACCCTGAAGCCGAGCCATTATTAGATTCGACTACGCAATCCAAACCTCAGGAGAGACTAGCACAGCAACCCACCGCCATGACCTCCCACTTAAATCATGGTTTGCCTCTAGAGAGAATCGAATTCTGTTATGTTATAAACACATGTTCGCCCGTGCCATGTTGATAAGGTAAAGCCAGTTATTTTGAGCGCTGCATTTGGAATTTCTTCTATTTTTCCAAATCTAGAATTGATTTTATGTTATGTTTTTAATGGTGAAAATAAAAGTTGGAAAAATTAATTTGTGTTTTCTGAAAATGGATGAAACCCAATTAAGAAATTAGTGAATATTCCCTTGAAGGTTCTTATTTTAAGTACTTATTTTTTGAATTAAATGTGGTGTATCATGTGAGAACGATTTATTTCGTAAAAGTAAAAAATAAGTACTTAAAAAATAAGAATTTTAAATGAACGAGACCTAAATATGCTTTATTTTTGTTTCTGTATTTTTGTTTCCTTTCATATACTAAAAATGATTATTCTAACCTCCGCTCAAATAATGTAGGATAATAGTTATTATGTGCAGTGATATTCGAGAAAGATGTTTGATATTTGTGGAAGTATATTAATATTCGTAAAATATGCATTAATATCCAAGCATGTTTGTAATTATGTGCATATTATTCTCCTCCTAGCAAAACTAATATTTCTTCCGTTCCAATTCAATAGTCTCTATTTTTGCACTCCATTTTTTACTGCAGAGAAAATCAGTTTCATTTTTTATCTACCTTTGCAAATACTCTACTCCACAACAGTTTCTTCTCAAGTAGGGACTACGCGCGTAAGAAAAAGCGAACACGGTGTGAAGGTTATGTATTGTTGCCTCTCTCTCTCTCTCTCTCTCTCTCTCTCTCTCTCTCTCTCATCATCATCGCCATCATCATCACTGTAGTCTATTTCTCTCTCTTTCATCACTGTAGTCTAGGGGGGCTCAACTGGCTGCTACTCAGAGCTTCTCCTTGTTTGTACGCTAAATTCACACCCTCCAACACCTTACTCTCACTCCCCTTCTGTTCCTCCATTTTCAGTTCTCCTTCTCCCCCGGACCCCCCCCCCCTCCTCATAACAAATAAACAAGCAAAACCACCCAGCACAACACACGCTTTCAAACGAATCTCTCTCTCTCTCTCTCTCTCCCCCTCTCCGAATGGACGACGATGATTCTAATTACGGCCTCCACTCCACCCCCTCCGATTACTCCGACCACCGTCCTCCTCCCCCTCCAATGCCGACGCCGGACCAACTGCTGTCCCCGTTGAATTACCAGGCCTTCGCCTCTCCCTTGTTCGGATCATCATCATCATCGGACTACATCTTCTCCGCTTCTTCGGCACTCGCTCATGTCGATCCTTCAACGGTACTGTCCCAAATTCAACCCGAAGACGCCGTCTCCGCCTCCATCAGAGCCAAAATCTCCGCCCATCCTCTCTACCCCAAACTGCTCCAAGCTTTCATCGATTGCCAGAAGGTGAACAAAGCTAATCCAACAGACGGCCGTGTTTCAGTTTCACGATTCTTCTTCCTCTCTTCTTCTCTATCCTCTTTTCCCCCTCCCTCTAAACGTGTAGAGGTACATGTACGTATACACGTACGTTATGTATGTGTATCTCTCTGTCTGTATCTACGTCTAGTAGTTATTAATAGCCGTTTTCAACGCAGATACAGTAACGTTTTGCATCAAGGCTTGACCATTTTTTTCTTTTAGCACTCTCTTCTGATAAATACCCTGGACTACACGCGCCATTTAGGGTTAACGTCCGTTGAGTGGCCTTTCGTAACTTAGGATCTGTTTGATGCTTTCATCTGTATATCAGAATACTATGGATGAATTTTGTTGCTAGTTGTTAATTACCGAGGCTTTGATTGGATGACTCGTTGATGATATGACTGGGTTTTTTTTTAGGTCGGAGCCCCACCCGAGACGGCGAGTTTATTAGACGAAATCCGCCGGGAAAACGATCAGTGTTGGAGATCAACCGCCGTTACGACTTGCTTTGGTGCCGATCCTGAGCTCGACGAGTTCATGGTCTCTCTCTCTCTCTCTCTCTCTCTCTCTCTATATATATATATATGTGTGTGTGTGTGTGTGTGTGTGTGTGTGTGTGTCAATTTTATGTTATCTAGTTGATTCTAATGGCTTATTAATCTCTCTTTTTGTTTTTATACTCGCTTCCGTGCTATTATATGTGCTTTCGAAGGAGACTTACTGCGATGTAATGATCAAGTACAAGTCCGATCTGGCGAAGCCTTTCGACGAAGCGACTACCTTCTTGAACAGCGTAGAGGCACAGCTCACCGGTCTTTGCGGGGGTGCATCTGGAAGCTATGTTTCCGGTCTCTCTCTCTCTCTCTCTCTCTCTCTAATATAGTACATCGTAGATGCATCTGCATACCTTGATATGATTGGATTGGATCGGATTTGTTTTGATTTCTTTACTCATGAGTTTCTCGAGTCTTGTGCTTTGCGTGATTCATCTTCTCGCAGACTCGTCACTTTGTGCTGTAAGTTGCGTTGCTTTTGTGGTAAGTCAGATCAAGGTTTGTTTCTTTGATCGACTGCTGGATCAAGGGTTGTTTAGAAGCATCATCATCACATGGACAGTTCCCGAGGAGCGCACTTTAGAACTTAAGCCAGCTCGGTGGATTTTAGCAAAACGGACTTGGAGTAGAACCCAGCGTATTTTAGCATAACTAATAACCTGGACCACAGCCTATTTTAGCAAAACGAATTTGTATTGGAAGTTTGGAACATTTGGGTTCTAGTGGTAAACAGATATAGAGAGTAGATTTGGGGAAGTACGTACGAAACAAGTTCAGAAGAAAACCCTAGAATGAAAAGAGACCCACCCACAGGTTTGAAAACGACTTGTGTATGGCTCATAGTTTGAGGGATTATATTATGCATTTCTATTTCATCTCCATGCCCTATCTGTTTTCCTTAGAGACATTACAGTAACTCGTTATTTGAGTACACTAAAATTGATGCCCTTGAGTGCATGACACCCAATGAGCAAAACCTAAACCTAAGCATTAATTTTGGTTGTAAATTTGAGGAGGACAAAATGGCCTTCCAACATTTGAGTGCCTGAATCAAGTAAAAATTTAAGCAATATTGCCGAGCAAAAAAAAAAAAAAATTTAAGCAATATCTGAGTTTGGTATAGGTTTGAGTCAAGGAGTGGATTTTAATTTAGGTTTTTTTTTCCCCCTTAGTTTTGGATTTGAGTATAATTGATTTAGAGACGATAACCTTCTCAACAAGCCCTATGAGATGAAAAATTTAGAGTATTTCATATGGTTGTGGAGACAACACTTTTCTGATATCGTCTAAAAAAAATACGGACATGAGTGTGTATGGTGTGTCTTATAAATCTAACATGTAAATTATAGAAGAAGCATACTAAGCTCTTAGTAATATAATCAGCCTGTTTCATATTATTGGGTATTGAGAAGGATTCATTCAAAAAGTTAATTCTTTATCAGATACTAGCCAAAAAGAAAATTTAATGTTTAAAGTACGATCGATTTAGAGACATCCATTTACGATTAATATAACTTCTTATATATGAATGATCTTCTAAAGTAGCTTTACAAAATGAACTGTTTCAATTCAAGTTGGAACTAGTATATAAGCCAGTGTAAAAGTAATCCGAGCAAAAGCTGATAAAAAAAAAAAGAAGAAGTTATCTGAGCGAAACCAACTTTTTTTTTTTATGGTATTATAATCTTTAGTTTTTGTTGGATTTTATGTCCCAAGTAGTTAACGGATTGTTAACCTCGTTGCTGCGTTAGTAAATTGGATAATATTAAATGCCTTGTTTTCTTTACAATTCAAAAAAAAAAAAATTCAAAAAATTCCCCCTACTTACAACATTTCTCTCTTTATCTCTCTCCACTTATTACCTCTACTATTTTTCAAAAAAATTTTCAAACACCAATCCAAACGTAGCAATAATCATTCAGATAGTTGAGGGACTACATGAGTTCAATTGGTAGTTGAGGGAGGTTTTAAAATCTTTTGGACTAGTTTGGGGATGAAAGAGATAATTACATGAGCGTTTTACTTTACAATGAAAGGTTCATGAAAATTTATATAATTTTGAAACGTATTTGTTTGCAAAGGTGTTATTTGTATAGAGTTATGTAGGAATAAAAGCTTTGGTTTCTTTCTAGTTTCTGTTGTTTGTTCTCAAGGTGTATCTATACATGACTAAGTTAATTGGAATGAGGAAACTCTTACCATCATAGGTAGCATGATTTGACATGTCAAAGCAACTCCAACCTTTGATTTAAATTTAGAGAGGTCAATTTTTTTTTAAGGGTGGTGTGACAATTTGACACTAATAATATTCTTCCTCCACCATGGTATGAAATTTGCTCTTATAGGATATAAAAAAACCCCAAAACGCAATTTTTGATATTCCAGAAAGCCAATTTTGCATTTGACACTTGATGCCAATTTTGAAGCAAATTGGTTGTTGTCAAATCCATGTAGGCTTTGACTTTGATTTGAAGGTAACATGGAGACTGGAGAGGCTTGTGATTTCCATTTTGACAATTGGAGCTCTACATAAGATTTGACGCCTCCCATTGGAGATGCTCACAAGTTATTTGTCACGAGCTACATTTGAACATTATGATCATGATTCATGAGGAAAGAGGTTGTAAAATTATGTGAGACTTTCTTACTTAGTTTTGGGCCTAACTTTGTATGGTCAAAAATGTATATGACCTTCCAAGCAATTACCTTTCCAGGAAATCTAATTACCATTAGTAGAAACAAAGCCTTTATAATGCCATAGACAAAGCTTAGATCAGCACAAATTTCTGTATCCATCATATCTTTAGCTAAAAAGCTCTAGTATAGTGTCTTTTAAACTTTTGGTTACAATATCTTTGTTTACTACAGCCCCAATAGGTGGGCTGCAAGTGTATTGATACTTACACTATGAAGATGATCAGTCATTTCAATTGCTGTTTGCGTGGATGCTTACCATTTTCAGGGCTTTACTGATTCACTATAGTGATACTTTTTTTTTTTTTTGAATGGCAATTCACTGTTATAATTCTGAGACAGTTATAGTAAAGTTGTCGATTGAACTTGGGGGCAATCATTTTCTTCGAATAATGCCGATAGTTCGGTGTAAACCCAACCCAATTTACATCTCCCTAATCCCTAATAATGGAAACTAACTGGGCATGCTTTTAGATATGTACCATTTCACATATGTTACATGGACTGGGAACGATTATCAGCCGTGCTAGGTGTCCAAGTATCATACCTTCTTGAACTAACGCACAAGATATTTGTATGTGTCCAAAATTGAGTACGGGCACGGGGACACATCCTGATCTCTTATTTGATCTCCTATGTTGCAGGCCTTGCTTGGATGCAATCCTTTAGAAATGTTCTTGAAACGAAATGGGCTGGGGAACCAATATGAAAATTTAAGTTTGTTATCCATTTGAAAGGCTCGAGATATATGTATGTGTATATATCTAGCTAATGTAAGCTTATTTTACTACAAACGCCCTAAAATATTATAGAATTCAAGTGTCTAAATATGTCACCCTTACCCATGTTATATCTGTGGGACACGGATGGTGCTGGTAAGATAGAAGAGTCCATGTAACATTGCCCGTGACTGTGAACTTATGGAAATTGTACCTCGTCCAGGAAAACACGGATGAGATATTCAGTTATATTCTACTGTCGGATTGAATTAGAAAATTGATTGTTCTTCATTATTTCCTTGTGTACAACATTTTTGTTTCTTTATCAGTTCTTGTAGTTACATGTATATAATCAAGGTTTGGCATAAGTTGCGCGTTCTTGTGTCGGAGGTTTTAGTGAATGAAGTTTTTGATCGTTTGATAAAGCTACATCATTCGATGCAGCCCTATAAGTGTATACATGAAATAGTCTTAACTCATGACACGGAAAACTTAAAAGTAGAGAACTTGGTTGCATGAAATAGTCTTAACGCATGACACGGAAAGCTTAAAGTAGAAAACTTAGTTACATGATGCGGGAGCGGGAGTAGGTGCGGGGAAGTGAGAGGATATAGAAGATACCAGGGTTGGGAGTGTCTATGAAGGCGTGTGTCCATAGGAATATCTGAATATCTATACCTATACATGTTCATATAAGATTTATTATTTTCTTTGTTCGTCCTACTATATATGTCAAGTGGTAATTGTTGTCTACGACTATATTTTTGGTAATATTGATTCCGTATGCAAAGATTATGTTTATACAATTGTGAAAATGTTAATTTGTATTTCCTCCTATCTAGTGTCTTAGTGTTCCTACATATTTTCAATTGCCCGGTAGCTCTTCTTCTGTTTCTTGTAAGAAAGATTCTATTCTAGTCAGAAGTGCGCTCCTTTCTCGATGAGAGCGAGGTTTTGCGGGAGTGGGGTACATTTGCCATCCCGATAGGAGGATCCTGCTACTGAAGGTAGAAGAGTAGGTGTATTGGTAGTTTTATTTCAGAAATCAATATTGAGGAATATAGGATTTTGTTATGTTCCACCTCATTAAGTCTTGGTCCTCCTTGTTCTTTGTTTTATTGTTATTTTTTGGTTTCTGAGTGATGAAAGTGCATTAACTAAAGAAAGAATGAAAATAATACACAACAAAGTTGGCCACTTTTTAGCAACTTGTTGTACTAGAACTGATTTGTTTAACAATTGTGGTGGCAATTGTCTTCCAGAGTATCTGGTTGTGTTACTTAAATGTAGTTTACACCTTTCCATTAGATTATGAGTTGTAGCTAGTGCATGCGGTGGGGGGGAGACAAAAAACTATTATACCTGGGGACGGTGATCAATTTGCTGACATCCAAACTGGAAAAAGCACTGTTAATTATTTGTTTCGTCAGGAAAAGAACTCATTGGAACTTGTTGTATATATGGTTTCAAGTCTTTAAAGTTACACCTGACTACCTGAGTGAAAGCAAATCGCTTTTCTCCGTAATCACGTTTGTCATCGAGGTAGATTCCCAAACCACAAGTTTAAAATCAAACACGTGTACAGTAGAATCGAATACCAAGAGTCAGGATTCGAAACTATGGTGTTTGCACGTGGTGTTGTTGGGATATCTTCCTTTGACATTCAGTACTTGGTTCCTAATTTGTTGGTTGCTTGTTGTTCTCCTGCTTTTAAGACTTGATAAATGCATGAACAATATAAGTAATCTTTTATTTCTGAGAACATTGTCCTTGATACTGATGGAGTTTGTCAGTGAAAGTTTAGTTTAATAATATTTACATGCTGTAGAGTGTACGGACTTACAAATGTAGTATGACATTAGGTTAAACTAATCATCAGTTTGAAAGAAAGTGCTGTATCATGTGCTGTTTCTACTACCCCACTATTTGGAGATCTGGACATTTGCTTTTGAATTGGGAGCCTTGGATATGGAGACTAGTAATTTGATATATATTTTATGCATTAAAAATGTAGTTCAAACTTAAAAGGAGTAGATCGTACCCGAGGCCAACTCTTAAGTGTTTCTGTATCTAGTCGTTACGCTCGCGGGACCACTCTGAAGTGTTAACACTTGAGTGTTAACACTGAAGAGATAGCCGGGCCGGCCTCCTAAGCCTAATTCCTGAAAGTTATCAAGGTTCAATTGGAAGGCAACGGACTATAGCTTTTATTGGTTTCCTTCTGGCTTTGCTTTGTTGTCTGGTTGCTAAATATTGTTGTGATGTTTCTACACTTGAAGGTCATTGGCTTTTTGTAAATATAATTGTATGTCCAAATCATATCGTCTCTGTGGATACACTTAGAAATATAAACAACAAAGTAATTCCTCGTAAAGATACATTGTAACCATAAAACTGGATCTGCAAGTGGCTCTCAGGGTCTTCAACACTTCTCAAGTCTTGCAGGTTCGCTCCATGTATAGATGTTTTGTGTGCCCAAGTTAACCTTCACCATAGGTCCAATGATTGGTTGGTGTAGAGTCCATAACTAGAAACAAGACTTTGAAAATGCATCAAATTGGTGGCTGATAAGAATGAACTTAATACTCCTTTTGTCCCTTTTTAAGTATCCACTATGGTTCTGCATGCCATTTTCAATGGCTTATATTTCTCGACGTATATTATGTTTTATGTTTTTTAAATCATTGTCTTATAGAAATAATTGAGATTTATCAAACAAGATCCATATTGCATATTTTAAGCAATATACATTGAGAGATATAGGCAATTGAAAATGACACGCAGAATTGCAGTGGACATTTAAGAAGGGACGGAGGGTAATCAATGTATGGAAAGGGGTCCTCTTGTTTAAGTTCTTTAGATTGGGGAACAACGCTTGTGGATAATGAAGGTTGGTGAATGTGTTCAATCAGCAAACCTTATTCAACTGGTGTATTGTAACCAGATTTGGTGGTTCAGTTTCAGGAGAGCTGTAGAAACTTTATATCGAATCCAAGAGCTTAAGTTATTAAGTGGAGAGGTCTCAACCTTGTGTTAAATTATCACCCATTCAATTCCCAAGAAACATGGGATTGATTGCTTCATAAGCCAATGACTTTAGGTGAAATGTGGGTGCTTAAAACATCAAAGAAGTAGTTTTTTTTTGAAAACTTGATTACAAAATAGTATGTCATTTTTACAATGTAAGAAATAATAGGAAAGTTTATTTTCTGACCTAGTAACTATGTGTCCCATGAATATGCGAGGGCTAATGTTTGTTGGTACTAATTTGTTAGGAATGTCTGAATATGAGGCCGTCCATGTTATTATTGTAGGTGACACAAGTGTAGAAATGGAAGTGGCTTATTGCATTTTACAGATCAGTTTGCCAGGGTTCCTAATATTGACTGTTATGTATCGTATCAGTGATTACTGATTATGGAATGGGATTTTGGGCATCCAATACCTTTGTACCAGCTGATACTGTCCAATATCAGCTGATAACTGGCCGTAAGAACATCACCGGCAGATACCCTGATACCATGATTAGAACCCCAGTCCTGTTCCTCGTCTTATGGTCCAACAAACCTGATATTTATAATAACCTCAAGGACACTGAGTGAGACAAAATAAACTTGAGACATGGTACTTTCATTACTTCGATTTAACTGAGTCACAATGGTGTAAGAAGGCACTGTAACATATTAGACTGAAGCTGCAGCAAACAAAGTATGCATCAATCAAACATCAAGATCTGATTTTTCAGAAGCATCCATCAAGACCTGCTTGGCGCATGCCTTCTTTATTTGATTTGTTAGTGTTGGGGGCAGTGCTAAAGGAAACCTGTCTGAGAAAAGTGATCTTCACTAATCATATATTTGGTTTTTGAATATTTGCAGCTGGGAAAAAGTAAGTAGAAAACTAAAAAACATTAGACGGTCATTTTCAGATGACTCTTTTGGAAAAGAATCTGAAACATTACTAAGCCTCCATCAAAGTTGGCTACATTTCTTCGCAATTTGGATTTCCTTTTGTTGTCTAGACTTTTTACAATGGTTTGTACGACGAAGTAGAAAGAAGTGCTAGGATTTGCTGTTGACTCCATCTTACGAATTTACAGGGAAATAGAGTGATTGTTATACCTTATTTTATTGTGAACAGGGGGTTGGCTGGTAATTCTTTGATAAGTGACGCTGCACTGGCCCTGACTGGGTTTGTGTTAATTTACGTACATTGCCCCTTATCTTTGTTAATTTGGAGCAAATGGCCAAAGATTGGCCTTTGACTTTCTTTTCCTTGTTTTGGATTTTGGATCTTACCTTGACTGTGTTGAAAGTTCCAGTTAGTGATTTCTATGCTGGTGTGTCCAAGATTTCGTTTTGTGTCTGGTTAGTTTTGGTTTAAGTTGTGAATTTGGCAATGGAATGTATAACTCTTGCTCGATATGGTTAACAGATGAAACTGCTTGGTCATCTGAGGATGATTTTAGTGCGGGAGATACGGGGATTCATGAATGTAACCAGAAAAGTGAAGATCGCGAGCTCAAGGATAAACTCTTGCATAAATACAGTGGCTATATTACTTCCCTGAAGCATGAATTTTCCAAAAAGACGAAGAAAGGGAAACTTCCCCGAGAAGCAAGGCAAATGTTGCTTGATTGGTGGACCATGCACTACAAATGGCCATACCCAACGGTAGTAGTATCTTCGAATCATTGCATCTTAGAGTCTCGTAAATTATACATCACCCTTGATATTAGATTTTGGATATTTATCAAGTTTGTTAGTGCATTGTGTCCACGGGTTAGGGCATCCACATTGGCTTTTTCAGTGGAGCATTTAGTGCCAGATGGTAAAACTTCATGGTGCAAACTACGAAGTGTGGAATTAGTCCTCCAATGGAGATGCTAGTGCCCCTGTTTGATAGAAACTTTTCTGTTATATGGTAAAACGGTCACCAACTGTCGAGACGGGTTTTTCTTTGCATCTCCGCATGCAGAAGGGTCCTTCACTTAATGCACTTTCCGTCGGTGCACATCATTGTTTGTTTGTAAATAAAGCAATTAAGCTTGTTTGGCGAGGGCTATTTGCTTATTAATGTGCTCTGTAAGCAATGAAGCAGTTGGTTCTGAGCGATTTTTGCTTATAATTGGCATTGCTTATTGCTTGTTTGTAAGAAAAAGCAAGCAAGCAATGCGAACCAAATGGTATTTGGTCCACTCAAGCAACCACATGCTGGTGAATTAGACACTGGGCGCACAAAATTAGGCTCCACTTTTGCCCATGTACACTTTGACGACGAATGCCTGAAATCACAATTTTACTTCTCCACACAGCTTATTAAAAAGTCATTGGCACGTGAAAGTCTCCTATCCTATGTAACGGGTGTATCTCTCCCAGTGTGACCACTGCATTGCGAGAGGAGGGGGATATATGCCCGTCACATGAAATATACCCCCTCCATTGCCCACATTGTTGTGGTTGAACATTTTTCTTAGAAATTCCGGCCTAAATATTGTTTTCCATAACTTCTTTTTGTTGTTTCTGGGTTCAGCGCGAATTTTGTCATGTTTGGGATCTTAGATTGCTTTTCATCGTCACGCAGGAAGCGGACAAGGTTGCTCTGGCCGAGTTAACAGGCCTAGACCAGAAACAAATAAACAACTGGTTCATAAACCAACGGAAACGCCACTGGAAGCCATCGGAGAACATGCAATTTGCTGTTATGGACAGTCTTTATGGGCCATTTTTCATTAGGGATTGAGGTGGGCTTGCTTTTTCCCACTTTGCTTTTTTGTTTATTCTCAGACCTGACCTTCTGCTGACAATGGAAATATGCCTTAACCTGCCTCTTATTTTATTTTGCTAATTTCGACTCTCACAATTCGAATAGTGAAAACCTATATCCTCTCTGTTAACTTATTATCACAAGGTATCGGGTACGAATGGTTAGGGATCGGAAAAGAGGTATTGTACATTCATTGGAACTCATTTGCCCGGATATATCCTTATATTCTCGTACCAAGCCTGTCCTCAACGGCGCGTTTGATTTCAGGATTAATTTAGGGAAGATAGAAGAAGGTGATATTATTTATGGGGGGATAAAATGGGTATGTGGGGTTCATGGGAATTGGGATTATGTGTAGCATGAGATTAGTTAGTTGTCCTACATTGCTGTCCCCTTATAGCACGCGTATTGGGCCAATTCGGGCCGTCCATGCTTGGCAATGGATGGCTCAAATTGCATAGTCGAACAGATCTCGGCTGTCTATTGTTGTTCCGCTGAGATGTAATCTGAGCCGTCCATTGTCAAGCATGGACAGCCCAAATCGGCCCAACATGCATTGTCCCACGCATCCTGGATTCAGTTGAACTTGGGGTGATGTTATGAAAAGGGGATGATTATCTTTTGCCTTTGGATGGAGAGTTAGCCCAATCCGAGAGGGGGTCTAACTAATACGACGGATAGCTTAGTCTGCGATACAGGGACTATGCAACCCTGTTCGTTATATCTAACACCCTCCTTAATGCGCAACCCTATCTTGTGCGTGGAGATGCAAATTTTCATAGATACAAGGAAACAAAATAAGAAACGGAGAAACAAAATGCAAACAGGGAACAAAGGTAGACAAAAAGACTTTTTGCAACTAGAGCTAGCTCTGGTATCTTGTTAAGTTACTGGTAGTTCCATAAATTTAAGCTATTAGAAAATGGGCCCAACAATATATATTAAACTATCTAACACCAATGACTTGTCTGACGATGCCCGGAATCGTCATTGCCTTCCTTCGGCATATGAAAATATACCCACCCCCTTCAAAGAATGTGGTGGCTGCTATCCTGTCATTGCCGCTCGAGGACCACAGCCTGCAGCCACTGTTGTGAGTAATCGAAGTACTTGCCACCACCAGTGGCCTCATCATCACGTAGCCGTGGCTCAAACCCGGTCTCTTGGTCAGTCCCAGGGTTCAGGTCATCATGGCTATTTTCAGGGCCTGTTTGGATGTGGGAAAAGAATTGGGGTATTAGTTATGAAGGGGGATAAGATAGTAGAAGGTATTATTTAAGAAGAGTGGGCTTACAATGATGTGACTTTTATAGAAGGGAGATTAAATAGTAATTGGTTTGAATGAGGTATTAGAGAAAGATGATTAAATAATATTTGGTTTTGATAGGAGGTAAATTGGGAGTATAAAGAATGGTGTATGATGTAAAAAGCCATTAATTGACTATTTTGCTATTGTGCAGTGTTAAGTTAGATTAAATATATAATTACGAAGTTCAACTTCAATTAATTTTTTCATTTACAAATAATTAATTATGAATTAGTTAACTAATATAATAATTATATAAAATAATTAAAATATTAAGATTCTGTTTTTTTAAGTTGTTTACTAAGTTAATGTTATATTTTATTAAAATGTTTAATTAAACAGAATTTTTATGTTTTTTTTAAAAACCTAATTTTATTGAAATGTGTGTGAATTGAAAGGGTTGTATCGAACACATTGGTACACGAGGGCACACATGCACATAATAAATTCCTTAGTTCTTTTTATTTTTCTTCTTGTTGCTGGAAAAGTGAGAGAGAGAGAGAACGGAAGAAGAAGAAACCCAGTTCACGTTCAGAGCTTCCCGATCATCGCCGGAGACCGTCACCGGCTCCTCGCCGTCGTCATGGTAACCCCAACCCCCCCCACCCCCAATAGATGTGCATGTGTGTGATGGGTGGCTGGGGGTGGCAGAAGGGGGATAACGAGGGGCGCCCCCCCGCACCCCAATAGATGTGCATGTGTGTGATGGGTGGCTGGGGGTGGCAGAAAGGGGATAACGAAGGGTGAAATCGTCACATTTGGAGGGGGATTGAGGGGGATAAATTTTGGGCATCTCAAACCCCAGCCGAAACTAAGACCCCCCAAAGCCCTCTTTTTTGGTCTTACAAATGAAGGGGGATTAAGGAATACCCACACATTTTGGGTTCCCAAGCCAGGGCTAAGAGATGGCCCTACGTCTTATTCAGGGGTATAAAGGAATACCCCTTTTGTTGCCGGCATCCAAACGAGCCTTCAAGGACTTGGACTTGGTCTCACCTCCACGGCTTCTATTAGAGAATGAGAGAAAATAAAGAAATCTTAATCCTTGAACTCATTCTTCAACGTACACAGGAAGATCAAATATGTACATGAAGATGAAAACAATGTAGTGAATATGCCACCCATGCATAAAAACCCTTTGGGTAAGCAAAGGTTGGTGGGGGCTGTAAAAATTGCGTAGTGCTACAGGTACCGACGGGGTCGGTATCGAAATCGTAGGGACGGCCGCGCCGGGCCGTCTTCGGCCACCGGACGGCCGATCCGAGCCGTCCAAAAATTCTTAAAAAAAAAACGAGTGGGCCTACGCGGGAATCAACGGCATCCGAGGTGTGTAAGGTGCTTGATCCGAGCACCCTTTTTTCGTGTATATATGTATATTCGTCCGGTGGCCGGAGACGGCCAGGCGCGGCCGTCCCTACGATTTTGGTACCGACGGGCATTTCCGGTAAAAATTAGTCCTGTGGTGCGCGTAAGTTGGCCCGGAGACACTCTGCGTTACCAAAATAACAATGTAGTGAATACGTAGAATGGGGACAATGTCTTTGTAGTTGGGATAAGATGATAGGAGGTAGCAGGATTCGAGTGACGGGTGGGCGAGCATTATACTACGGAGTACTACCAAACATAGGTGGACACAATATTGCGCATGCATAGCTACTCTAAACATAAAAGCATCCACTATGGATGGGTTAAATGGTAGGTTGGAGTAAATTAGTGCAACATGTTAAATTTTTAGATAGTAATTGGATATTTTTAACATGCATTGGATATGTTAGTATATGCGATAATTCTAGCAAGTGATTAAGTGTTTGTTAATTTTGGCCAACCTTCTGGCCATCCAGGGTGGACCCCCAACAAACTAAAACTTATTTTAATTTTTTAAGTATGTAATAATAATTTTCCACCGAAAGGGTGCTACCGTGCTACAAATTAATTTCAGCATAATTTCCTCTACATTTGCATCAAATTTATACACCTATGCAAACTTCTACCAATTTCAGGCCTACCTTGTATTGTGGCTGTTGGGAACAAAAGCAAATGATAGAGCTGTGGGGAAAACAAATAGGTAATGTTGACCCTTTTTAAAGGAGGGAGAACACAAATATTGTTGAGAGAGAGAGTGAGAGCAGATGTGTGTAATTGTCAAGAAAAACACATTGTTGTGTCACTTAAAATAAGTACATTGTGGCATTATAAGCCACCTATCATATTAATCACTTAGAGCATCTCCAGCAGAGGTAACAAAAACTACATTCAAAATTGTATTTTGCTACCTTTCTACAAATTCGAAAGGTTAGATCTCAGGTGTATTGCACTCCGGCAACTCTAAAAATTTCATTATTTTGTGATTTTATATCTTTAATAATATAAGAACAAATTGACCTCCTTTCTTTTGGATATTACGTATATGTCATTTATTTATTATTATTCAATTTCAACCACATCTCACCTAAAAATTCAAAAACTTCGACTAGTGTTGAGCCATGCCTCGACTAGTAAGACATCTTCAACCATAGAGAAATTGTCACCTCTTGCTTTTTTTGCCTTACCACTTGCCAATAAATTATCCACATAATGTGTATGTGGTTTAGAGGATTGAGAAGCAAATTGAGATTGTCTATAAAAAAGTTATTTTTGGAACATAAAAATCATTTCTGGAGCATTTATAGAACTCATGTTGCGATTAAAAAAGATTTAAGAGAGTGAAAAAGTTCAGTCAATTTGGCAGTGAAAAAAAAATCAAGAACAAGTAGTAGGAGTAGTATTTATAGGCAAAAGTGTAACTAAAAAAAATCAAGAGAGTCAAAAAAAGTTTAGAAAATTTGGCAGTGAAAAAACAATAAGTACTAGTATTCATAGGCAAAAGTGTAACAAGGATTAAAATAAATAATAATTTTACTTTTTTGTTCCAAACGGTCGTTTCTTGTATTGTTTCACTTAAAAAAAAAACTTTAAAAAAAAAAACAGTACTAACATTTTGTACTATTCACTTTCAGTTTTAAAATTAACGGTAACATTTTGCTTATGCAGAAAGTAAATGCAAACCCAACATTAAAAGAAAAAGAAAAGGAAATTGATTTTGCCACTCTCTTTTTTGTTAATGCCACTCTCATTCTCTCACAAAACAAATCATCTTATATAAACACAAAGAGGAGTGACATTAGCAAAAAGGGGAGTGGTAAAATCACTCCCCAATAAAAAGGTAAATACAACAAGAATAGAATATTATAAATTTGGTGTTTTAAGGTTTGTGGGAGGTAAAAAATTTGTAGATAGAAAAGGTAGATTTGAAGGGTGGGTTAAATTAGTTTGGTATTTGCTATTTTTGCTGAAGCACTTAAAAATTGTGTTTGTTATCTATGTTGGAGACGCTGATAAGCGGCCAAGATTGCATAATCTTGGCGCTTAAAGTCTTCACTTTGTAGTGTTTTAGTATTTAAGTTATTGTTTTCATTTGATATTGCGCGAAAAGTTGTTTTTGTTAAGTTTCAGGTAGAACGTGGATTAAAGGCGGTTTTTATCGTCAAGGATCGCTCTCGGAAGCATCCAAGTGTCCAAGGCCGTGTGGTGGCTCCCCACCAAATCCCATCGGGTGATTAATTAAGTGGTGAGTGGGCATCTGCCAACCCAGTACCGGTACTGGGATTTGGCCAGTACCGATACCCACTCTCCAGAAGTTTCATTTTGGCAGCAAATTGAAGACCTAATACCGGTATTGGGAGTTGGCCAGTACCGGTACTGCCTGCAAAAAATGTCCACGTTTTGTTTACTTTTTCAACTTTCCATTTATGGAATACTCGCCACTTTTGACAAGTTCTGGAATATTTATTGTGAGAGAAGGGTTGGGTTGTGTAAATACCACACACACTCTCTCTCTCATTCATCACTTAGATACAAAATTACTGTAAGTCTTTTAGATCTAAAAGTTCCTCCATAGCTTTTGAAGCTTTTTAAGTTGTAATTCCTCAAGAACACACTAAGGTATTTACGTTACATTAATTTCTCGAGTGTTAAAGTTGTTCATATGCTTTGGATCCTTTATAATATCAAGTTTATTTTCGGTTTTATCGGTTAATCATGTTTTTCAATTCTAGCATGTTTTCTAGTCTTTTCATTATGTTATGTTTGAGTAGTCAATTAGGTTTGGCATCGGGGTGATTAACACCTTGTGACTTAAGTTAATCTTGTCTTTCTCAACTTAAGTCTTGAAGTTTGGCTTGTAAAATGAGAAGGGTTCACTTTTTATGTAACAAAACTTGCTGATGTTAATCTCCGGTGATCATGTGCTTACTCACATGGTTCCGGAGCGATGTCTCGGTTCGTGTTTACCAAAAGAACGAAAGAGCTCACTAGTCTTTTATTGGTTTCATAGTTAAATCTTCCGGTTGATAACCTATGCCGTGTGATTCAACCGAGTTTTCATTGAGAATGGTTAGATGACTTAAGTTACGGGCGTTAGTAACTCCAACGCTTTGCCGCCTTTAATTCTTAGTCCAAACTCATTTTCTAGTATTTTTCATAAGAGTATTTCTCACATTTCAAAGGAAAACTAAAAGTTGGCCGCCTAAACGCCATAAACTCTAACATCTACAATCCGAATTAGCTATAAAGATTATCTCTGTGGGTATGATCCCGGACTTTCCAGAATTTATGCTGATAACGACCTAGCCCTACGCTCGGGGTAATTCAACCTATATCAGCGGTTAGCTTGTGGCGAAGCAGATGCTCTTACTTGATTAAGAATTATATATGGACTCACTATAGTCGCATTAAACAAACTTCTCTTAGGTGGCTTAATAAGCCATTTGGATTATTTTCTTGCCTTTGTTCATTTTTGTATTTTTTATTTTTGCGTAATTTTTTTGTGAATTATTGATTTGTCTCGACGAGAGAAATCTAAAAATACAAAAATTATGTTCAAGACAAAGTTCTTTTCGAATAAAGACAATTATAATCTAAAAATCATTCTGTTTGGGAATCTATTTTTATTTAAAAATAATTTTGAACATAATCTTTGTCTTTTTAGATTTCTCTCGTCGAGAAAATTAATAATCCACGAAAATTAACGCAAAACTAACCATTGTAGAAAAAATTGAACAAAGCAAGAAAATAATCCACAGAGCTTGAAAGAGGCCTTAAATCCTGTTCTAATTTTTACGTATTTCTTTCCGAGTTGATAAGTTCCCTTTGTAAAGAAAGGGGTAGGACGGTTCAAAAAAAGTAAGGGGTAGGAACTAGGAAGTAGAGAAACACGACGTCGTATCGTTATAAGCTACCCCAATTACCCCTTGCGTAACGGTTGCATCGCCCAGCTGTTCTTTCCTGTACATTGGCTAACTTTCCAAAAATAACTTTCAAAAAAGATACCCCATATCCCCTGCAATTCATTCATTCATTCATTCATTCTTCTTCTTCTTCTTCTCTTTCTCTCTCCAAAATTAAGGCCAGAATCGACAAAACCAAAACCCACAGCATCCACCATGCACGACGGAAAAGAACTTTCACATCCTTCCCGCACTCAATCCCCTTCAATTTCCCCATAGGCACATGCCCTCCCTCCCTCCCTCTCCAATCCCCCCAAGAGAGAGAGAGAGAGAGAGAGAGTGAGTGAGAGGGAGAGGAGAGAGAAATACGAAGATTAACCAAAACCCATTTGAGCTCCATCCGAATTCCCAAGTGGGTCGCAACAAAATCACCCCATGAACCGTTTCTTGATCAGATTATGAGAAACAGAGCACCTCACCCCAAAATCAAAATCCAATGCGTTTCTCCAATCCAAACCCTAAAATCAACTCATGGGTTTTACTCCTCGTATCCCTGTCAATATCTCTCCTCCTCTCCCCTTCCCTCTCCGACCCGCGAATCGCAGTTGCCAGCGTAATGTGCGGGCACTCCAACGTCACGGCAGAAGCCTTGTTCCCTAATTTCGGCAGCGTGATGGAGCATTTATCCGAAAAAATAATGAAACAACAATGGGGTTTCTACTCCGTTTCGGACCCAAATGCCCCTGTATTCGGCTTCGCTCAGTGCCATAAGGATTTATCAGAGGTCGATTGCCAACTCTGTTTTGCAGAGGCAAGGACGAAAATACCCCACTGCCTACCAGCCTCGCGAGGCCGGATTTATCTAGAAGGGTGTTTTATCAGGTATGATAACTATGAGTTTTATGATGAGAGTGTGAACGCGATGTATGATTCGAATTTGTGTAGCGGGTCGAATAAGCGGTTGAAGGGGAGGGAGGAGGGGGAGGATTTCGGGAAGAGGGTGGAGGCGGCGGTGATGAGTGTGACAGAAGAGGCGTTGGGGAGCAGGATGGGGGGTTTTGGGGCGGCGGAGGAGAGGAGTGGGGCGCCGGGGGCGTATGCGTTGGGGCAGTGTTGGAACACGGTCAATTCGACGGGGTGTGGGGTTTGTTTGGAGGATGCGTGGAGGGAGGTGAGGAAGTGCTTGCCTGCGGCAGAAGGGAGGGCGTTGAATGCCGGGTGTTATTTGAGGTATTCGACGAGGAATTTCTTTAGTGAGGTGGAGTTGACGATGGATGGTGATTGTAAGCATTTGACTTCTCTCTCTCTCTCTCTTGAATGAGAATAAACGTTGTTACTCCGTATGTAATATGCGTCATTGTAGATGTATTCTTTATATTGTTCTGTTTTGTCTATTCTTTGTGCTTTTAGATGAATGTTGTGAAGTATGTGGGGTTGTAGATATCTTCTTGATATTGTGCTGTTTTTGCTCTTCTTTGTGCTTTCACAATGAATTGTTTGGAGTGTGTGTGATTCTAGATACAATCTTGACATTGTTCAGTTTTTGCTCTTTTTTGTTCCTTTGGATGTAGTTCACCGGCCGTATTGCTATAAGTGGCAGGTTTATGGTATTTTGATCTTTGAAATATTGCAATGGAAGTTATCTTGAGACTGAAGTTTTATTTGATCCATTAATCGTGAACTTTGAGAAGAAGAATTTGAATGGCTCATTATGATGTTTGATTTCAGCTAATTGCGAACCTAAAGGAATTGGGTTTTGGAAATTTGGATGACATCGGTCTTATTGCAATGGAAGTTATCTTGTGCTTTGCTTTGTCCCTTTAGATATAATTCAGTGTCCCCTTTCTAGTAAGTGGTTGGTGTGAACTATAAACTGAGATTTTTGGTTTTTTCGAAGTCGGGTGAATCAGATTACTTGTCATATGCATCTTATTACTGTGGAAAGTTTCAGGAGACTGAAGTAATCCGTGTTTCTTTTCTCTATGTTTAACCCAGGACTTCGAGAAGATGAAAAGAGCAATGGTTTTAACATGATGTTTGATTTCATATATACTGCTAAATTGTTTGCGTTTTTGCGTTATAGGTGGTTGGCTGCAAATGGGTTGTGTATACTCAGTTTTGTTTTAGTTTTGTACTTAGTTGGTCATGCCCATCCTATTGCAATGGCAACATCCCCGAGATCAAGTAATCTTGTGTTTTCTTCTCTCTTAATCCTCAACTTTGAGAAGACAATTTCTCCTAGTGTCTAAGTATGATGTTTGACTTCAGGTAAATGCTATATCAATTATGTTTACAGGCTATAGGAGGTTCAGTTATTTCTTCCTTTGTCGGCTGCAATATGAATTTTCTTGGTTTTGTTTTAGTTTTCTCCTTCGATTTGAATACCTTTCCCCCGAAAAAAAATGGACGCTGGTGAAAACTTTTGGTCCTAATGACATGCCTTTTTTTTTGGTTATCATGTAACTGTGAAATTTGTTGGCGGCCTTCCCTTTTTTGCTCAGCATTATTGATTATCTGAGTGATTTCCTTCCCTTGTTTCTGGAATCAGGGCTCGGGTACTCACAGATCGTTGGAGCATCAATAGTAGGGTGTGCCTCTCTTGTACTTGCTCTCTTAGGTGCCTACATAGGATATAGCAGATTTTCAAAGAGGAGAGATGGTACAAATTCTCTAGAAATCATATCTCCTTGAACTAATCTTCTAATCCTTGCAAATGTGCTTGTTCTAATGCTTTTATCCTATTCTGCATATAGGGCTTGAGAAAATTTCTCGGGTTCCATCCGTGGTGAAAAAATCTGAATTGAATTATAAGTATGAAGAGCTTGAGCAAGCAACTGATTTCTTCAACTCCTCAAATAAACTAGGCCAAGGAGGCTCTAGTTCTGTATTCAAAGGGACCCTCTCTGATGGTAGGACTGTTGCTGTAAAAAGGCTGTGTTTTAGTACAAGGCAATGGGTGGATGACGTCTTCAATGAGGTGAATTTGATCAGTGGAATTGAACACAAGAACCTTGTGAGACTTCTGGGTTGCAGCATCGAAGGCCCAGAGAGCCTTCTTGTTTACGAATTCCTAGCCAACAAAAGCCTTGATCAAGTCCTCTTTGGTGAGTAATTCGTTGTCGTTTACCTCTTCGTTCTTGACAAACGTGTTATCAAGTTTATTTGGTTCCAGTTAGTTTTGACTGCATAAAACCAATACCCAGTTGCATCTTTTTGTAATAACATGGGAGCAACACAAACAGTTTTCCATTGCTCCAAACAGTTTTCACATTAGATGTTTATTTGATATGTTCAGATATCTCTTAATATAAAATTGCAGATGTATTAAGCTAACCAGTGAACATAAAAAAAGGACACGGACATGCTTTCCTTTTCCCATTTATGCGTAACTTCTTTTACGCAAAGTTGAATAGTTTCCCAAAACAAGTCTTGCCTTACCGTAGTTCTTTTTTTTTTTGGCATCCACTGGAAGATGGTTTCCTTGTTGTCCAAATTCAGACTTTGACTGCCAACCATCTTAATTGCTGATTGAGTTTGATCACTATGGCCACAAGCTTTAAGACTACAAATAATTTTTGATATGTTGAGCTTTTAAGTGAAGAAAACATATAAAAAATGGTGATATATATCTGCAAATTGAAGAAGCACATAAAGAAGATCCTGAGACACTCTCTGCGCCATCTGTTAACTTTCAGCACCAGTGAACATAAAAAGAGGACACGGACATGCTTTCCTTTTCCCATTTATGCTTAACTTCTTTTACGCAAAGTTGAATAGTTTCCCAAAACAAGTCTTGCCTTTCCATACTTCTTTTTTTTGGCATCCACTGGAAGATGGTTTCCTTGTTGTCCAAATTCAGACTTTGACTGCCAACCATCTTAATTGCTGATTGAGTTTGATCACTATGGCCACAAGCTTTAAGACTACAAATAATTTTTGATATGTTGAGCTTTTAAGTGAAGAAAAACATATAAAAAATGGTGATTTATATCTGCAAATTGAAGAAAGCACATAAAGAAGATCCTGATATACTCTCTGCACCATCTGTTAACTTTCACTTCAAGTTATAACACCACCTGTATTCTACACAGATAAGAAGAAGACTCAAATTCTCAACTGGAAGCAGCGTTTCAACATCATAATGGGAATAGCGGAGGGGCTTGCATATCTTCACGGAGGTTCCCAAAGGAAAATTATCCATAGAGACATTAAAATCAGCAACATTCTACTTGATGAGAATCTCTCTCCTAAGATAGCTGATTTCGGGCTTGCTCGATGTGCTGCTGCTGATAAATCCCATATTAGCACAGGAATTGCAGGCACAATGTAAGTTTAAACACTCTTGCAGCTAATGCTTTCTTCCCTTTTGTTGTTTGGAGTATTATATTTCTGTATTACTTTGATCTTAAACTAAGCTTTTTATCATTAACTATGGTATTCCATTCTCTTCGGTTCACATGGTAAACTTCATAAAATTGCCTACAAGAGTGAATGATTTCTCCCTTCCGCATTAATTTATTGTAGGGGATATATGGCTCCTGAATATATTATTCGAGGACAACTGACAGAGAAAGCAGATGTTTATGCTTTTGGGGTGCTGTCTCTTGAGATTGCATGTGGTAGAAGGAACAACACTTTCTGCCATGATTCAGGCTCAGTTTTACAAAATGTAAGATACCACATTCTCCTGTTCTGGATTTTAATTTGTTTGTTTCGTTTCGATGCTCTCTTGCTTCAGTTCTACAAAATGCTTGGTTTTTCAAACTACAAAATGCTTGGTTTTTCAAACTGGACCATTTTCTCTAGGAAATTAGTCTGCTTTCCAGGAAAGTGTGTTGATTAGGATGATCGGTCGAATTTGGACCATTATTTGATCTATAGCAAATAAACCAAGATTAATAAAAAGAAGAAAAAAATAGACTTCGTTGTGACTTATTGTGCTCTTACAATATCTATTATCCAGGTTTGGAAGCATTACAAGGCGGGAAGTATCACTCGAGTTCTTGAATGCGACAGCTTGAAAGGTGATGGATTTCAAGAACGAGAAGCATCAAATGCTCTTCAAATCGGGCTTCTATGCACGCAAACTTCTGCCGCATTGCGACCATCCATGTCTGAAGTAGTCCGGATGTTAACTGCCAAAGAAAGTGAGACACGGATACCTTCACCGAAACAACCTCCTTTCCTCAATGCTAGCGTTCTAGCCCCGACCGACTCGACCAAGTTGTCCTCTTTTTCTACCGTGAATACTACAACCTCAAATTGGCACACAGCAATTGATGTCTCCGAGCTTACGTCCCCGTCTAGCATTGCGTCAGATGATGCTATAGTGATTCAAACGTGCGAGCCGAGATAGATTCTACTCAACTCTTAACCAAAATCCGAGAAATACTTTGTTGAGGACTTGATTCTGCTGCGTATAAGAGACAGAGGCTCCTTTCCATGAGGGGCTAATGGGTGAGACCTCAACTTATTTTCGTGCATGCATACATGTTTTTCTGCTTTGGAGGGTGGGAAAAATTCAATTCCCTCTCCTTTTTTTTTTTCCCTCTCTCTCTGAACTTTTAATATTGTAGTTGATAAGCATAGTCTTTTGTTTTTTTTAACATTCTTTATACCACAGTGGGGTATAGAAAAACTAATTTCCGTTTGACCGAAAAAAGAAAAAGAAAAAAAGAAAAGCTTGTATATGATGATGGATGTTGTGCTTCTTGTCCCATTCTTCATATTTTGGTGTTCTTATGTGAAACCTGAAATCCCATTAACAATGTTCGTCGTACTCGATAGAAAATTTCCGAACCCATCAACGAAGGTATTAGCTTCCTCTCCATGAGAATTGAACTCACTATCTCACTTACGTGTATAGCCGTTGTACAAAAGAGCTTGCCTGGATTTCTGTTTCAGGTTTTTTTTTTTCCGCAATGGTTAGGATAGATCAATGGCTTAGTTTGGGAGAAATGGTATATGGCTATATGCATACCATTTCCTCAAAAGTTGAACTCTTGGACCTTTTTTCTTCGTACATTGGGGAGGAAGTATGGGATTAAAAAGTTATGTCCAAAGTGGAATTTTTTTTTTTTTGAACTATACAAAGTGAAATTTGTCTACGGAGTAGTAAATTATCATGGCAAGAGTTTTTTTTCCCAATAAAATAGATTGATCTATTTATTTTCCCTCTCTTACGCTTTGAAAAAAAGAAGAAGCAATTATCGCGTCCACATCGAAGCTGATATTTTTCTTCTAATCTTATGTTTCTTCTTCTTTCTTTTCTTTTTTTTTGTTGGGAAAGAAAAAAGAAAGAGAGAAGACAGAAAAAGATTATAGAACTAAATAGTTGAAAATAATTGAATCTGGGTTAGGAAAATGAGATACGTAGTATTATAAAACATCACTTTTGTCAATCGTAAAACTGTTCATTACCTACAGCTTTATTTTTCTTGGATTCCATCCCCAAAGAGTTAGTAAATTGTAGCTTTCGCTTGTATTTTATGTTTCAGGCTATATAGTACAGACACAGAAACGGGACACGGTAATTCTAAGAAAATAGAGATACGGACATGACGGAGGACACACCATGTGTATAAATCAATGAAAAAAAATAAATATAATTTTTTTTATGAACCATTGTATATGAATAATTTCACAATTTGTTTAATTTTCTTTCAAAGATATAATTATAGTTTAAGCCAAACATTTTGAATAATTTCATATTAATCTCCAAAATTAAAAATATTATATTTTAACCCCCAACCGTGTCTCTGGTGTGTCTCTAGCCTTGTCCCCGCATGTCCCCTATCAAAAACTAATAAAAATTATTGGACATGCGTCAAATACGCGTCCACGTGTCCAATACGCGGACACGATGTCCTTTTGGAGTGTCGATGCTTCATAGGTTCCACATTGTGTTTAACCTTGCACTATAGTAGTTGTATGTCATGTTTTGCTATAAAAAACGCTTGTGTCAGGAAGGGGAATTGTCAACCATACTAGCTGTAATTTGGAGGATTTAGGATTTAATTCTAGAGATGACATTTTCAATTTAGGTTGAGTCCGGAGAAAAATTATTTCAAATTGTTCAATGCACGTGAACTTTTTATTAGTATATATATACTATACTAATTTGTAAAGTTCACGTACGCATTCGTTTTGTATTTAAATACGTACATGAAATTATAAATGTGCACACCAACTTGGCGGCTTTTCTTTTCACGTGCTGATGGTGTTTTTCGAGTCAACTTACGTGTATCTCAATCAATTTTCATCCATCAAAAGAAGGCCATTCAAACTGAGACTAAAAAATTTAGGCTCCGTTTGTTTTAATATAAAATGTTTTTTAGTAAAATATTTTACTAATTTTCTATTGATAGGTTTGGCAAAGACAGCGTAGAATATTTTCTTAACATGTAGTCCTTCCAATTTATCCGCAAGTCATTTTCACTTTAGACGCCGGCCTCCTCCGTCGTTTTTTTCACTCCTACACTCTTTGGAAATTAAACTCTGAAAATGTTATTATTAACTTAAATGATGAGAGAGAGAAGAGAGAGGAGAAAAGAAAATTTGTAGAGAGAGTAAACCCACCAAGCAACTGGATTAAGCACAGGGCTACAAGGCTTTTCGTTCTACCGACCGTAGGCCTGCATATCGTGGCGCGTTCTGAGAAAGGGAACATTTTCCGGGAAAATCGAGTGGATAAGAAGAATCAGAATCGGAATCTCACTCAAGAAAACGACCGTGTTTTTGCTCTCATGCACAAATCGACATCTGACGCTTCGACGAAGGCGATCTGATCACGAGCGAGATTCGCTCGAGACGGCCATGACTTTGAGCGCGGAGTCTTCTTCTCCTTCCGCTCTAGACTGGAAATTTTCTCAGGTTTTCGGCGAACGGAGTCCTGGAGAGGAAGTTCAAGATGGTTACTCTCTCTCTCTCTCTCTCTCTCTCTCCATGTGTGTGTCTGTGTGTGTGCGTGCGGGCAATCTCCAGTCATACACGTGCATCTCTCTCTCTCTCTCTCTCTCTCTCTCTCTCTCTCTCTCTCCCTCTGTGTGTGTGCAATCTCAGTCATACACGGGCACGTGCTTTTGCTGAAGGAATGATTAACGACTTGTATTTTCTTGGTTTGGACCTACTCACCTACTTAATACTATGATGATAGAAGGGTGAAATTTTTAACTGCTTGTGAGTATTTTAATCATACTTTAGGCTCCTTTTGGAGTTACGCAGACTTCTAATGAAGAGATTGCGTATGATTATTCGATTAGAACAGCTCGAGTTTAGAATTTAGATTCTGAGTATTTTAATCATACTTTAGGATCCTTTTGGTGCACGTATGATTTCGACTCTGAGTTTTGTAGCTCTATCATTGTGTGAATAAGAGCATCTCCGATCCTTACCCTTTTCTTTTTACTCTAACTCAAAATTTCGAAGTAGAAATTCCCAAAACCCTTGACTCCTTGACTCAAACCTATACCAAATCAAGCGTTACTCGTATATTTACTCCAACTATTTTCTCCCTCTGAAATTTACAAGAATGCCATTAATGAAGCTTTTACTCAAATTTGTGCCTAGATTTGGGTTTGCGCATTCAAGTGCTTCGTACCAAATAAAGCTTTTGCTTAAATTTGAGTATGGGCGGGAGATGCTCATATACTTAGAATTTGGGTCGAAATCCTTCATATTAAGAATTTTAACCGTACAAAGTTTGTAGCGTCCTAGCGTATCTTCTACCTCTAATCCAACCCCTGCAGCCAAACCTCATACATTGTTTCGATAGTACGCGTATGATTTCAACTTTGAGTTTGGTAGCTTTATCATAATATACAATGTGGTTCAAAATCCTTTGCGTTCAAATTCCTAATAAAATGCATATCTTCAACCTGTAATCCATCCTCTGCAGCTAAACCTCTGACATTGTATTTGAACTGGACATTAAATCGCTTCTTTTGGTATGTGCATCTATCCAAACCTATGAAGCACGGATACTCCGAAACTAGTCACGTACGAGTATCGGATACGCGAGGGATACGGATACGCGCCCAATACGTATCGAATACGGCAAATAAGTATCCTGCATTTAAATTAAATATTTTTTATTTCGGATACGTTTCGGATACGCGAGGGATACGTGGGGGATACGGCAGGATACGTCTAGGATACGGCGGGGGTTAAAATGAATTTTTTTAAAGAATCAAGTACAAATTAAAAGGGAAAAATTGTAATAATAGCATCACTAAAAATATAAAACTTGGGAAATTATGCACATCGATAGATCATTCCATGAACCGGTCGATATTTTCCAACCCTAGATCGCTTGAACCTTTGATCACAAGGTTCTCTCTGTTTTACTGTTTTACTGGTGTGGGTTTCTATTGTTTACATTATATAATAAATTATATCTAATACATACACTGGTACATAGATATATGTGTATATATATGAAGTATATTATATGCATACCGATTAGTCTATTGCCTACTAATCTGTGATTTTTTTCTTTTTTACAAAATTCTAATCTTTTGGATGATAAGTTCCTACTCTTTTGAGATTGACATGTACTTCATGCTTGGTATTAGCAATTCAACTACTCTTTTATTTCTTATGACTTCACTTTTATGCCTAGGAGACTAATAATTATAAAAATGTATAATTTATACAGCCATATCCCCGAAGTATCCGTATCCTATTTTTTTAGGTTTTGACGTATCGCTGTATCCGTATCGTGTCGTATCCGTGCTTCATAGATCCAAACCAAGCGTCAATTCACATGAAATGTAGTTGTCCATTCCGGCAATCACCATAGGGTTAATTCCAGTCTGCAATTGTGTGTTGACAATATCATCAGGCAGCTTCACTTGCAATGAATTTCGATCATGTTCACTCGTTGAAAGCTCGTTAAATATGAGCTCGTGATGCAAACAAGTCAAGCTTGCATTGTTGCTCATACTAGTGGGTATGAAATTGTTGTCATCGGATTTTGTGAAGGCCAGACTGTATGAAAATTTGAGAACTTTGGGGTGGTCTGTTCCTACCCTTGTCTAAATGTACCAAGTGAGATGAATGCGAGTATCCTATATTTCAGTGACGGTTTGGAATCTTCCTAGAAGCACTCTTGTTGTTTCTGCTTCTGCATGGATATTCATAATTCACTACCTGATTCATGTTTTCTTGTTCTAGATTGACTCGAAGTTTCTGACCTTAATTTTACTTGCACTCTTAGTGAGACTTATTGTTGCACAACCACCGAACCTTCTCCTCTGCCCCTACCTTCCCTTTCTATTTGCAGTATCTAATTTCTACGTAGCTATTAACAATTAGAATAATAAGAAACCGAGAAGGCAAAAGAAACATGGAAAAAGGACATAACCAGTTGGTAGTTGGTGCTGCTTAACTGAGATTTGCTGTCTGCTAACACAACATTCCCTATTCTGTATGAAAGGTTGCAGCTAGGGCTGCAATTGAACCAACCTGTTTGCCAGCGGCTAGGTTCTTCTCGTTAGTAAACAAGTTGTGCTCAAGCTCGATTTTAAGCTAGTGTAATGAAGTAGCCAAGCTCGAGTTAGTTGTAACTTGGCTCGTTTATAAAAGCTCTGTTCGTTTTTAGCGGCTGGGCTCATTATAGAGGCTCATTTAGCAAACGGACCAAGCTCAAGCACCTCAATACTGAACGAGCTTGATATTTTGGGCTCAACTCGAGCTCGATCTAGACTAGTTTTGAACGAGCCGAGCTCAAACACTTCAAGGCTCGGCTCGGCTGTTTGCTGCAGGAAACCTTGAATTTAGTTAGCAGAATTAGAACTGATATCATTTCGGAAGAGTGAGTACAAAATATTATATACTAGAATGGTTTTAGTTAATTCCTTGGTTTTTTATGCTAATTTGTGGTTTGTTAAACACAAATTGTGCATTATGTTATTATTACTAAACTTAGGCGTTCCTTTTTTCTTTTTCTTTTTCTTTTTTGTGATACGCTTTTTCATGCATTATGTTATTATTACTAAACTTAGGCTTTCCTTCTAGTTGATACCATATCAGCAATTGAATTCGAGAAGAGCGGTGATTATCTTGCTGTTGGGGATCGAGGTGGTCGTGTTGTTATTTTCGAAAGGAAGGCTAGGAATGATGTGAGCATGATGCACCAATCGGGAGTATTTCTAAACATCTCATCTAGATTTTACCTGGCAATCGAGTTTGGACTCTCCTTTTATTTCTGGCAGTTTTGTTGATTTATTACACACATTGAAACCATGCTCTCTTTTTCTTCATAAAAATGATAAATTGGCTTAGATTGTAAGGGATTACTACAATCAACATGACTTGGAACAACGGGATTTTATGGACACTCAACATCCACAATTCCAGTACAAAACTGAATTTCAGAGTCATGAGCCTGAGGTATGGTGTATATATTACCATGTGTCATGTATAAAGTATAAACTTTTACTTTTCTGTTTCCATTGAGATGTTGCTTTTATTTGCTCTCTGTGTACATTGCAGATCCTGACTTGTTACCTTTTATATAGTTTGATTATCTGAAGAGTTTAGAAATTGAAGAGAAGATCAACAAACTGAAATGGTGTGCAACGCCTAATGGATCACTGTTTATTCTTTCAACAAATGATAAGACGATAAAACTGTGGAAGGTATGAACTTCCTTTACCTCTTCTGTATAGTTACGAGTAGTATTTTCTTTACCCTGGATTTCTTTTCTACCAAATTTAGTTGCTGGCAAAGAGCTGTTGCAGGATGATTCGTTATATATATCCTTTTTCCTTTAGGCTTTAAGTTTCTGTTCGATTGAAATATTAGGTCAGCTTTGGTAATTTACGGAGTATTACGTTCAGTTTTCCCCCTATGCAAGTTGAAATTGAAATAAGTTGGTATATATCAATAAGTCTTTAAACAGTAGTTTTTGCTATGTCTAAATATTTAGGCTTTTATAAAATTGCCTTTTTTTTATCATCAGAAAATTGTACAAAATTGCTTCTTCTTTTTTTGGTTAAGAATATCTGTAAATGTAGATATCTGTAAATGAGCTACAGTATATCTGATCAATAGTTTCTACTTTAAAACAAGAAAGTTAACTATAGGAAGTTGATTTTCGATCTATTAACTTTCCTCCGAGGCTGATAAGCTGCATCAAAGTGAGGAAACGTAAAAGTGAATTAAATATCGACATATTGGTGAAGGCATGCGCCTGCCCAAATATCAAGGTCATGTATTGATGCACAGCATATAATTCTACTCGTGTGTGAACATCACTTGAAAGGCTTTGGTGTAGCTACAAGCTTCAAATATCTGAGTTAACTGAAACTTTGGTCCAAGTACCAAGAACAATGAGGGTCTCAATTTTCTAATCTATTGCTTCCTTGAACCTATTTTTGAACATGCAATCTCTTCATAACATATTTGTTTGTTGAATTCTTCGAATATACTGTGCACGGCCCAAAAAAAAGTTCCTAACCACATCATGGATAACATCGCTGTTTACTGTCTAGGGACATAGGGTGACTAAACTTGTTACACACAGAAAACTTTAAGTGCTTTTAATCCTGCATTGACTGGAGGTATTCTATGGAGGTCTATTTAATGGTAGTCCGTTGGTACAGTTATGCTAAGTTACTGTTTATGTGATTTTGGAACCCAGGTTAAGGAACGTAAAGTTAGGAAAGTCAAAGAAATAGACATTAATCCAGTTGTATGTCCAGAAAATGCGGTTTTGGCTGAAAGGAGTTTCATCGGTGGACAACATAAACCTTCTTTGGATAGTGGTTATTGTTTAGAATGGACGAATAAAATGGATCACAGTGATTCACCATCTCATGACGGGCTTGCCGAGGTAGGAATTTGACTAGCATTGAAGCGCTTATGTGATTCTTTACTTGAAATCTATCTCAATTTTACAGGTTTTATTACCCATATTGGGAAAATATAATACGAGTTTGCCATGCAACTAGGTAGCAAATATTGGGTATGGTGCTCCTGCGAGATGTCGAAAGGTGTATGCTCATGCCCATGATTTTAATATAAATTCCATCTCAAATAATAGGTAAAGCTTAGCTATCTTTGGATGATATTTTCACTTATTTTCTATTTCGTTATGTTTTTACATCTTCTGTTGCTTACAATACGAAAAGGATTTGAACAAGCAAGCTGCCAGCTTTTCTAGATTTATTTCCCTCCCCCAGGCTTTTGACTCCTTTGTGTGAGTCTTGGCGTCCATATATTGGTGTCTAAATGTTTAATGTTCTACGGGCACAAAATTGTTCAAGTAACTAATTGGGGAAAATGTACCACTGTTTCTAACATGATCTAATGTTTTGTAATCCTTTTGCAGTGATGGTGAGACATTTGTTTCTTCGGATGACCTTAGGATAAACTTGTGGAATCTTGAGGTCAGTGATCAGTGTTTCAATATTGTTGACATGAAGCCAACAAACATGGAGGATCTTACAGGTAATTTTTGCATCACTTGTTGACCACCATGCCCTTGTATCTCCATAAGTGGAAAAAGAGAATGAACTGTTTTTTTTTCTAGGGTTTATGTTCAGGGCATCAACTGGTTTGGGAATTTAAAGGACCCTAGGTTATGTCTAATAACCCCTTATACTTCTTAATATGTGTCTGTGTATAACGAATGTTTTTGTTTCTTACTCAGAGGTGATAACATCAGCAGAATTTCATCCACTTCACTGTAATCTGCTGGCTTACAGCAGTTCAAGGGGATTTATTCGGCTAGCAGACATGCGGCAGTCGGCATTATGTGATCATAGTGCAAAGATGTGAGTTTTGGATGAACGTGCTTTTTCATTCTGTCACTTATTAATGATTTTTATCTCATTTTCAGCTTTGCATTTCTTTTCTTATTTTCTCTCCCTCAATCACTATGGTGCCATGTTTAAACTTACTATTTCAAACTGCTTTTACAGATTACGAGATGGTGATTCCCGTGGCTCGAAATCATTTTTCACCGAAATAATCACATCTATATCGGACATAAAGTTTGGAACTGATGGAAGACACATCCTAAGTCGTGATTACATGAACTTGAAGGTCGTTTAACCACTGCATTGAGCATGAATTCAATAATTTAAACAAACTTCATTCAATTTAGCCTTGAAATTTTTGTTCTCCTCCCCATTGGGTGATGAGTTATTTTCTTGGTCCGAGTTCATTATTGAATGTTTCATATTTCACATTTTTCCGCTCGGTAGCCTCTTCTTATTTTGGTTGTAATAATAAAGCTCCCATTGCCTAACTGTCTGGAGGAAAGTAGGAGACGATAGTAGAAATGTTTTTTTTAAAGCTTTAATTCCTAGCTTTCTTGGGTTTTCGCACACATCCCAGCTAGGGATGGCAATCTCGCCCCGGATCGCTGGTTTCCCGAATTGTACCGAGCCGATTGGTGCGGTTTTTTTACCATGGTTTTGGTATTTAATTTCGAAAAACCGGCTGGTTCGGTTCCTGTTTTGGTTTTGGTTTCATGTGATAACCATAACAAAAATTGAACCAAACCGTAACCGAACCACAAGATAATTACGGAAACACCCTTATATACGTAACTATAACATCATGGGGGTTTATACTTGAGAGTCTATTTCTTTTCCTTCTTATTTTGCTGCCGTTCTACTATTCTAGTGTTGAGCACAACATTGACAGTCTTAAAGAAATGTGGTTATTGTTTTTTCACTGGCAATCATCATGAGTTAATTTTTATATGGTTGAAGAGTTGGTTAATTTGTTTGCTTTTGAGGCTGGGATTCCTGTTCTTCCCATTGATTATATATTTAAAAAAGTGTTTTTTTGTGCCTTCATTTTTTTCTATTAAGTTTGTTGTGTGTAATATGCCATTTTTTTTTTCAAGGCTACCAACATCGATATTTTGTTGTTGGATATTTAATGTCTTCAACTCTTTTGAAAATGTTGACCACCGGTTTCCGTGGGAAATCGAACCGAACTGAACGGATAGCCATGGTTTTGGTTATGGTTTTGATTCTAATTTCTAGGTATATGTTCCGGTTTTGGTTTTACCAATAACCGAACCGAACCACACCGTTGCCAGCATATCTGTTTGACAGCTTTTCTTTTCTTTCTTGTTTCATGCTGCTTCTGTTTAGTTTGCCTGGGCCTATGAGTTGCTAGTTGTTACAAGTTCTAATTTTTCCTTGAGATTTGGTGTGATTATACATATGATTCCATGAAAGATCCATATCTGATTGTGGTTTTGGTTCAATTTTCTCTTATGAGATTTTCGTATCGATTAGTATATTTTGTTCTGTTTGTGTTTCATTTATTTATGACCTTGGAGTGAACGGCTGCATTTTCAGTTGTACTAATTAATTTTTGTTCGCCTTTTAGCTATGGGATACACGCATGGAGACGACTCCTGTTGCTATTTATAAGATTCATGAGCACCTTCACTCAAAGGTAAGAACACAGCTCTATATGACAAGTAGCTGAACAAAATAATCATGACTTGGCTTGCTTGATGGATTGAGATCGTGTATTGATTAATCTTAACTTGTTAGATTAGCTGCTGTAGAAATAAGCAAAAGCCGAGGAACCTGTGGTAGCTGTTCTCTTGGTAACATTTTCTTTTATAAGTAAATAATTTTATCAGAAAAGAGGCTTTAAGGGAATGCCACCTGTATAAAAACATACAAACAAAGGCTGTTCTCTTGGTAACATGAATCCGTACTTCCCTGTTTTGCAGTAGACGGCCATAGTGCCAACTATTTTTGTTTATATCAGAATAAAAACTTGCGGGGATGATGAAGGGTTGAATTTCTTTGGGGTTTTTTCCCCAAATTTTGACCTTAGCAGGCTTACCATAGTGGAAGAGCACGGGACTTATCCCCTAGGTGGTTGGTTCAATTCCGGCTCATCTAATGGTTTGTTTCTGTTTGATAAACTATGTAGCTCCAAAGTCTGATACTGTGGAAAGAAGTCAGTCACTTTCTTTAAAAAAATTGATTATTGGTTTATTATTTGCGAACATCTTTTACAACTTCATTGATTGGCAAATAAAGGGCCCTGAGATCTTACCTACAAAGGATTAGCGACACATATTTATACTACCAATGTAGGACAAATGAGGAAACAAATCAAAGGACAAACAAGTATCGTGAGATTAAACCCTTATAATCCCATGATCCAGAAATCATGCTATTTATTGTCATTCCAACACTCCCCCTCAAACTGGTGTGAAAATGTCAATCAAACTAAGGATAATTGATGACTTGAGTAGTGATGGTCTGATGGATTTAGTGAATACATCTGCAGTCTGTTCTCATGAGGGAATAAATGAAGGAATTATAGTGCCTGTCTGAACTCTCGTGGAGTAGGTGGATGTCCATTTCTATATGTTTGGACTGCTCATGAAGAACTGAATCTGAAGCAAGCATTATGGCAGATTCATAGTCACAAAATAATGGAGATTATTCGTTTTCCACAACTGAACTTAAGAAAAATAGGGTTTTTTTTGAAATGGAAAACAAGAATAGACTGTGCATAAATTGACTAACAAGTTTTTTTTGATAAGTAATATCAATTGGCGAACAACTCTCACCACAATCATCAAATCCTGTCTAGTATGGGTCAAGTAAATCAAGCGACTAACCAAATAGTGTTACATAGCTGGATTTGAAGTAAATCGCCAGAGTTATTTGAAAGCTTAAGATTCGGATCCATAGGAGTAGAAGCCGGCTTGCACCCTGTCATGGCTGTCTGAATGAGATCTAGGATGTACTTCCTCTGAGAGAGGGATATCTCATGACAGGAACGAACAACCTCGATACCAAGAAAATACTTGAGTAGGCTAGGCTCAAATATTTAATGTCATAAGTTCGGCCAAAATCCTAGTTTACCTGAGCAATACCTGGGTTAGTGGGGTATCATCTCCAGTAAGAATAATATCATCAACATATACCAACAGTATGAAACGACCATCAGGGCCTCGACGAATAAAACAAGTGTGACCTGAAGCTATGCGATCCGACTGTAGGTTTCCTTGCAATCCAAGTCCAAGAGCAAAAGTGTATCGAGGTTTCAGTGTAAAAGTTGTTTTCTCAGCTGCTGTTTATCATCTCTGGGAGAAAGAAACTATGGAATCTCTCAAAAGAAATATCTAGATGTTCAAGGGCTTATTATGAAGGTGGAAAGGAATGGTAGAGCTTGTTTAGTGGTTTAGAAGAATGTCCCTCCTTCAGTGGAAAATAGGAAGACTGGTGAAGCTGGTGGTGTGGAAAAATGGAGTATTGATGAATTTTGTTCCTGTTTCTTTTGTTTTCTAGTCCCCTTGTGATGAGGGACTGTGTAGTGTTGCTGGTTTTGCTCCAGCCCTCAGCCAGGGCCTTTTCTTCTCTCTGTGTATTCTGTATAGCTATGTTACATGAACTCGGGTGCGAGTATCGGGTATGGGTGCAAGTCCAAGAGTCGGACCTTCCTAAACTTAAATCTTAGGATACGTGGATATGTGTCCCCAACTCGGGTACGGGTACGGGGACACGTCCTGAACTCTTTTTTGTATTATATATTGCGTAATTTTCTCAGATTATGTTCCGTAAACTATATTTACAAATTTAGTTAAACAAGAAAGGGTTAAGAAAATTATGTTTTTGCTATTTCCCTATTTCTTGTCTTTGTGAAATACTGGAAATATCGCTTTTCTAGCTGATTGGATAGTCCTTTTCTGTGAGTATCTTAACAGTTAGAGGATCCGAGTGTCCAAAAGGATACGGGTGTCGGACACATCGACACGGGTACTTAAGCCAAAATCAAGGATCCATGTAACATAGCTGTATAGTTTATTTTGTCTTGTTTTGTGTTTTGGTTTCTTCATTGCTTTCTTGGATTTTCAAGTGTATTCCCTTGGTCCATCTTGTGGTTTGTTTCTTTACAATTTACCAAGAAGGACCAGAAGGGACGTGGAAACACCCTGAAAATGGAATTTTAGGGAGTGAAGATTGCATCAAGATTCCGTCAGACGCATTCAGACATCCACCACACAACCGCTGGAGTAGCATTTGTCTTTGTTTGAAGTTCTGAATTACATGGACCAAGGATAAATCAATCCGCTGAGCTTCTCCAGTTGATGGCTGCCAGTTAATCTAGCTTTTGAAGGAATGTTTTATTTTGGATCATGTCGAATTTTCTCATTGTCGGCAAATTAATTCCTTCAAACAAGATCTCAACTTACGATTATACTTTCTTGGTAGTTGATAGTTTGTGAGAAAGGAATTCACTTCTGGCCTTACGTGACTGACAACTTTACTACGTGTTGCACAGTTGTCGGACTTGTATAACAATGATGCAATATTCGATAAATTTGGTTGCTGCGTCAGTGGAGATGGTCTTCATTTTGCAACTGGATCTTACAGGTTTGTGCTTTCTAACTAGAAGGGGATCATATGAGCACATAGGAAAACTAGTCAAATCCCTATTCCTTCTTGTGTTTTGCATGTCAAACTCGTGCAGCTATGATAATTTCTATCTTTTGACTTAGCAATCAATTGCGTATTTTTTCCTATGGAGATGGAAGTGAAGAAGGGATGACAATTGAAGCTAGCAAAAATCCATCCAGGTAGCCTTTTGTTTTCCAGTTTTCCTTGTCTTGATCATCTCACCACTTTGTGCCAGGGGAAAATTGTTATCGCTGAAGGTTAAACACATTATCTGGGAACTGAGGTTTAGAAGCTCCTGCACGTTTCCTTTTATCATGTTTCTTATGTCCGCTCATGAAGTTGGTTTTGTAGCTACTTGCTAGATGCCTTGCACATTGTTCTAGTGTTGCACTAGACTCTCAGGCTCACTTGGCTCTTCTCAATTGCATATCCATCATTTTAGTTCTGTCCTTCAATACAGGAAGCCACATATGCAATCTGCTTCAAGAGCAAGGAGGTCATCCCTCAGCAACTTGACACGTGGGTTTTACCGACAAGGTTGGGCTTGCCAGTTCCTTGATTTTGCAAAGAAAAGGATTTATGGTTTCATACTTGTTGTTTCCTAATTTCTTCATCAGCTATTTCTCTCATTTTTCAGGTCACGAAAACTCTAGCCCTGGAAATAGTGAATTTTCTTGCAACTTGAATTCAAAGCTTCTACATCTGGCCTGGCATCCGAAAACAAACTTGATCGCTTGTGGCACTGGCAATAGCTTATTCTTGTACAATGCATAATTCCACACTTTTAAGCGAGGCAGATCAAGTACTACATGTAGATATCCTGTTCAGAAAAACAGTTTAGATGATACTATTGAATCCCAACAAAAATCATGGATGACACACGGACCCAACATTGCTTGAATTAAGTGATTTATCATGTCAGCAATGCCAATACATCAGATATTCAATTGGGGAAATCAGATACTCCTACTTATTTGATTTTACCCAAGGGTCCTGAAGGATGCTTGGTCGAGCTGTTGGTACTCTCTTTCGTGATTGAGCTGTGCTTCATCCTTTCCGTTGGAAGCCCTTGATCTATTTTTTGAGAGTTTCAACCTTACGTGGTAATTCAAGGAAAGATCTCAGGTGCGTACAATTGCTTCATGAGGGAGATTTTTATTAAAATGAGAGTGCATCCATGGAAAGATGATGTACTCGTTCTTTCCCTTGTGTTTGGCCATTTTTTTTGGACGTACATGTACATTTTCTTGGGAAGAAAAAGTGTACTTTAATGTCTAATTTGTTAAAGTTTTTTCTCCGATAAAAAAAGTTCAATTATATTTTTAATTTGTGCCCAAAAAAATTTGGAAAAGTGTTTGTGAAAATATTCTTTTTGCTTGAGAAAGAAAAATTTTTTTTTTTTCCAAAAGATGTAAAATAGGTGTGAGTTTCTTATTATTATTATTTTTTTATTTTTACTTTTGAACAATAGGTGTTAAAACTTAAACTCTTTGTATGGCTTGTAGTGCTTTTATTAATCTATCATTTGATTCTGGTGCATCATTTAGTATCAGGCCTTCTAAGCTCAGATCCATCCATTCTGGTCCATACGTCTCACCAGAAAGTATCTCATCATTGAAAAATCATGTCGGAGACTCGCTGGAATGCTAACCTCACCCTAACTCGTTAGATCTACTTGTCTTGCACATTTAAGATGAAAATCACATCCATATTCACCTAATTGGAATCCTAGAATCCTAGCTCCTCGAATCGCGACCGCCCATACTCTGAAACATCAAGCCTGATCGACCTCAACTAGCTTTGAAACCTTAAAATCGTGCTAGTACAAACTTTAGCCCTATTGAATTGATTTTAGTTGGATCCTAGTCGATGCAACACAATCCATTTTCTAACCTATTTGAAGTCTTGCAAACCTGTTCGAGTCTAATTTGTTCCTTCTAAAACCCGCGTGAGATCTGAGCTTGATTTAGCTGCTTGGCGCATGTTCATGACTTTCGAAACTGGATTTGTGATTTTTGAAACTTAATTGCACTTTAAACCTTACAAATCGAGCCCAATCGACTTGTATTTGCTTGAGAGAAACCCTAAAATGAAGTCACACCCTCGGAAATCAAACAAATCTGCTGATTTTGAGTGGATTCGCAATACTGCGGTTGACTTCGAGTGGATTTCAACCAGATCTGGTGATTTTTGGATGGATTAATATCCTTATTTTAGCTGGTGACCTTGGATATTGAGTGTTTGCTCATGGATTGCTAATTGCAGTTTGTATGTGGTTCTAGTTTCGGTAAATTTCATTTTTTGTTTCCTTTGTTCAATTGTCGATGTATTGTTCTTAGTTGGTTTGTGTATGTTTTTCGTTTGTTGTTTCAGATTTGTTTCTGATTAAATCATTGTTGGGATTTTAACTGAGCGGTTACAAATATATATAAAAAAATTTGTATACAAAACATTATATTTATGAGGATTGAAATTTATCACTTTCTACAAATCAAAAGGGCGACGATTCTCTCTCTCTCTCTCTCTCTCTCTCTCTCTCTCTCTCTCTCTAAGATAAACTGTCTAGGCGTCTTCCGGCGATTCCTCCGCTTGGGGGGTGGGGAGGATATGCCCTTTCCTCTCCTCCCTAAAAGGTTGTTTCTCCTTTTGTTTTCCCCTCGCTTCTCTCCACCCAGTTTTGACGTGGATCGGCACTGGCGTGCTATTGGGTTCATCGGTTTCTCTAGCCTTATAGCTTTGTCGATCTTTCTTGTCCAGTTTGGCTCCCATCGGCTTCTCATCGTTGGATGGGTACAGTCTCTACTTAACGGCGAAGTGGGGCCGTGGTGGATGGCGACAGGACACTGACCTTGTCCTTGCTGTTATCGTTGGCGGTAGGTGGTTGTGGAGGAGACTAGGGTTTCTTTTTGCAGGCTCAGCTTTTTAGGTGGTGGTCGACGATTTGGGTTTTGTCAATCTGGCGTTGATGGGGTGCCTCAGATCTGAGTTTTTTTGGTGAGATTGGGCGGCGATGGAGGCTGTGGATGGCGATGTTCTGGGTTTTTGGCAGCAAGCGGCGGCAGCTTAGTTACTTCTGGCGGCGATGGGATGCGAAGTTCACGGTGGTTTCTGAGGCGGCGGCTTTCTGATCATTTTTGGGACGCCACATACAACGGGTTTACGATGGTCTTGCTTTACGGCAGTGACGGCTTGGCGTTTTGATTTCTTGATCAGCGACGGGCATTTAGGGTTTGGGGTGTATTTGGGCTTTATTGTTGTTCTAAACTCCTTGTATTGTGGCTTTTAGGTTTTTTTTGGTGTTTGGGTATTGTCCCTTTTGCTATGTATGGTTTCATCTGGGTTTTAAGGCCTTTTAGGTGCTGGGCTTTTGCCCTCAGAGGTTTTTTTTGTTGTTGGCATCTTGTTAATCAAGGGTTTGGATCTCGATAGGTACTTGTTGCTTTTCTTCCTGCTCCTTTTAATTTTTGTAAGCACTTTAAAGATTAATAATTTTTTTAGGCCGTTCAAAAAATATATATGAGGGTTGAAAACTTACTAGCTAGTTTACTTTGGTTTATTGAGGTATATGATCTAAATGAATTTGTATTTACTCTTGACTTTTATAAATGATTCAGTGCAGACAATATTTTTGAAAAAATAAATATATGTACAAATAATTTTAATGCATTATTTTTAACACAAGAAGTTTGCTTGAACCCCCTCAAAAGTCAGTGGAGTTGCCCTTATTGTTTCTATTGATCGGTGATTGGGTTGATTGTGTTATGTCTTTGCCCCCTTCAAAAGTCAGTGGAGTTGCCCCTATTGTTTCTATTGATTGGCGATTGGGTTGATTGTGTTATGTCTTTGCCGATGTGCTTGAATGTCGAAATGGCTCATTAGGTAGAGGAAGAAGGGGCAATACATGTACAACATTCATGGTGAACAATGGTGATATTAATAACTTTGGCACACAAGTTGTTATAGGAATGAGATTGAAGAGCTGAGTACATAAATTGTTACCTTGAGTGATAATGTTCAATTATTGTTGTTGAATAGACAAGTTGTAACCTTGACTAGGAAGGTGCACCGTCTACTACCTCCAATAATGATTCTCAAAGGTTTTTTTTGAACGGCGAAAAAAGAAGATATTATTTATATTTGAAATGAAAACAAAGACTAAAAGGAGCAAGGAGAAAGGCAATAAGTACTCATTCGAGACCCAAACTCTTGATTGGCAATATGTCAACCAAGAAAACACCCCAAAGGCCGAAGCCCAGCACCAAAAAGGCTTACAAGCCCAGATAAGACAATAAACATAAGTGGAACAAAGCCCAAACACCCAAAAATGGCCTAAAAGCCTGAATACACAGTTAAGCCCAAAAAATCAAAACCCTAGCCCAACTACAGACACTTCCCAGCCACCATCCAATTACTACTGGCAACCCACAACCCCATGCAAACCACCACCAACAGTACAACCCAATCGGACCGAGAAGACAAATCACACCAGAGTCTAGAAAACGGAAGAGCAATGTCGCAGCACACCCGTCTTGGAAACACCCAATAATTGTATATCAACGGCCCCTCCACCGCTAGACGCAGGTCACCATCGCCGTTAGGCCAAACGGGACTCGCTTAGGAATGAGTCGGCTGGTAACCACGCAAACCACACCCACTAAAGACCCATGAGCAAACCTTGTTTTAACTACAAGAAGGGGAACAACATTGATGATTAGCTTGTCGAATCTTATGAAAATTTTAATCCGAACAAGTTTGAGGAGATGACCCTCAATTCAAATGAGTTTAAAAAGGTGACAAAACTCAGTTATTTCGAATTTATCCTTTTTTATGAGTATCCAAATGAAGACTTTAGTGATGATTTTGGAAGAGCTCCCATTCTTGAGTTTGCATATTGGAAATTTGATGATGGTGGTGATGATGTTTCTATCTTTGATGAACTCTCACATCAAGAGTTCGAAGATTATCCCGTCTCTGAGACTAGTGCTAATTTAGAAAGTGTTCCTATATATGACAAGTTTGAGGTAAAGTTCTGTGATGAAAGAAGAAGAAGAGTTAATCTTATTAATCAATGAGTCTTTCTTGCTACTTAGGAAGATAATGAGCATATTTAAGACGCAAGTTGTAGGTAGAGAAAAACTATGACTTTGGGATTGATGATACTTTCAATATCTATCTTCCACCTTGTTTAGGATGGAATACATGTAAGATTTTCAAGGTTACGTGGCATTGGTATTTGAAAACAAGTCTTATTCCACAACCTTTCCGACTTGAAATACTCAAAAGAGAGCAACAACAAGCCTGGTATTTGAAAACAAGTCTTAGCTATGATATAAAGTTGAAATTTGCATGAAGGGTCATTTGATAAAGGAATTCATGCACCCACATGCCTAATTCTATGCTTTCTTGAGTTGGTTGTCTTGAGTTTTATTGTCTAATTTGATGATAAGTTTTTATTTCTTCCTCTAGAGGGGGATTGAAATAAGAGTATTTGTGTCATTTTAGCGTCTTTGAGTGTTAGTAGGGTTTTGTAGTATGTAAATAAGTTTATATGTCTTTTATTTAGAAGTTTTTCTTATTATTTAAATAATAACAGATATAAAAGCTTAAACAGTATTCTCTTTTAGAAATTCTCTATTTAATTAATCTACCATTTGATTTTGTTGCATCATGGAGAGTATATTTTGGCAACTAACTTCTTTTTTCGGCTTTTTTTGGGTTGTATTTGGCTACATGATATTGGGTTTGTGAAGCATGATTTGGTTTGACTTGTTATTTCGCTGACAATAACGAGGAGCGTTGTACAGTGAATACTTAATTATGAGAGTATCAGAGACAAAAATTAATCATGATTATTTAGAATAAAATGATAAAAAATTAATATCTTCGCATCGGTTCAAACATATTAAAAATTGGTGCACTTAATTTCTTAGACTATTTATACATTAAAAATATGATTAAAAAATTAAGTACTCCAATTTTAAATCCGTTTGAACTGGTGCGAAGATCTTAATTTTTTGATCATTTTATCCTAAAAGGTCAAAATTAATTTTTATCTCTAGAATTCTCATAATCAAGCATCTGTTCTTTATTTGTGATCTCGTAGAACAAATATTTATTATAAGAGTCTTAGAGATAAAAATTAATTATGATTCTTTAAGATAAAATAATCAAAAAAATAATATCTTCGCACTAGTTTAAATAGATTAAAAATTGAAGTACTTAATTTTTTTAGACTGCTTATATATTAAAGAATTCGTTGAGCGCCCAAACAACCTTACTTATATCGGATTGAGCTAATTTTTATAAAAACTCATATAAAAAATATTATAAAAATAACTTACGGTTTAAATCACTATAGGTCCATAATGAGTCCAATAAAAATCAAAAATAAATATTCAACAAAGACATTTCTTTTTCTACGTAGGCTTTAATTGGAACTTGAAAAATGGGGTGTGAAAGTTGAAACAGAAATGCTATATACACAGCAAAAGTCCACAGATTTTGTGCACAGATTTTTTGTGGGACCCACTACGAGTTCCACACAAATAATCCGAGTCGTTCATTAAATGTAAAACATTTTTTCAAGGGCCTCCGCTAAAAATCAGCTCAATCCGATACGTGTAAGTGCTTGATTCAATCATCTAAATTTTCATTATCTTGAAATTCGAATGAAAAGTTAAATAATTGAATCGAGCATCTATAAGTATTGGATTGAGTTGATTTTTTGCAGGGGCCCTTGAAAAAATGTTTTACACTTAATGAACGACTCGGATTATTTGTGTGGAACCCGTAGTGGGCCCCACAAAAAATTTGTGCACAAAATTTGTGCATTTTTGCTGTGTATGTAGCATTACTCAAGTTGAAACAGAAGAGAACAGTGCCGTTCGGGCGCTGTCTCAGTAGCCAAATCCTTATCATCATCAGAATCTAATACGGCAACGGCGATTGATGGACGTGTTTCAGTATAGATCTGTTCCTCAATGCAATGGCGTGTGAGAGATCGATCACTTCTCATCAATTCGTCGAAGCTTTGCAGTCCAAACCCACTTCTCCCAACCTAGATTTGGGTTTCTCAAAATACGGGATTCTACAGCTGTCCTTTCTGATAAACACGTGTTCTACACGTGACCAAAAATCTAGAACCTTCCCACTTGGATTCTTCACTTCACCCTTTGTGCCTTTTCATTCCCCTTTCACTTTCAACTACCAATACCCAACAGTTTAGGGTCTGAGCAAAATTGGTTTTTGTTTCTTGCTCTCCAAGACTTTTTACCTTGAAACACATAGAGGGACAATAAAAATTTGTAAGTCTTTTCCCTTGATCTCTTTTGGTTCCATAGAATGATAGAATTAGTGAGTTTGGCAATATCAATTTATTTTTTTATGTGGGGGTTTTGAAAGCCAAAAATAGCATTGGGTTTTTAGGGTTGGAGATGTAAGTTTTTGTTGTTGTTGCAATCTCTGTACTTCTCTTTTGTGTGGGGAAGGGGTCTGGAATTTCAGTTACTGTGTTCATAGTTCTTATCCCTTTTTGGAGAGTTTAGGTCATTCTTTGTTCATAGTTTCTTTGTTTCTTTTTGTCTGGAACTGTTTTTGAGCAATGTTGATCTGGTTGTCTCTTTTTTTGGTGCACTGAGTGAATTCAGTGGGTACTAATTAGTATAGCTGGTAAAGTAGATGTCTTTGAGTGATGTATAACTCTCTTTGGGAGCCAAGTATATATTGCTTTTGTTATTAGTGTACTGATCTGACTGGTATTGCAGTTTTATGCAAATAATATTAATGCAAGTTTGTATCATAGTTGTCAAAGGCATGTCTAAGTGTGTGCCTATCTGCGAGGCGCAATTGAGCACATGTCTAGTGTGCTGAGGCTACGTGGAAAGAGCACTCGAGGACTATGCTTTTGATAGGTGCAGTTCAGGTGTGTGCTTTTGTGTGGCGCAATTGTGGCGCGAGGCGGGTGCCTTGTGCGCCTCATTGGAACGTTTAATTGACTTATGTGTGTTGATTGCAATGATTTATATCAAGAGTTATGGTTTTATGTAATGGATTAATACTTGTTTGGTTATTTATTTGGGTAAAGTATGGATTACCTCCATGAGGTTTGGTCGTTTGGCGACCTCCCTAGGATTCACTAATGACCACATCATTTACCTGTGGTTTTGGAGTAAAGTGCTACAGTTAGCTTTTTAGTCCAAACTAACGGAAAGTGAAAGACACGCGCTAGTTACGAGGCTTGTCATGAACAAAAAAATTAAATAAAGATGAGTTTCAATGTAAGAAGACGATATTACCCTTCTTCTCCAAAACAATGCTGAAACTTAACCCCTAATCCACTGCCCTTGTCCATCTTCTTCATACCAAACCATACCATGGTGGTCATTTCGTCTCCCCACCAACGGAACCATTGTTGCCACCTACCCCTTCACCATTGACCCATATCCAACTTGTTCCCCACTGTAGCAATCTGCCAATTCCATATTCCTCGCATCAAATCCACTCCACGTAATTGTCCACAATCAAAACCCATAATATTTGGGCACCCACTACCCCAGCAACCCAACATATTGGTGATGAGTTGGTGGGTATTTGAGATTGGTACCTAATAACAATTGCTTATGGCGGTGAAACTGTGAAGTTACAATTGCTTACAGCACTCGCTGGTCTCTCTCTCTCTTTCTCCTCTCCCCTACGCACCAACTCCAGCTCACGAACTCCACGAGAAACCCAACTTCGAACTCACCGACGTCAACTATAGCACAGTAGAACTCCACAATGGTTGAATCGATCTGCACGGCAGTAAAATCAAACTCGCGTACGACGGAAAACAAGCTTGACAATAGAAAAATGGAACTCCAAAAGGATGGCGGCGGCAAAATCGAACTTGACAACGGCGGAAACGGACAACTCAATGACGACGACGGCGGAAAAGTTGTTCGTATGGTTTTGGCCCTTTTGGGTTTGTGGGTTTTGTCGTCAATTTTTATTTTGTGGTTTGTGGGTTATCAATTGGTTTGCTAATCGGTTTGTGGAAGATGGCCGGAATCGGCTAACGATCTGTAGAGAGACCGAAAGAAGATGAGGGTGTTGGAGATGCTCTTAACTGAAAGGGTAGCGTGGTCTTTTTACTTCTGTCGTTAACGGAGTTAGGAGTTGCACATTACTCCAAAACCACAGGTGGGCAACGTGGTCATTAGTGGACCCAGGGAGGTCATCTACCAAACAGGAAAACCTCAAGGATGTAATCCATACTTTACCCTATTTATTGTTTGGTTAATTCCTTTTTGATGACAACCTTTTGTGGACAATGTTTGCATGGTATTTTTTTATGTTGTGCATGTGTGTCTCTTATTCTTCATAGTAGATGATCTGGTGGGTAGAGTTCAGCCTATCCACGGAAGATCGGATCATCGGTTCTTGTGGAATATAAGATTTGATTTATGATCTTAGATGAAATTGGACACACCATTGGTAGGGCTTTAGCTCAATGTTTTATTAGGTTTGTCATATCTACGGGAAATGATATAAGTTTCAACTCATTGTGCTAGTACATTTTATGTGTTTTGAACGACACTATTTTGGGGGGGTAATTGTTTGACATTATAAGACAAAATTAGCACCTCTAGGTTATTATGAATGCTTTTGTTCTCTGAATTTAAACATAGTTAATATATATGTGCATTTGATGTTGTTGACTTTGATTCATTAAAGAGTGAGATTCTGGTCAATAGTCTTGGTGAGTTGAGTCATGACATTATATGTATAATAGTTATTAATTATTGGTGGAATCCACGTCCCGATGTAGGGATTGATGATACTCGCTTTGTTTTTTTTTTTTGTTAACATAGGATGTATCTCCACTCCCAAACGGGATATCCACCTAGGGTTGGTTGCAGGGAGCCAACACCCGCAGAAATTAGTTAGAAGCAGCTAGTAGGGGGACCATTGGATGTGCCCATGAGACTACCCACATGGATTTCACCTCCCAATTGGTTGTTCTACCCCTGAGAATCAAACTCACACTTCTTGGGTGGGAGCAAACCCCTTGGCTCGTGGAGACAACCCTTGTTGGATGATGATACTCCCTTGAGGAAGCTTGTTAGTTTTGATTATACTAACCCTGCAAGTGGATACAAATATCTGACATTTGTAATAAGTTAAGTGGGTCTTAAGGATGTTTTTGTAAACGTTGATTAAATATAATTGTTGGCAATTTAACTTAATCAACATGTAATCGTAATCTTAACCCGGGGGAGATAAATAAGTTTTTAATAACATGGAGGTTGAAATGTACTTTGAGATAGGGACGAGAGTGCAATTATAATTCTGTAGAGGTATGATGACTACGGTGTAAGAGAAACAGTTTGGGTTCATGCCTGGAAGATCAACCATGGAAGCTATCTACCTATTAGGGCCCGTTTGGATGCGGAAAAAGAATTGGAGGTATTAGTTAATAAGGGGGGATTAAATAGCAACAATGATATAGGTACCGACGGCCGGGGAGGGAAATCGTACCGACCGGCCGCGCCGGGCCTTCTCCGGCCACCGGATGGCAGATCCGAGCCGTCCAAAAATTCTATAAAAAAAAACCGAGGGGCTTTACGCGAGAATCAACGGCATCCGAGGTGTGTAGGGTGCTTGATCCGAGCACCCCTTTTCTGAGCACCCCAGCTGTCGCTACTCATAGCAGTACTCATTAAATAGTGATTGGTTTGGATGAGGTATTAGAGAATGAGGATTAAATAATACTTGGTTTGGATGAGGTATAAATTGGGGGTATAAGGGATGGTGGATGATGTAAAAAACTGTCAAATGACTTTTTTGCCCTTGTGCAGTGTTAAGTTAGATTATTCATTATGATTAATATAAAATTGTAAAAATTAATTACTTTTTCATAATTAAGAAATAATAATTTAATTCAATAATAAATTAATCAATTTAATAAGTAAAAACAATTAAAATTTATTTTTTAAAAGTTCTTTTTTAATAATTTCATGTTTTAAGTTTGGTTTGGGGGAAGCTCAGAAAAAAAATTAAGTATTCCAAATTTCAATCCGTTTGAATTGGTAGGAAGATTTTATTTTTCTAATCATTTTATTCTAAAGGGTCATCATTAAATTTTGATTATAGGGCTCTCGTTAATTAACCCTAAGAAAGTCGTAAAACCAAATATCTCTTAGGATTAACTAACGAGAGCCCTAGAGTCAAAAATTAATTACGACCCTTTAGGATAAAATGATCAAAAAAATAAAATCTTCGTACCAGTTTAAACGGATTGAAAATTAGAGCACATAATTTTTTAATATATAAACTGTCTAATTTTGTGTTTTTTAGAGCACCAAAATTTTTAAAATTCGTTTTCTAAAAGTGTATTTTTTTATGCTGATAATTTTGTGTTTTTTTTTTAAGTGAATGACTGAATGGGTTGGGTTGGAACTTGTAAGAAACACATGGGATAATTTTTCCTTCTTCTTATCCTTGTTCTTATCGGCTACGCCTAATTTAACATATATATATATATAGAGAGAGAGAGAGAGAGAGCGCGCGAGCGCGCGCGGCGGCAGAAGAAAAAGAAGAAGATCTTCTGTACAATGGAAGAAGAAGAAAACGATCTGCTGTGCATTCACGATCGTTCTTCCTCCCTCTCTCTGATTTGCTACTGTTCTTCTTCTTCTCCTTTTCGTTTTCCTCTGTTTAATCGAAAACACCGAGCAAATTGGGGGTTGGGAAGGGGGATGAGGAGGGGTGTTCTCGTCAATTTTTGAGGGGGATTAGGGGGTATAAGATATGGACACCTCAAACCCTCGCCATCGGCAACACCCCTGAATACCCTCTTCTCCGGTATTAGGGAAGACCAGGAGAAAATAATCCCAGCCTCAAACGGCTTCTCAAATGAGGGATTAAGCTATGGGACCAAGTTTCAATAGGGGGTACCTTCATAATAACGCATCCAAATGGGCCATTAAGGAGAATGGTAGAAAGAGCAAAGAAGAAGATCTCCATATGGTTTTCATAGACTTAGAAAAGGCTTATGATAGGGTGCCTAGAGACATTATATGGTGGGTTCTGGAGAGAGAGGGAGTAACCAAACTCCAAAGGGTATATCGAGGTGATTAGAGACATGTATGAAGGTGCCATCAATACCATTCGATCACTAGTAGGGGAAACGAGTGAAATTTCCAATCATTGTAGGATTGCATCAAGGGTCAGCCTTGAGCTCGTACCTCTTTGCCTTAGTTATGGATGAATTGACTAGACAATTTCAGGAGGATATCCCATGGTGTATGATGTTTGCAGATGACATTGTCTTCGTAGATGAAACTGCTAGAGGTGTTAATACGAAACTAGAAATTTAGAGGAAAGCATTAGAGTCAAAGGGTTTTCGGATAAGTAGGAGTAAAACTGAGTATATGATGTGCAAGTTTAGTGGTACTAGCAATGCGCACGAAGAAAGAGTGATGATCCAAGACCAGGAGATACCTAAGAGTGATCATTTTACGTACTTAGGCTCAATTATTAGTAGAGATAGAGAGATTGTCGATGATGTGACCCATAGGATCCAAGTGTGGTGGCTCAAGTGGAGGAGCGCTACTGGTGTATTGTGTGACAAGAGGGTACCCATAAAATTGAAAGAAAAATTCTATGGAACTGCCATCAGACCAGTGATACTTTACGGGACAGAATGTTGGCCTATTAAGAAACAACAGGTGAACAAGATGAGTGTAGCGGAAATGAGAATGTTGAGGTGGATGTGTGGTAAAACTAGACGAGACATGATTAGAAATGAAACGGTTTGTGAGATGGTAGGTATAGCACCCATAGAAGAGAAGTTGAGGAAAAGTAGGCTAATGTGGTTCGAGCATGTCTGCCGTAGACTAGAAGATGCAGTAGTTAAGAGAGTGGATATGATAGCTTTGGGTAGCAATGCTATGGGGAGGGGTAGACCTAAATTGACATTAGATGTTGTGGTGCGCAACAATAAGAGTATAGTAGGTTTGCGTAAACAAGTGGCCCTTGATAGAGCTCAATGGAGGAAATGATTCATATAGCCGACCCCAAGTGATTGTGACTTAAGGCTCGGTTTGGTTTGTTTATGAAATTCAGGAATTATAATTTGTTGCAGACTGGCTCTAGTTTCCATTAGAAGCCCGGTCCAAATTTCACCTTAGAGGCTTTCCCATAGTCTCTATAAATGTCGTTATGCTCTGTAAGTTACACACAATTCTCGATACACGAAATTGGGCTGTATGAAAGAAAGGAAAGAGATCACGTTTGAGTCTATGCTTGGGTTTGTGATCGAGACAAAAGGGGAACATGACAGTCGGCAGAAGATCGTGAGGTTTTGTTGAATCTAGATCAAAGCGCAATAACTAGAAGGTAGTGATTGTGTCATGGGAGTAAAGGAATACCCTAATCCCACCTTGGGGGGTTTTCTATTAATTTTTGTTTTCTAATCTGTATGCGTTGTCACTGGGTCTTTAGGATTCAATCCCTATCATCCGTGCTTTTCAAATAACACAATAACCATTTATGCTTTTCATTTCGTGAGATTTGTTTTTGTTTGAATTGTCGATTTACTACTTTGTTAACATATGATTTTATTAACAACCATTTTGGTGCAGGATAGATTTTCAAGAAATATATGATTTTATTAACAACCATTTTGGTGCAGGATAGATTTTCAAGAAATATATACCACTATTTTTTGATCTTGAAGAATTTTTAATTGATCAACATTAATTTATTTTGGTATGGTTTTCTTTTGGTTTCTCCAATTTACTATGTTTTATGGTTCACAAGATTCAAGGTTAGTTTCTAACACTCCTTCCATCCCATTTTGCTTGCTCTGTACGGGGAACTCAACTTTTTGAGGGAAAGGCTAAAGAGATCTCTAACATATTCCTTATTCTCTACTTTGAAATTGCGTTGAATCATTTATGAGGGTTATTACACGCTTTTTCTTTGATTTTTCAAAGAGAGTAAATGATTTGAGACGTCCCAAAATAGAATACTAAGCATGCAAAATGGGATGGAAGGAGTAATCTATATTTCTTTCTATATTATTTGGAGTGCTATTATTATAAATACCATTGTACGTGGTATGACAAGGTGATGTTGATGCTTATAAAGTTCGAGATTGATCTCTCTTTTCTTCCTACTTTTGGGTATCCGTGTGAATTAACCAATTGTTGTCATCCCAAGCCTAGTGTTTGTTGACAATCATCGGGTTTTAAGAAGAGTTGTTGCGTAGATCTGTTTTCCTCCACTCGCTCCCTTGCATCAACTTGTACTAGAGCTTGCGCTTTATTCTAGATCATGGCATGGTGACAAGCTCATTATAGTGTTTTAAAAGACACCTAGGCGTTGAGGCAAGGCGAAGTGCAACCAAAGCACTTCTAACACCTTGAGGTTTTACCTAATGCTCTTGAGGCGCGAACGACATGAGGGCCGAGTCTCAGGTTTTCTATTAATGCCCAAATCATGAGCCCTAGCTGAATTAAATGGAAATCCCAGTAGCACTCAGCAGTTGAGCACAAGAAATAATGTTTGAACATGTGGATGTTATTCTTTGTGTTTGTTTTTTCACCAGTGTTTGCTTATTTCAAAATTTCGTCAATAATAGAGTTCGATTTGTGTGAGAACCCATCCCACATTGGGAAAAAGTGAAAAAGGATGTGGAATATAAGTAAAGGCCGACCATTACTATTAACTTGAGGTTGACCTTTTGAGCCACGTGGTTAGGCTAAGAGTTAAGCAGGTCAGTTGGAGCGGGTCGTTACAATTTGTTTTCTACAACTTGTGCCTTTCTCTAATGAGGCGTGCGTCTCACCCCACACCCAGGCTTCAAAATGGGCCAAAGCACCATGGTGCGCTTGGGATTTGTAAGACACTGGTTTATAGTGGTCGATCTGCTGTTGTGCACAAACGTAGTAAGGTTGCACGATTAGTTGGTTATGGGGGGATTAGTTGGTTACGAGGATGGTGTTAAATTGTTGATAATCCACATCACAACTCTCCCACTAAATCGACTCTTATTGGAGGAGGAGGAGGCTAGCTTTGAGTGGTCGTTTATATAACAAAAGTTCTATGTCGGATTGAGTTGTGGATCGATACTTTATATATTATCATGCCCTAATTGTAACATCCCACATCGGGGAGTTATGAAAGCCTTGAGTAGTATAAGGTAAGGCTGACTAACTACTATTAACCTGAGGTTAACCTTTTGAGCCGCGTGGTTAGATTAAGGGTAAACAGGTCAGCTGGTGTGGGTCGTTACAGGTGCTATCAGAGCCGACAGCCGGCACCAACTGGAAGCGTGAGGCGGGTCTCGCGAGAAGACGTGCTTGGGTGGGCCTGACAAATGAGGAGCTTGAGGTGCTTGTCGTGCTTGGGAGGGTCCCACATGAGAGGAGCTTGAAGTGTTTGTCGTGCTTAGGCGGGACTTGTCACACATCGCTTGGGGGGTGAAAGTGATGGACCGTGTGGTGCAATGGGGACGTTGCAGCCAAAGTGGAGAGATTGTAACATCCCACATCGGGGAGTTATGAAAGCCTTGAGTAGTATATAAGGTAAGCCCGACCAACTACTATTAACCTGAGGTTAATCTTTTGAGCCGCATGGTTAGGCTAAGGGTAAACAGGTCAGCTAGTGTGAGTCGTTACACTAATGTGATTTGGTTGAAGTAGCTACCATGGGAAAGTATCCCCTCTTACTACAATGTGCAACATCTTTACCGTAGTGTTTTAAAGACCAATACCTTGGTGAGTTATCAATGAGTAATTGTTCCAAAAGCATAAATTGCTTTAAAATGGGCCTAACCATGTATATCAAGCTATCCAACATTCTCACCCACGTGCAACCCGTCTTGCAATTGAGATGCAAACACCACACACCAAGCAAATCAAAATGTGGGGAGGAAAGCTGAATGCAATCGAAAAACTTTTGTACCAAAGACCTCTTAGAAACTTAAGCTCTGTTATCACAATAAGTGCAAGGAAATGGGCCTTTACGAGGTAATATCAACCTGTCCAACAATCCTCTTAGAAACTTAAGTTCTGCTATCATAATAAGTGGCCTTTACAAGGTATATCAAGCTGTCCAACAAACTTTACAAGAAAAGTTTGTTTCCTCAAGGTTGTGCTTGGATAAGAAAGAATTAAATTTGTTATACTGTTCTATTTTTACAAAGGTGGATTCAAAAGAGTTTAGGCATATCAAATAATACTGATTTAGGAAAAGTGGAGGATGGGTTTTTCTCAAGCCGGGTTGGAAGATGCAACTGGATTTTTTCTTCAATAGGTGGGGTTTTAAGATTTATTAGTTTATTAGGAGTATTTTATTTTGGTATTGTTTGCCTAGAGTATTTAGTTTTCCGTTTTTGAGAAGATTTTGTTTTCTTATTTTAATAAGTTTCTTGGTTTACAAGGATTATACTTAACTCGTAGTAATTGGTTTTTTCTTTAATTTGCAGTAATTGGTTTTCGCTTTAACTCGCAATAATTGGTTTTCCCTTTTTGTATTCCTAGGATTACATGTACTATAAAAGGAGTTGTAAGCCTTAGACTTTGGGTGATTTTCTTAGAGTTACAATTTGGAATAGATCTCTATTTTCTCTTTTGTGGGTATTCTATGTGAATCAACCAATTGTTGATGCCTTTAATCCTAGTGTTCAAGGAGAATCATCAGGTTTAAAGAAGTATTGTTGCTATCTTCTTGGTTTGATTTTTCTTTCCACGAGCTTCCCTGCATCACTTTATTATATGCTTTTATGGCTTTTGGATATGTAGACGATCCTTCCTATTATTTGACTAGTGTTTGTAACTTGCTATGTTGAATTTGCCTTTGCTTGACCCTTGAATTATTTGTCTATTGCATATTTTTTGTTTTTATCCGTAGCATATGCCTTAGTGTCTGAACCACGTGCGCCTATTGCCTCTAAGAACTTCGGCTTGTACTAGTGATTTATCATAGGTAAGTTGTCATGAAGAACAAATGGCAATCTTAATCTTTCTCACAAGGAAGGTACTTTAGTTAAATAAGTGTAGTCTGTAGTTCTAAAATTACTACCCTCTAATTGTTTAGCATTCAAGTGGTTTCAGTATTCACTAATAAGATCAAAAAACTAATTGGAGAGTTTGGTGGAAGGGTAGTGGGGAAGGGAGGGAAGATTGGTATGTCGTTTCGACGTTTCCCTTCCAAGTGCGAGAGAGGACTTAGTTGGGGGCTATGGGGTGTTGGTAGACATTTTGAGTTGCTTTGTGAGTGGTTTTGGAGCTTCCCACGGAAGCACGAGTCTATATTGCATACTGCTGTTAATAGTAAATGTGGGCTCGATGTCCATTGGTTGGATTCTTCGCATGTTGGATTGAGGACTTTTTGCTCTTCAATGAAACTTATGTCACAAGATTTTTTTGATTTTCCTACTTTGATAGTTTGTCATTGGCAATGGGGAGTTAGAGCATTTGTCTTTGGGAGAGTATTTGAAGGGAATATTTGATTTAAATCTTTTGATCGCTTATCAATTCACATCATCTAAGAATTACGAAGAAGTGAGCGTTTTAAGTAACTTGGCTCAATTATTAGTAAGGATGGAGAGATAGGGGGTGATGTAACACATATATAGTACAAGTTGGATGGATCAAGTGGCGGATATAAGAATGTTGAAGTTGAAATTCTACCGTACTGATTTAAGGCCAGCCATGTTATACGACATGGAGTGTTAGGCTACTAAAAAATCACATGCGAGTCAAATGAGTGTATAGCTGAAATAAAAATGTCGAAATTGATGGGTGGTTACACTTTGCGAGATATGATTAGATCAAAACCTTTGTTGAATGGTCGGTGTAGCCTTAGCATCGATAAAGTAGAAGATGAGAGAAAAAAGATTAAGGTTGTTTGGACATGTCTATCGTCAATCAGCCAATGCGATAGTTAGGAAGAGTGATGTGGTTTTGGTAGAGGGTAACACTAAGGGGAAGGGTAGACCATAATTGACTTTTGAGGTGGCAATTCAGAAGGATCTAAATTTTTTGAATTTGAGGAGCTTAATGGAAGAAACAGATTCATGTAGTTGATCCCCAATTAATTGAGATTTAAGGCTCTGTTAGGGTTGGTTTATTTTTACCATCTTTATGAGAGGATAAAATACTATTCTTTATTTTAACTGTAAAAGCATCTCCAACCAATCTCTATATTGGTCCTCTAACTCTAAAATAGAGAACAAGTTCACTCCAACCATACTCTTTATTGGGTCTCTATTTTAGAGACCCAAATTTGGTTCTCTATATTTAGAGATGTTTGCAACAAATTGAGTATGATCTCTATATGAAAAACTTATGTATATCATAAAATATATTGTTCTGATGTATATAAATTTGATATTGTTCAACACGTATCGACAATATCTACAAAATGAGACCACTATTGAATATATTTTGTCAACATTTGAAAAAATTAGTTTTTAGTATTTGGAGGGAAACTTGAGTTTTAAAAAGAAATGAATGGATTTTTGAAATATAGAGATTGGAATGGAGATTTGTGGTTGGAGTGTATGTGAATAGTAACATTTTCTATATTCACTTTTTGCATAAAATATAGTTTTTTGAGTCTCTAAAATGAAGAAATGAAGAGTCATGGATTGGAGTTGCTCTAATGCTTAGTAATAGTGGTTATCTTTCCTTCCTGTTGATTCTTTTTAGTATTCCGCGAATAACACAGAGTACAAGTTAGATGGATCAATTGGTGGAAATGAGAATGTTGAAGGGAAAATTCTACCATACTGATGCAAGGCCAACCATGTTATGCGACACGGAGTGTTGGGCTACTAAGAGCAACATGTGAGTAAGATGAGTGTAGCTGCCTGAAATAAGAATGTTGAGATTGATGTGTGGTGAGACTTTGCGAGATAGAATTATATCAAAACCTTAACTGAACGGTCGGTGTAGCCGCAACACCGATAGATTATAAGATTAAGGTGGTTCGGACAGGTCTATCACAGATTGGCTGATGCAGTAGTTGGTAGGATTGATATGGTTTTGGTAGACGGTAACACTAAAGTGAGGGGCTGACCATAATTGACTTTTGAGGTGGTAGTTCGGAAGGATCCAAGTTTTTTGAATACGAGGAGCTTAATGGAGGAAAATGATTCATGTAGCGGACCGTAATTGATTGAGATTTATGACTCAATTAGGTTTAGTTTGCTTTTATCATCTTTAGGAGAGGATACAATAAATTCTTTTATTATTTTAACTGTTGATGATTAGGAATAGCGTTTAACTTTAGTAATTTCTTTGTGCAATATGTTTACCAAATCTCTTTTTTAGTACTGTGAAAACATTGTTAGCTTGTGGACTTATAAAAAGCAGCATTGTTCACTTATGTAGCGATGACGAACTTGGAGAAGGAGCAATGGTAAGCTGTTAAAGTGGAGCTCGATTTGGCTTGGGACTCTATGCAAATAGAAGAGTGCCAGAAATTTGAATTACTCGAGCATCAGAAGTCAAAAACCCATTATAGAAGAAGAATTTGTGGAAATTATAAGTTTAAACTGTTTGAATACTGGTCAGAGTACTACCAGTATTTTGGATCATTGCCTCTCGCCAATGAATGATGGAAGTCTTTTGTCTGCATCACCTATTTCTTCAGCCCCCATCTGTCGGCAATTCTGGAAAGCAGGAAATTATGACGAGGGGCTTCCTTCGAAGTCTATACCTAAAAGTATTCGTCTATCGAGAATTTTATCTTTATCTTGGATGGATTTTCACATGATGGCTTGGTAACTTTGTGTGCATAAGTTGAGCATCTCATTATGGGCTTGAAAACAGTGAAATTTACTCACTGAAATGCTCAACCTGGTGGTTTAACTCATCATCATGTTTGGTTGTGCTAATATCCAAGATTAAGTTCGACTTTGATGTTTGCTCTGGTCATCAAGTTAAAACACACATGAGCACATTACCTATTTGTTTGCTGTTGCATTTATGGTCCACTTTGACAGGTCTTCTTTTTTATATTTTTATATATTTTTTCTGGTTACAGATGGCAGTAGTTATCTACATATTCACCCCAAGTTCCTTCATTCAAATGCCACTTCACATAAATGGGCCTTTGGAGGTATGTACAGATTTGACATGTTCCAATTAATGTTACCGCATCCTATTCACCCCTCAATAACTCATTTTAACAGCATTTTTCATGTTGCAACTTTTTCAATCTCTAATGCCGTATGTAACCTCATGTTTGCAGCCATAGCGGAGTTGCTTGATAATGCTGTTGATGAGGTAATATGTTGTGCAAACTGTTACTAGGAGTTGAGATTGTTAATTGTGTTGTTACGTAATTTTGTGCAATTATTTGCTCGAATGATTCAAATTGCAATGTGAGATAATTTCGTAAAATTGGCAACTTCTCATGTGCGATGGCTTGGCCTACCCTTGGGCTCTGATATCACTTGTAACGGCGCTAATTTTCCTGACAAGTTCCAAACTTATACTCAACGCTGTACCAAATCATTGATTCTGTAGGTCACTAGATATGTACTTTCCCTTTTGTACAGCTCCAATTCTCAAGAAGTTATTTACAAATGAAACCCTGAAATTTCAAATAAGTAAGCTGCATATGCTCAAACTTTTTCGAGGATGGTGATTTGATATTGTGCTTTATGTAAGTACCAATTAACTCGCTCCAAAGGGATTGAAGTGCTGAAAGCCATCAAGAAATCCCGACCCTATCTATGAATTATTTCCAAAGGGTTCCTTCTACAGCTGCAGAAACATGGCTAAAGCTAAATTTGAATAGGAAGCTTTGTAAAAAAGGTCGGCCCAAGACGATAAAAGGGGGAACAGAGAGGAAGTACGGAATAGAACAACCATAAAAGCTCAAAATGTTTTGAGTTACAATTTTCTAACAATAAGGTAAAGGCAAAAAGGATCTAAATTCAAAAGAACCATTCGACAGAAGCAATGGTGAATTGATACATTGGCGTGATTCACCAATTCATCTTTCGGTTCAGTCTCACTGACTGGTTCAGGTCGTCCTCTTCTGGTTCAAACATGGGAGCTTGAATAAACTCAAGTTGTAAGATTTGAATCGCAAAATGTACGTATTTGGCAACTAATATACATTTTTTTGGAGAATAACTATTGTACATAATTAAACCACCTGCTTCCAATAACTGTGGATTGATTTCTCTTAGTTTGTTAAGTTATGTAAAAATAGTTGTGTTATGAATGTAATCCAATCTTGCGAACTCATCCATCCAATTGAAACCCTATCAACAAACGGGGTAGTGAAGAGTTGAGAACTAGGTGAAGAGCGAAACAGATGGACTTAGTAAAGATTGTGTGCAAACTATCTGTACATGTCTTCTTTTTTGGGGAAAGGGAACTCTCTGTAAATTTAGATGCATTGTACTTAAATTCTACCCAGAAATTGGACACCAAACAGATAGACTGTCTGGATTGACTCTTACAACATAAATTACGATCATGGTTGCATCTTGAAGGTTTAGTGTTTTGCTTTTACTGTTTATGGTGGAAAACTCCATGGTCACGTTTTTCATGCTAGCCGTGTTAACTGTTTTTCTTTTTTGCATTCCATGTTTAATCTATTTGATAGATACACAACGGGGCCACCTTTGTCAATGTAGATAAAACCTCAAACCCAAGGGATGGAAATCCGGCCTTGTTAATTCAAGGTACTTAGCTTCCTGTACCAGTAAATCATGTGGAAGGATGATAAATGCTAGAGTTAGAGTATTATACTTCACATTGTCAGTATTTGGAAAAAATTAACTAAATTTTGTCATTTCAAATTGAATGTGCAATCAGACGACGGTGGTGGAATGGACCCAGAAGCAATGCGGCATTGCTTGAGTTTTGGATTTTCAGATAAGAAATCAAAATCAGCCATTGGACAGTGTAAGGACCCAATGGGCACAGTTTGTTAAATCGTTTATTTAAACATTGGGTATTAAATGGTTGACTCATTCCTTTAGATGGAAATGGCTTTAAGACGAGCACTATGAGACTTGGGGCAGATGTGATTGTCTTCAGCCGCTGCTATAAGGAAAGGTTTGAGTTCAACAATGATCCTCTTCATCTTCTTTACTCTTAATTTCTTCTATTTTGCCTGAATAACTTGTTTTTTCTTATCAAATTGTCATTTCTTTTGAACCTTTCCTTTCCCTTTTTTGCCATTATCTTGTGATCAGGAAATTAACCCAAAGCATTGGTCTTTTATCATATACATTTCTGACGCAAACGGGCCATGACAGAATAGTAGTTCCAATGGTGAGTATGGCCATCTGTTTTAGTTGGTTTGTGCATGTCAAGCGCTTTTTAGGTTTTTTTCTTGGACACTCTACATCAGTTTCTGGATGACTTGTTGGGGAACTTTTATGACAGAATGAATATCGTTTAGAGTTGTTTGTACTCACCATAAAAATTTTCCTTCGGGGTTATTTACTGAAGTTCCCGTTTTCTAATTATTTGTTTGTTTTCTCAATGACAAAAAACATGTGTCATGCTAGTGCCCCACCCAGGGGATCTAAAATTCACTTTATTTCCCTGTTGCAACATACTTTTATGTTCGGTTTCTCTCATTATTTTCCCACAAGTATTTCTTTTCAGTTTCATGTATACATCCAATTTCGTAATAGAACTTTTCAGAGAAGAAGAACAAATGGAGTTTGACCACATATTACTGGTTGGCCTAGTGAAACTAGGTTGTTGACCCCTTTTACTGTGCTGGAGATTTATGTCCTCTGGGTTGTTATGAGTTATTTATTGGATGCTTTTGTTATCGTTTTAATCACAATGATATACATATTATCTTAATCACGTATGATAAATTTCCTGCTCAAGTTCTCAACTCACTGTGTATGTTAAAGGTGGATTATGAGTTCAATGCATCTACGGGAACATTTGAAGCCCTAGACCTGTATGATGAAGAACATTTCATGTTCAATCTTTCCATGCTGTTGAAGTGGTCTCCTTATTCGACAGAAGCAGAACTTCTGAAACAAGTCAGTTTCTACTAGGTTATGTTGCTCCTTTCTTTAGTCCTTGTCATTGTGTATCTTGTTATCCTTCGGGTTACTTATTTTTGAAAATGTTCAGGGTGCGTTTGGTCGCCTTTTCAGTTTTTTGTTTTTAAGAAACTAAAAATAGAATCAGGTTTATGTTTTTATAAAATCAAAAACAAGAAACATGTTTGGTAATTTTTTTTTTTGTAAACAGTAAAAAATAAAAGCCTTTTTTTTGGTTGAAGAGGGAGAATAATCAGGGTAAGGGAAAAAAAGAGAAGGGGAAAGCTGTAAAGATACTCTCTCCGTCCCTATTTAATTGTCCACTACGATTTTGCGTGCATTTTCAACATCTTATATCTCTCAACGTATATTATGGTTTATGTTTTTTAAATCGCCGTCTTATAAAAAAAATTGAGATCTATCAAACAAGATCTATATTGCATATTTTTAGCAATATATGCTGAGAGATATAAGCCGTTGAAAATGTATGCAAAACCGTAGTGGACAATTAAATTGGAACGGAGTGAGTAATATGAAAAAAGAATTATGCCGTTCATTGATTTGGTAAATGTGTATATTGAGCCATTAGATTTAAACAGAAGACAAAATTGAGATGCTTGTTTTGGAAGGTTGAGTTTCAGAACCCTGCCCATCTGTGGGATGAGTATATACAGTCACCGCCCATCTTCCCAAGCCTGCCCATCTATGGGATGAGTATATACAGTCACCGCCCATCTTCCCAAGCACATTGAGAGAGAGAGAGAGAGAGAGAGAGAGATGATCGGGATCTCCTTGTTATGTTTGTGTTCCTCCAAAAAAAAAAAATGTAAGAAAGTTTATGAAAAACAAAAAAGTAGAAACATGTTACCAAACAAGTTTTCTTCATTAGTTTTCAAAACAGTAAAACCAAAAACTGAAAACAAAATGGTTACTAAACGCCCCCGTAGAAGTCAGAACGCGTTGTGTGTTAAATTCCTATGATTTGTTTAGCTCTGTGGCTAATTACATGATAGGAAACTGTCCTGATGAGCTTAGGAAATGATCGAGGCTTCCTCTTTCACCTCTTGGCAATCCTCTTACTTTTGTGACTGCTTAAGCTACTACATTAGCTTATCTGGCTCTTACTCCCTCCGTCCCATAAAGTTTGGCACTTTCACTATTCCAGCCCTAAGAAAAAATTAACTATATCTTTTAATCCGTTGAGCTTAGGAAATGATCGAGGCTTCCTCTTTCACCTCTTGGCAATCCTCTTACTTTTGTGACTGCTTAAGCTACTACATTAGCTTATCTGGCTTTTACTCCCTCCGTCCCATAAAGTTTGGCACTTTCACTATTCCAGCCCTAAGAAAAAATTAACTATATCTTTTAATCCATAATTTTTTTTTATAAGTAATATGGATCTTGTTTGATAGATTTTAATTTGTTCTATTAAACAAAGTTCAAAAAATCGCCTAAAACATTATGGATTGAAAGATATATGCAATTTAAAAATGGCATGCATTCCTGAAAATGCCAAACTTTATGGGACAGAGGGAGTAATTTATTGGTTGTTTTCTGCCTTTTCCTGAATGAACTTCAGCATTTTGCTTGCAAATTCTTGGACGCTGTAACCTGTTTGACTTAATTATTGTGTCTTTATTTCTTATGCATGAGTTCCACTCTAAATGTGTTTATAGAAATTCCACACAATTGCAATGGAAAAGTGCTGACATAAACGTTACCCCATAGGCAGAGACGAAAACTCGAAATATGGCTCCCAAAGACCCATCGACTTAAGTTGAGGGTTTATGTGTATTCTGTTGACTCCAATTGGTAACTCACAAGATCTTTACCTTCTGGGAACTTATGGAGTTGCATATTCTATTTTGGAAAATTGTTCTAAGAAGAACAGAAACTGACATGAGATGGGTATGGATATGGAACATCATGATTTTCAATGACTTAGGACAAAAATGGATTACCTGCTATGAATACGAATACAACGTGCACATACGTGTAGAAGAATGAAGATGACACTAATTTGATTGAATAACCTCTTGATGAATAAAATAAACATCATTCAATGCATTATGGAGCAAATCACCTACATTGTGATTCATCAAAAAGAACAATTCACAAACTTACTAACCTCATCAACAAATGATTGCAACTTAGTTTGGACATCAACGGCGGAATGCAAATTTATAGCGAGTATACTTTCAATTTGTCCCGGATGTTTCTAAATATGTCTGAGGTCTGCCCCTATTCATCTTAGAAAAAAGTATGGACGGAAAAATATAGAGCCCACATGACTTGCCCCATATGTATTATGGTGTTTTAGAGCCATATCTGTGTCTACAACAACTAAAAACAGGATTCTCTGCTTCAAAGCTGCTTTGGTGTTATATTTCGTCTCTTCGTTGACTCATCTTCTTGGTCTTCCATGAGTAGTTGTAGTTTCTTCTAGATTCATGGACTCTTCTATTCTATTCTTCCTCATATGACCTGTCCACTAGAAATGACTGTAAAAGGGTAGAGAGCTTGTGTTTTATAGAGAAGTATGTTTTATGGAAAAATAGAATATTATAATGGAGTACATCTACACTTTGTTATTGGCAAAGAAACACAACTTGCCGCATGGGCATGGCAGAATAAAGCTGATGTGGTGTCATTTGGGTGACTGATGGTAACATACAAGGAAGATGGAGGTTGTATTGATAGAAACAACGAAATAAGAGCCATCAACAGCTACCCATTGTAAAGTTGAGTTCAACTAAATGAGAATGGTAGAATGGAATTTGATATGTGTATTAATTTTGGGTAGTGTGTTGGTGGGATGAAACGTAAGGTAGTTTTTAGATGTTTCTTGCAGCATTGGTAACTTCTTTTGTTATTTTTTTTTTTCATGGGGTTTTTGATTTTATGAGCAGTTTGATGACATTGGTTATCATGGCACAAAAATCATCATCTACAATTTATGGTTAACTGATGGGGGTACAATGGAGCTGGATTTCGACTCAGACCCTGAGGTTAAAGTAGTTTTTTTTTTTTTTGTCTTTTGTGCTTGAATTATGTTTTGGAATCATTTTCTACTTGTTGATACTTGTTTTGTGGTGGTTGCAGGATATTTCTGTGAGTGGGGACGCCATAACTAAGGCGAAAGGTATTAATCGGACAGTAAAAGAACAGCACATAGCTAACCGACTCCGCCATTCCCTCCGTGTAAGTGTAGGTTGTAGGACTTGTAATAAGTTATATGTCAAGTCTCACTAGTTTTTTTCCTGAACTATTCACAGGTATATTTGTCCATCTTGTACTTGCGAATACCTGAAAGTTTCAGCATAATATTGCGTGGACAAGTTGTTGTGTATCACAATATTGCTATGGACCTCAAATTTCCAGAATTTATCTTGTACAAACCTCACAGTGGTGGATGTGTGGAGGTTGGTTTCAAATACTGTTTATGTTTCGTCTTTTTTGAGAAACATTATTTTGTGGTCTAATGTCTCTTGCTGTCATGCATCTCATATGACTTCTCAAGTTGTTTCGATAACTTCTTTGGCAATTTGAACTTTTGTGTTATGCTATTTTCAAAGCTGTAGATGCAAGGATAGTTGTCTCGGTCCGTCTCAATATCTGTAATCAGACGGTAATCCTTCTCAACTGTCCAGTATGTAGACTGAAGTCGAGCACTAGTTTTAGGGTTTTGTTTGCAAGTGGTGGACACGAATAAGGTCATGATGATCATAGTAATAAACTAGTTGTGTAGGCGAAAACTTGAACTTACAGAACTGAGGTTTTATCTCAGAAGTCATATTTTGCAGAAGTTTCATAATGGTTAAATTTGGAGGAACAGGGATGCTCTATTTGTAAAGAAGCATGCATTTTTAATTGTTCCTTTTCTCTTCTGTTAGTATTGGGAATTCATATTTTCAGACTCGTGTTTGGATTGGGCATATACATTTGAATTCTCATCCTATGTCAATGTATGCACGCGCGCGCTTTCCTTCTCTGTACCTCTGTTATCCTGTATTAGAGTTGTGTGCCAAAGTGACAATCATTGGTCTTTTATGCCACATCCATGCATTGGAATGTTTTCCATAGTAAAATCATTCATTTTACCGACCTCTCGGTTAACTTGCAGGGTGAAGTTATCACGACAATTGGGTTTCTAAAGGAAGCGCCACATGTTGATGTACATGGGTTCAATGTCTACTACAAGAACCGCTTGATACTGGTGACAATTTTTTCTCCATTTTTTCTGTCACTATTTCTTAGTTGCATTGTGTTACTACTTACTAGCTTCTATATACCATCATTGCATTCTGTCCCTTCCTAAGATTACTTGCAAAATGTGGTCTTTCTAATGTCGATAGGGGTTAACAAGTGATCTGGAATCTGGATCAATAATCTCGCAATCTTGTTTTTTATTCCAATTTTTCGTTTTCTTTTGAAGAATAAATCTTACTCAAAGATTATAGCCTCCGATGTTATATAAGATATCGAATGAGCCTTTCGTGAATTTTTAATGCCATCATTCCTAAAGAAGTCATGGCATTCAAAATATCCAGCTTTTCATTTTCTTTTTTTACTTGTTTTAAGTCAATAAAGCATGTTAATAGGGTATGTAGTCAACTTCCAACTGACAGTATCTTGCATCTTTGTGATCATGTTTCATGCAGCCATTTTGGCATGTTGTAAACTACAGTGACAGCAGAGGCAGGGGGGTTGTTGGTGAGAAGCCTCTCTAGACCACTTTCCATTTTCTCTCAGTTTCGTTTTTAAGCTGTTCTTGTTCTGGTTGTTTCCTTCTTTGTTTTTTTTTTGTGCCTACATTTCTATGGACACAAATAGTCGTTCTCACATCTACATGTAAATGCTGGGTTGAATTCTAGCAGTTCTTAGAGAATTATTATTTTTGGTTAGGTGTTCTGGAAGCGAATTTTATTGAGCCTACCCACAATAAGCAAGATTTTGAGAAAACATCTGTTTTTCAAAAGCTTGAATACCGCTTGAAGGAGATGACATGGGAATACTGGTAAGCAAATTGTTATGCACAGATTTACTTTGATTATGTCTCTAGTCATGGAAGCTTGTCTGGTTAAATTAGTTCTGAACTGTTTGTCTTTCAATTTTTTTTTTTAGTTTGCATAGCACGCTACATTGTGAATTGAGTCTTCATAAACTGATCGGAGTTTTCTCATTGCTCTGTAGAGTAATCTCAAGAGCTTTCTTTTCCCTTCATTTTTCCTTGCCGGTTTATATTTGCAGTGTTTACTAGTGATGAATTTTTTCTGTTCAATAGTTGTATTTTCTAGGTGGGGGGTGGCTGTGGAGCTTGTCTTTTACTTCTATTTAAATGAACACCAACCCATCTAAAAACTTAAGCTGTTAGAGCGGTAATTTTTTTTGTTTTGTTGTTTCCTGCAACAAATCCCCTCACGTGTGACCATGAACAAGACAAAAACTTGAAAGTTTTTTACTTGTCAAGTAGGCGGTAATATTTGAACACCTGATCTATATCCTGTTCTAATACCCTATTTTATTATTTGGCATGAACTCTTTCAAAAACTTAAGTTGTTAGGGAGGGAGGGAGAGAGAGTATTGTCTAAACATCTGTGGAACAATACAACGAAAAAATTAAACAATGTGGCATTAATATCATGTAGTTCGGTTTGTAACACGGCAATTGCTGCTGGTTAACATCCGCAGGGATCACCATTGTGGACTCATTGGGTATCAAGTTAAGAAAAAGCCTCGAGCACCAACTACTTCGGCGTTGTCAGCTGATCAGAGACCACATAATGGCATGCACCAACCTGTTGTGCTGAATAGGGATCCCTCTGCTGTTCCTCTTTGGCACAGAACTGGAAGCCCTAGACAGTCATTTCCCAACATTCAAAGGAACGCCCAACAAGGTAAATGTTGCGATAAAATACGATGTTTAACCTTTGGTTGCCAACCTTTTCAATCTTTCTAGCATACACTTCCTTTCTACCTGGACAGGTGAGCTATTAAAGAGGAGAGAACAGAGTCATTTACAAGAAAGTGAAACGATTAAAAGGAGGAAAGGAGAAGGAGTCAATGTAACTCATGTTGGCCCCAATCATGGAATACAGGTTTGAGTTGGAAATTCATTTGATATGCTACATTTGTTTGCCACCTGAACTATAAGCTAGACAACTTACGGGTAACTGTATTTTCAATCAGCTTGATGCAATCATCTTCGAATAGAGTTTTAATTACAACATTTTTCATGTCTTTTTGTAGTCTGCCCCTCCTTCAAATCTTTTGAAAGATCAGGAAGCCAAGAACCTTCTTCAAGAAAACAAGAGGCTCCGAGCACAGTGAGTATATTAGAATTGAGTTTCGTCAGGAGGAGTTTGTTATAGTTTCAATAGATTTCTACCGGCAGAGGAAATGTATTGTGACTTGCCAGACGGATTTGCCGTCGCCGTCTCTGAGAAAAGATATATGATTTCTGACTATATAGATGGTTTCTTTTTCCTTTTTTTCTCTGGACTTTGTGCAGTAATTACCATAGTTTGAAATAGAATTTCAGGTTTTTTTTTTTTGGAAAGTAAATTTTCAGGTTTGTTACATGTTTTCATTTTGTTTTCCAGGTGCTTGGAATTTGAGAAAGAGGAGGAAGTACTTAATTCCAAGGTACTTCAAACTGATTCTCACTTGTATGTGCCTATGTGGACGAAGCTTGTACAGTTGTACTTAGATGTCCACCCATCTTGACTTCTGATTTTTTAGTAAGATAACCTGGAAATGTCCTGCACTTTTGGATGGTTTGGCATTGCCCACTGAAGCTTCAAAGTCAGAATCCATCTTTCAAGATGGATTACTGTGAAGTATATGGGGGTTAAGAAATTTACTGCTTTTGAGTTTTGAAAAGGATGAATTCTACCTATTTGCAGAACTCCATGGAGTTTTCTTTGTAAGTATACATTCCAATGCATATACAGCAGATATGGATATACGATACGAATATGTCACATACATTATAATCTAAGAAGCTAGGATAGGGAATGGCAGACAATGCCAACAAAATACGTTTTGTGAATACTATATTTAAACTTGAATAATATAGTGAGTTTAACTTTATAATATAGTTACTATAACTTTGTATTAATCTATGTTAACTAGAAAGTGATTAAGTAAAAGAGGTCGTCTTTTACCTCAAAATATTTATCATGTGGCCTCATAGAAAGGTTCACTGGTAGTATATGAATATTACTTGGTATGCAATCGGGTGCAGGGTACCTATCTGCTTGTATCCAATGCATCGTGGCGACCTTCAGTTTTTGGATTCAGATACTACAACCTTAATGGAATAATAGCATCTTGCATTCGTAGCCAAACAACTGCATAAGTGAGCATGTCTATCGTCAAAATTCCAGAGAAACTTTTACCTAATAATAAATGCTCGGCCCCCAAGTCGAGCTCCAAAATCTTTTATTCCAAACGAGAGCATGAAAAATTGTTGAACTTCTCACCAAAGCGGGGCATGGAAGGGAAAATATTACTTAATATGATGGGATTCTCTTTGTTTGCGTGCAGGTGACGCTGCTTAAAAATGAACTACGAGATGCAGAGCGTGAATATGCTCGTCTGTTGGTTGAATTACGTCTGTTGAACAGAGTCAAGAAAGATAAATGATGTATGTTTGTGGAAATATTTCTTCTCTTTAATAAATTACTCCACACATCCCCTGTTGCACTTAATGAATCTGTTCTCCAGGGTCGTTAAACTGTGGCTGCACATGGAATTGGGCGTGGATGAGACCATGACATCAGAAAGAACGAAGCAAAACCAAGGAATATAAGAAATCATCGAAATTTTGACAACGAGATTGTCGGCAAAGACAGAAGAGGAAGGTGGCGTCAATGAACACCCGATCGAGTCGATGCAAGGGGGTGATACTTTTGATGTTTCGGGCAGTGCAAACTTACTTTTGGGCATGGTGAGGTGTGGTTCTTGCGCAGCGGTTAATGTCTAAGCCACCATGAGGGTTTTGTGATGTAGAAACAGTGGTGGTAGATATGAAGAAAAGTGTCTTGGAAATTTTTTTGGCAATGAAAGCTGTTCATAGTGCAGATACCTTCTTTCTTTCTGTTTTTCTGCGGAAATGCAAAAAATTCATACGATGTTTGTTAAGAGAGTTAGCAAGTCAATGGTGGGCAAGAGTTGAACCCTTGACCCTAAGTGAATTTAGCCAAGCACCCGAACAATTGGGACAATTGGGCCAACTTGCTAGTTTGGCCACCGGAAGTTTCTTGTCTGGTTGTTATTTCAATGTCTCGAAATACTAATTAGAGGTGTACGCAAGCTAACTAGAATACCTTATTTCGGAAAAATCTTACAAGTCCAAAGTGGTTTTGGGGTAAATAGATGAAGCACGACATTGGACCACGACAGAACTCGAGAAAGAAGCCCAAAGCAGTCTTCCGGATTTTTAGGTATCTTCAGGATTTTTAGGTACATAAAATATACATTTTCTTTGTCTATGTATGGAGAGAGAGAGAGAGAGAGAGAGAGAGAGAGAGAGAGTTGCAATGTGCACGCAGTGAAAGTCAGCTAAGATTAAACTGATGGATGGGTAGTTGCAATGTAGAGAGAGAGAGAGAGAGAGAGAGAGAGAGAGAGAGAGAGAGAGAGAGAGAGAGAGTTGCAATGTGCACGCAGTGAAAGTCAGCTAAGATTAAACTGATGGATGGGTAGTTGCAATGTAATATTAATGCACATCTTTTTCCAAGATAATATTAGATTTCAAACATGTTACAAGCATGCATTACCCTTTATTCTATGCACTACACACTATTTTTAATTATTTGTGAGAGTTATTTTGTAAAGATTTACTCTTTTTTTTTCTTTGATTTTGTCAAAATAAATAAAAAATACTTCGAGACATCCCCAAATAGAATCCTCCAAGATAAGCAATATTCAACTGAAAGAGTGTCTAATGTGCACCTATAGTACTCTTTCAACAGACAGCATATACCTTCTCATTCAATATTGCGTACGATATATTCCTGCCCAATGCATGTGCTTCTTGGACCTCTATGGTGTATCCATCGTTGATCTGTAATGAACATTTTTTTTTCCCCATCCGACAGTCAGGGGTGTCTGAATGAACTTGTACTTACTTTAATTAAGTCAAAGGTAGACTATTCACGTTGGGACTAGAGAATTTACAAAAAATTATCATATTGCGGGTTGACTCAAGAATTGAATCATGGTCAATTGTGTAGAGAACTAACCCACCAATCAACCGAACTAACTTTGGGAGCTGTAGTGAGCATTCATCAACTCTCATGTGTCTCAAACACTTCTCAACTTCCTTCATATTAATTAATAATGAAACAGAAGAGATAAGCTCGATCCAGTCACCCATACATCAAAATACACTAGTTTATTTCCCGGGCAGCCCAAGTTGACTCTGCCCGAACTCCTGACCGTAGGACACCCACTTGCTGCCTCTTGCCCGAAACCCTAGCATCAAACCATGTCCTAGCACAACTTTGGAAATCTTTATAAAAGCCAAAATCCCTAGAGAGAAGTTTTCACTTCCCATCTCCTCCCTCTTCCTCTCATTTCCTTTCCTTCATTGTTATGTTTTTGTGTTTTTTGTTTTTTTCTTCAGTAGAGGTTAGAGTAAGATATAGTTTGGTAAGATTCGAATCGAGCTTCATTTTCAGTAAAAGAGACTTTCGTCCGGTCATTTCAAGGTCTTGAAATTAGTTGTGACACGCGTAATTTGGTCCGGACCGGACCGGACATTTGGTTCTCAAGAAAAGAGCATTTCATTCACTTTTCATGATGGTATTATTTTGTGGTTTGCCCTTATATATAGAAAGCAATATTGATAGATAAACATATTTGATGGGCACAGATCTGAATATAGATGCATTCGAAACCATTTTTTTTTTATCGGCGCATTTGGAATTAACCATTTGATATGCATTGTGAGTCTAAGCGTATTGGGCGATCTCAGACACATCTATATTTAGATCCGTGCCCATAAATCTTTGGATGATTAGTTTTCATATATTTGGACATAGTAGATCTGTGTTTTGTTTCTCTTTTTCGTGCAAAAAACTTCCATCCGCATGCTGACACTTGGTGGGTAGAGCGGCCATCTTTTGCGCAGATTAACTGTAATAATATAAGCACTTATTTTGGGCTTATTTTGCTGCACATAGGAGGTTTGATGTGATATTTACATACTTCAAACCTTCTTATTAATCTTTTGTCAGCATACATTTTTCTTTTTTTTTATTTTAAGTTTTTATCTGTAAGGAAATTTCACCAAAAAAAGTTTTATCCGCATGGAATTAATTAATTGCTGTCGTAGTCTCTCATCTTTAGTGGTTGACTTTAAAAAACCATCAACAAGAGTGAGATCATCATCTTATAAACAAATCAGATAGTATTAATATATAGTCACATCGAATAAACGCTGTCTTATGCAGCAGATATGATTATGTTAAAATTGGATATGATCTTGTCGTTGGACAATTAATCTGTAAGAAAGAGCTCGGATCATTGAGGTGAAAAGCCCACACTGAGTATTCTACCTTGCAGTTGGGAGCATACAACGAATACTCACTCCGTCTCATAAAATCAGTTCACTAAGAAGAAAAAATGTGCCAAGTTTTTGCCAAACTATGAGAGTGCGATTTTGAAAAGCACAAATGTTCGGTCATGAAACTTATATGTTGGACTAATTAGGAACCAATGGCAATTCAGGATGTGTATGGACGGTGTTGGGTTTTGGGTTGCTCTCCGTTGTACCTCTACCAGACGCGGTTGGGCCGAAAAATCGTCTAGGCTGGAGCATGGGCTTTTACCATTTTTTGTCTTCTGTCCGCGACCTGTGTATAGTATATGAGGCAACGACTAACTAAATAAAGCCCAAGTCAAGCCCAGTAAAACCAGGATCGAAGATATTATTGAAGGAGATATCAATATATAGCCTTGAAGATCTAGACTATCTAGCTTCTAGAAGAGATCTAGAATATCCTTGAAAAATACGTAAATACTTTTGAGTAAAGATATTTAAATCAAGAAACTAACTAAATATTATCTTGAAAAATATGTAAATATTTTTGAGTAAAAATTCGATATGTAAATCAAGAAACTACCAAAATATTATCTTGTGAGAAAGCATCTAGGGCGTTCAAAGGAGTAGTTTAAATATGGCTGGTTTCTATTCATTTTGTGTCAAGTAAAAAAAGAAGTTTGAGTTGAGTGCAATAGAAGTGCTTCCTTCCCCACCCTCTTATTTCAAGTATACCTCTTTATCCAAAAATACTTTCAACAACACTAAATAATCCTCCTACTCTCCAATAAAGTGGAGGAGTTTCGGGATGTCATCTTCCCCAATGGAGATTTGAGTATCAGTAGGCGTGATACCGATCTGGTTTCGACCAGTTTTGGCGTATTTTTCGGTCGAAACCGGTTATTCGGTTTGAGATTTTTAGAAACCGGAACCGGTTAAGATAATATGGTCCGGTTTCGACCGGCTTAACCGATTTCGGTCTGGTTTATCCGGTTTTCATTCATGGACCATATTTTGGGCCCAGCGCATCAAAAAATCCACAATTCAACCCACAAAATATCAACCAAAAATCCATAATTCTACCCCTTTTTTTGGGCCCAACAAAAAAGAATCAATTTTGAGCCCAATAGATTAAAAAAACTCATAAAAACATAATTAAGCCTATAAAAATAGTTTATCTATATATATATATATATATATATGATTGATTTAATATAATAAATATATTTATTAGACCAATATACACCAAAAGGGTGGGTAGCCTAGTGGTAAAGAGAACGGAGATCTTTCTAGCCTTCTAGGGTTGGATTCCCCTCCCCTATGTTTATATATATATATATAACCGGTTCAGTTTTGACCGGTCTTTAAAACACATAAACCGGATCGAAATTATTTTTCCGGTTTATAAAATTTTACAATCCGAAACTGGATCGAAATTATTCGATCGGTTTGAAAAATTCGGTCCGGTCAGATTTTTTCGGTTTCAATCGATTTTTCGATCTCGACTAACAGTCCTAAGTATGAGACTAGACTAATAATGTTCAAGGGTAGAAGTAACTAGAGGAGGAGGAGAAGCTCTCGGCAAGCAATTGATAGACTCTTGAATCACCTTTAATTGGTGTCGTATCTTTAGCTTCTCTTGTACGGATTCAACCTTGCTAACCCAACCACATACCTCATCATATAGCGAAAGCAACCTATTAAAGAAGTCCCCTTAAATCCGACTTTGTTAGGTTTCTTTTCACACGCTTGCGGCATCACCTTGGTAATTTTATTCACCAAATCTTGATAGGCAAATCCTTGAGGAGCAGAATCCGTATTGATTGCAAGCAAAGCATCATAACAGTTGACAGAAGTTATCATAGCATAAGATCCACACTGTTATCATAGCACAAGAACCACACTGCCCTTGATCGATGCTCAACGGGAGGCAGCTTGGATGGGTCTTCTTTCGTCCAGCAGAGACCTTTTCGACGAGAAAGAAGATGTAGTAATTACTCGGTAGGTTCCACGCTTTCTCAGGGAGAGAAATGGTCCAACTTTACTATTCTCTAAATGTAAACGGTGTGATTTGAATCGAAAGGAAAAATTGGAATTGTGATTATTTTTTGCATTGCGCTTAGTTTGTCTAGACTGCCCCCGGTTAAAGCTGGTTTTTGGAAATTAATTTTCTTTTTTTAGTAGAAGCAAATGCTGCAAATTTGAATTGAAAGAAAAAAATCCCAAATTGGAACTGTGATTATTAATATCAGAAAGTCTACACGCACAGCAGATCTGTGCACTGATTGTGCACAGATTTTGTTGTGGGGCCCACCACGGGTCCCATACAAATCATCCGAGCCGTTCATTAAATGTAAAATATTTTTTCAAAGGTCCCCGTACAAAATAAGCTCAATCCGATACCTATAGGTGCTCGATCCAACCATATAACTTTTCATTATCCAAAAATCTGAATGAAAAGTTAAATGGTTGGACCTATTGATATTGGATTGAGCTTATTTTTTACGGGGACACTTGAAAAAATGTTTTACATTTAATGAACGGCTCGGATGATTTGTGTGGAATCCGTGGTGGGCCCCACAATGAAATCTGTGCACAATCTGTGCACAGATCTGCTGTGTACGTAGCAGGACTCTATTAATATTGTCATCTACCTTGAATGAGCTTTGAGTGTGAGGCTAGTCTTCAAGGGTAGATGTCTAAGTTTCAGCCAGACAAGAAGTTCTCGACAAGTGATTGATGGATTCATGAATCTCCTTTTGCCTGTTCTCACTCTCAACAGCATATATACCTCTACAATTTTAAAATCTCATGTGACTACTTCGCGTCAAGTCATGTCAAAATCTTCAACAATACCTTCCTAAATTTCTCTGGTCTCTTCCGGGCAGCCAAAGCAACCGTCCCCAAGATCTTTAGCTCATAGACAGAAATCACAAGATTGAGTAACAAATTAGAAGCCAGGGCTTCGTAATCAATTTTCAGTGCAATTGATCTTTTACTCCTACGCGCACCTTCCTCGCCTTCTTTACCCATTCTTGCTCTTTTTTCAGCCGCTCTTGCTCCAATTTTTAATTCATTTAAACTGGTGTGAAGATATTATTTTTTAATCATTTTATTATAAAGGGTCATAATTAAATTTTGTCTTTAGGGCTTCATATTCAAGTTTCTACTTCATAGAGTCCTAAAGCAAATACTTAATTATGAGAGCTCTAGAGACAATTTTATTATGTCTCTCTAGGATAAAATGATCAGAAAAATAAGATTTTCGTACCGGTTCAAACGGATTGAAAATTGGAGAACTTAATTTTTTAACCATATTTTTATATATAAAAACAATTTCAAAAAATTATTTGGATATGTGCAGAACAAAAAATTACAAATTACAAAATAACAAATTAAGACTTTAGAACACAATAATTAATACTTGGATATGTGCATGCCACAAAATATTTAGAACATAATAATTAATTAGAACACAATATTAATAATACTTACTTTGATATGAATTAGGTCTCAACAAAAAAAAAAAGCTATAAAAAAAATTTAAATAACCAAACTTAACATTTTTACAATTTGTATTTAAAAATACCAAAATGGATAATAAAACACTTAATTTTTTTTTAATTTTTAACTTATTAAATTGATTATTTTATCATTAAAATAAATTATTATTGCTAAATTGTCTTTTTTCACGATTTTCTTAATTGTCCAAAACTAATTAAATTTATTAGGTTATTCAATTATATAATTAATATAATGAATAACTAACTTTTAGACTCCACAAGGGCAAAAGAGTTATTTGACAGCTTTTTACATCATCCATTATTCCTTATCTTCTATCCCAACTAATTACTATTTTATCCCCCTTTCTAATACTCCATTCAAACCAACTACTTTTCTATCCACCTCTATAAAAATCACATCAATTGGGCTCACCCCAAAAAATAATACACCTTATTATCTTATACCATTCATAAATAATTCTCCAAAAACTCATCCCGCATCCAATTGGGCAGCAAATTTGGGATAAAGCCACCTGGGATGTTTATACCCTCCTTCAAAAATCTCAATGCCAAACACAGGGCTCCGTTCCGCTAAAGATTATTATTTTTTAAGAATGTTTTACAAGACAAGTCATTATCTAACAATATATGATCTTTAATTCAAAAAATAAGCTCCTTTTCAAAAAAAAAAAAATACTTATTTCAATTAGTGGAATCCGCCAATACTTATTTTTTAAATAAATACTTATTTTTTGAATTAAAGATGATACATTATGAAAAAATGATCTATCTTGTGATCGCCAACAATAGGGGGAAATCGAAACCAGTGATTAGAATTTAGATAGATCCGCAATTGTACCTGCTTTTTGCAATGAAGAGGATGTCGTTGAAACTCGTCGAAGTGTCGCAATGAAGTTTGTCAGATCTCGTCGGAGACTCGTCAGCTTGATGAACACCACCCATTATACTTATTACTTAACTGTGAAAGAAACCATTAATATGGGAGTTGAGAGCCCAAAAATCTACTATGACTGATACAAGGGGAGTCTGTGTTCTCCCACTTTTGAAAAGAAAGAACACTGTTTTCTCTTTTCAAAAGTGGGCAGTGGGATGAACTCTTGAATGGCCTAAAGGTTGCCCAAAATTAACCAGCACTTTATCAGCTGCTAAAATTAACGCACACGCTAATCAATCCAACATGAGGAAAAAAAATGTCCCAAAAACCTGCTAAAAAATCAACACCTTGCGCTAAGTTAATCGTTACTTTGGCCTAGATTATTGTTTCGGTATTTTTGATTCATCTTTCTGATTTTTATTTATAGAACAGTCAAATTTCTTGGATTAATCATTCGTTTCCAACCAGGAGTTCAACCCCTGGCTAGAAACGGACCTCTACAACGTTGAAACTTTCTCAACTCTCTGCATCCTCTTTACACTTCCACGTTCTAACATTGACAGAACAGAAATCACAAGTACAGTAGTAAACAAATTTACTAGACAAAAAAACTCAAATCAATGTTTTCCCCAACTCCTACTAAGAAGAATGGTCCACTGTTTCTGCATCCACTTTGAGATGGAAAATGCAAGTAGCTCTTGGATTTTGCTTATCTTGTGTACTAGGAGCCATTGCCAGGGGATCCACTTTCCAGTAATCCACATTCCTTGTCATCACCTCTTCTCCGTATACCCACTTCTCCTCCTCTCTCTTGTGATCACCACCCGTGTCTGAGCTTGCAATCGAGACGTTCTTCCAGTTGCACCAGATTCTCAGCATGACATAGATCAAACCCAAGCAGATCAGCGTGGAAGTGAACACGATGGCCACAACCACCCCGGCCACAGCAGTGTTGGAAAGCTGTGTTTTCTCCCGAGGATTTGACTCCAGACACAGTGTTAATGGTACGCCGCAGAGCTTTCCATTACCCAGAAAGGAACTGAGTGGGAACCCTGAGAATGTAGAAGGAATGTGGCCTTGGAAATGATTGTTGGACAGGTTTAGCATGTGGAGGCTAGTCAGCCTTCCAAGTGAAGGGGGAATGTCCCCTTCCAGCTGATTGAAAGAGAGGTTCAATCTCTCTAACTTCACAAGATTTCCAAGAGAGGAAGGAATTTTCCCCGATAGGAGATTTTTGCTCAGGTCTAAGATCACTTGTAGTTCGGTAAGAGTTCCTAGCTCCGATGGTATTGCACCGGTCAAGAAGTTTTCTGCGAGCCTAAGCTCGTATATCTTCTTACAATGCTGAATAGTGGAGGGAATTGAGCCCGAAAGATTGTTCTTTTGCAGGGAAAGGACATTCAGAGAAGTGAGATTTCCTATCTCAGATGGGATTTCGCCGAACAGATTGTTTCCACTGAGGGAGAGCTTAAGCAATCTTGAGCAGTTTCCAAGTTGTGCCGGTATTTTCCCCTGGAAACTGTTGCATGAAATGTCTAGCTCACCCAATCCTTGTAATGTTCCTAACCAAGAAGGGATTGTGCCGGTAATCCGGTTGTTGTTGATTAGGAGGTGATTTAGCCCACTGCAGTTTGAGAGGTCTGGTGGGATTTCTCCTGTTAAATTGTTGAACGATAAATCAAGAAAGTTGAGGTTTGTGAGTTGGCCTAATTCGGAAGGGATCGTTTCGGAAAGAAGATTAGCAGCAAGGCGAAGACGGGTCAGGTTTTTCGACATGGATAGGCTCGATGGAATTGGACCTGAGAAGCTGTTGTTTGTTAAGTCTAGAACAATAAGATTACTTGAGCCACAGAGAGGGGAAATGCTTCCAGTGAACCTGTTGTGAGAAAAGTTTATGATTCTAAGGTTCTTTAGAAGGGAAAGAGAGGTGGGGAGAGGACCTTCAAATGAGTTGTTGTAAAGAGTGATGAGGGAAACATCTGAGAGGAATCTGAATGTTGCTGGCAATGTTCCAGAGAGCTTGTTATCAGCCAAAACCAGTTTCTGAATCTTGTTGCAGTATCCCAAGCTTGGCGGGACCGGGCCCGATAAATCATTCTGCCTCAGTTGGAGGAAAACCAGATTCTTGAGATTCCCAATGGTTTGAGGAATTGAGCCAGTAAAGTGATTCCCGAAGAAGTCGATTTCCGTCAAGCTCGAGCAGTTTGTTAGCTCCATTGGTATGTTTCCAGAGAACTGGTTGTCATAGAGGTACAACACACTTAGCTCCTGCAGCTTCCCAATCTCCACTGGAATCCCACCTGTGATCCCATTGTCAAACAGAAAAAATGTTACCAGGTTACTCAGATTCCCGATTTCACGAGGCAAATTCCCGGAGAAGCTGTTGTTGTTGAGTAAGAGATCAGTGAGAGTCTCCAGTTTGTCCATGCCGGGTGGTAATTCTCCTTCGAAATCGTTATCAGAAAGGTCTAATTGCTGCAGGGAGGAACAATTCAGTAGCTCCAACGGGAATTGCCCGGACAGCTTATTCCGCGCAAGAATAAGCTGCCAGAGACTTGAAGTCCCAATGCAGAAATCTCCTGGAATGGTTCCTGTCAACATATTATCCGAAAGAACAAGAACTTGGATGTTCTTCATTTGGGTAGTGAGGAGATTTATCGTGCCGGAGAGATTATTTCTTGACAAGTCCAGCCTCTCAAGCAGACTCAATTGATTGAGCTCTATAGGGATTTCTCCACTCAATATGTTTCCAAGCAAATTGAGGTACTTCAAATTGGAGAGAAGCCCCAACTTGGCTGGAATTGCTCCGGACAGGCTGTTATTGGCTAAGTTCAGAATTTGGAGCTTCTGGAGATTACCCATCAAAGGAGGAATTTCTCCTTCAAGCATGTTGTTAGAAGCTGCAAAATTTTGGAGCTCTACGCATCCGCTTATCGCTTGTGGAATGAGGCCACCGAGACTGTTCTTCTGCAAATCAAGAGATATCAGTTGGTTCAAATTGCCAATTTCAAGTGGAATACTTCCATTGAGTTGGCAATAAGCCATTCCCAGAACTCTCAACTCAGTCAAGTTTCCAATATGTGGAGGAACTTGTCCAGTTAACGAGTTATCTCCTATCCTAAGGACTTGAAGTCCCTTCAAAAGACCAATCTCCGGAGGGACGTTACCGGAGAGAGAGTTCGAATAAAGCAGAAGCTCTTTGAGACTTTGAAGCTGCCCGAACTGAGGCGGGATTGGTCCAGAGAGGGAATTCATCGACAAGTCGAGGATTTGAAGAGAAGTGAAGAGAGAAAATTCGGGAGAGAGAAGACCTGATAGTCCTGAACCAGAAAGGTTGAGACTCAACACATGGGTTTGATCAATTGAACATGTCAGTCCATTCCAAGAGCACATGTTGGCTTTTGGAGACCAGTTGCTTAGAACTCCAGCCGGATCAACGAGCAATGATTTTATTCTCAAGAGGCATGAGGACTCTGTTGAGTTATCCCCATGAATGACAAGAAGAACAGAACTAAGCACAGAGAAGAAGAAAAGCATCCGGTACTGAAACATTTGAGTTCTACCCATTTCAGATGTTATGGCCAAGAACAAAATTTCAGGGCCAGTATTGGATACCAGAATCGAGAAATTCAAAAGAAGTTGTGGTTCTTCAACATCATTTTTGGATATGGAATGGAGATTGAGGAGATATGCATGGAAGTTAAAGCGATGGAAGCTTTGGAGTTTAAATAGTTTATAGAACTACAACAGTTATGCATGAAGAGTGATCGAACTTTAACAATATCAAAAATAAAAATAAAAAAATCAAACTTTAACCATGGAGTTAATTAAAACTACTACTATAAGATTGTCATCCCTTTTTTATTTTTATTTTTTACCTTTATTCGGAAAGGCGTGGTACTTTTATTTATCTTGTTTAAGTTTCTTTCCAAAGCAATCATGGAATTCTAAAGCATGTTTTGTGACTTTTTTTTTTTTTGTTTTCGATGGTAAGATTGTATGGGTTAGCTTATGCGCACTTCGACTGTTCTTCTCTTTGTCAGGTCAAAGGCAAGCCATCCACGCCTAGGTTAGGGGATTCACAAGATCAAGATTTCTCTCTTGCGGTCTGATCCCAAGAGGTTGCTAAGTTTCGAACTCAGAATGTCTGAGTTTACAGCTCATCCTTGTTAGACATTTGAGCTACCCCTCTTTTGAGTGGAGATGTGTACGAAGATAAGATAGTGTGATAGGTAATGAAGGAAAAAGAACCAAAAAACCGAAAAGGAGGCGACCCACTTGTGCTAGCTTGAAAGAAAATTCATCTGGGCCTCTCCCTAAGGGTCTACTTTGGATGTTGTTTTGGGATTGATTTCCTTCAACTGACATAAGAGGAAATATCATGATCCATGGACTCTTAAAAGCAAAAATTAGTTTGGGTATGACTTTAAGAGATGTGGTCAAAAATTAACTTCCAATATTGTCAACTAAATAGGTATAAACCCACTATATTATACTGGTTATAGGATGATGCAGAGAAGCATCAGGGGTGATGTGAACCATCCACTTTGCATAATGATTTGTTGATGTTGGATGATATGTAAGAAATAAATATAAAAGTTAGGGCAAAGTCCACTTCAATTTCCTGTGTTTGGGTCATATGCGAATACATCTCATATGGTTCAAAATTGTTCTCATAACACTCTTGTGGTTTGTGAAGTGTGCATGTAACAAACAAAACCGTCTATAATAACGTCAAGTGTGACGGATGCGCATTAAAAGTCACCTCATCTTCTCGCTTGATTCATCTTCTTCCTTGAATGTAACCATTCCATTCCTTCTACTAAAAATTAGATTTGAACCGTTGATATTGTCGAGTTTGACAAATATTACATCCATACCAAAATTCAAGTCTATCAAAAAATTAAAACCTCATGGTCGAATCGAATTTATTATGAAGTAAATTTTCAAATTTAAATTTATCATTCATTTTAACAAGAATTAGATCATTGAGTTATTGATATCTGATCGAGTTGATTTTTTTTACAGAGATGTTCTATTTTATGATTATACATTATGAACAACTCAGATTAGATTTTGGTTAAATTCAAAAGGCATGAGAAATACACCTCCGTTAAAATAAACGGAATAGATTGTTACGTGAACACTTCACAAACCACATGGGTGTTATGTGCACATTTTTAAATCATGAGGAGTGTATCCGAAAACAACCTAAACCACAAAGGGTCAAAGTGGACTTTGCCCTAAACGTTAATAGGATATTGAACCAATCTTAAGAGGTTTTGACAACTGGGTATGAGAAAACAACTAAAGGGTTTTCCCCCAAGAGGTTGTAAGCTCAAATCTCACGAAGGTCAAATATTCCAAACCTTGAGGCCGCTGGAGATTTGCTCGGTCGTTAATTTTAAGACCCATAATTAATTGAGGTGCACGCACTGGCCCGAACAATCGATTATAAAAAAGTACGAAAATAAATAAGATATTGAACCAAGTGCACAAGGGCTTGTTTACAATGTGTGGGAAGAAGATTAGTTGTGTTATTTAAATGAAAAAGAATAAAAGGATATATATCCAAAGAAAAAGAGTTACGTATATGTGACGCATAGGGGCGGAGGGACTATAGGTCAAGTGGGACCATTGACTTCCAAATTTCTTTACTGATCCATTGATTTTTTTTTCTTCTTATTTTGCCACTCCATTTTTTTTTTGTTAATATCACTCACTTGCAAGTGCAGATGAGTGACATTAACAAAAAAAAAGAGTGAAAAAATCATTTCCCTTTTTTTTTACACAAACAAATGCCAAAGAAGTTACGAAAATTTTAGGAAATTTTCGTCTGTATTAATATAAATTCTATACATATCTCACAAATATGAGATACATTTGGTACTAATTATCGGTCTAAGGGCGTTTGTTAGCATTGTTTGATTACTCACACATAATATTTTGCGATTGACATACAGAAGAAAGATGGGGAATGTTTCTTATAGGCTTGTATCCGATTGTTCAAAGATCGTGACTCCGTCACTGCACAAACCAGCTCGCAAACTTGATTTATTTTTAAGATGCCTGCTGCCTCTCAGAATTTTCTCTTTCCTAAATTTGTCACAATTCTTTAGAATGATATGGACTGAGAATTCACATCCTCTTCCTCAACCATATCCCACCTAATGCTGAATTTAATACAGGAAGGATACAGAGAAGAGCTAAACAACCCACTTGACTAATTTCAGTGGAGACCACATTGGTTGTAACCAAAGACCATGTGAGGTTTTGGTGCTTGTGCAATCGCTAAAATGACTCATTTTGCCCAAGTGGACCAACCAATTATATTTTTAAATCAAGGGGAGAGAGAGAGAGAGAGAGAGAGAGAGAGAGAGAGAGAGAGAGAGAGAGCTATAGTGGAGGATTCCTACTAAGGAGGTCCCCAAGCACATCAGGACAAGTTCACTTCATAATGATTTTTATTGGAAAGAAAACATGTAGCTTTCACTAGGATATAAATCATTCATTCACCTTTGCTTATTTCGTCAGTATCTAACCAACATGGATATTGAAATCCAATAGAGTTTGTCCCATAAAAATCTCCAGACAAAGAAGCAATGTATTGAGCTTGTTAGGCTTAATGTTACCCCAGTGCTTGGGCACCTTTTTTGCTCTCTCTCCCTCATGCGTGTGCGCCGAAAATGTATGTGACGTGTTACATTGATGGCAATTTGCATTGCAAAGATCGGTAGATACTTATCCAGGGAAAAAAATCAATTATGCTATTGATAGCCCACCGAGTTGTCAATAAAACAAGAAGAATACCAAAAAAAATAGTATAATTTTCGGAATGCAATTTTAGCACTTTTCAAGACGCTTTAACTCATAGAAAACTGTGTTTTCTTGTCTTTTTTTTTTTTTTAACCTTATTTTCAGCCCATCGAGCTGAGTAGCATTTTCCAAAAAATATTTCAAGATAGATTCTTTTCTCATCTCTTCTAAATGAACTTGTGTTTGCTTGTACCTTTTTAAGTTTTCAACTACGGCTAATATACAATAATCTTTTAGTAGGACTGTAGGAGTATAACTTATCGACCCTGAACAAACATTTTGGGTCATTCTCAATAGAATGTTGCCATATTCTACCTAATCTAGATTTTTGTTCAAAATTCTCACTAGGACTAAAGCAAAAAAGGGTGTCACCAGAATAACCACCAAACTCTGGCTTTTTGCATGAAATGAGAAGAGGGCTATGGTTAAAGTATTGCAGAATTGAAGGGACAAATGGAATTAAATAAAAGACAGAGCCAAAGGAGAAGGTACATTATTGAGTACAATGATACAAATTAATATAAACAAGAATGATTTTCCATCTGATTAGGATTGCCAAAAGATATCCCTTTCTTGGGCAGTACAAAACCATGATTTCATGAAAATAAAAATCAGAACAAATCCTTATTGATGGTTATCGGCTTTACAATTGCAAATTACACATCTATTGATAGAGGAATCGATCTTCCAGACAAAAAAGGTGAGGGTCAGACTGTGTCACACTACTACGATTGTGTTGGCAAGAGTCTTATTCACTAAGTACGATTGTTCTTTATTCGGAACACCAAGACAAGTCGTGCAAGGATAAAAATGAAAAAGAAAAGAAGCCTATTTCTTTAATAGCGTAGATAAAACTCAGAGAACACAACCCAAGTGCAAATATCCCTTGATCATTGAAGTGTGCAAGTCCCTACCACTAATCTTTTATAATGAACTCATTATAATGACCTTTCAACGCTAATTCTATTGATGTACTATAATATAATACTGATTAGTTCATAAGAAGTTGACTTTGGTTTCTTTGCTCGATTTTTAAATCTTGCGGCTTCGGTAAACAACTATTTGGAGAAGCCCCCTTTATGCATTTGACCACTAGCAAGTAGTATAACATTATTGGAGAAGGTATTGTGGAGCCTCTTAATATTTGGTCAAGGTGATCGTCTACTTACTTCATGATAGCTAAACCAAGGTTCTGACTTCTGAATACTGTACCAGCTAGGATATCAGTTTTTTTATTTGTACGATATTGGTATCAGTACCGATGAGAAACTTGGTACCGTTTCAGATTTATCGCTATTAGTGGTATACATACATCGAACGGCTCCGAACACATATTCAGAGTTAACGGTCATATGTAGGGTTTCTCTTCAAAAGCTTGTGCTTAAACTAATGGTGTTTACTTTTGTAATCACTCTATCAATAATGTGTTAGGAATTTCAGTTTAGTTGGGAAAATACAAGGAACAATAGCTGATATTGAATATCAAAGTAGGAAATTGAAGCATGCAAAAGCAAGATCTATGTCCAAGGGTACTGCATAAGTTGCCACCCCAAGGTAGTTAACTATTCCTATACATATGGAGTACATTTTTTGAGCTCAAGGACAAGCATCTTTTGCAATCAAACACAAGGATAAATGCACCTAAAATCCTAGGGTATCCTATAAAAGTGCCTAAAACTTTAAGATACCCTATATATGAAAGTACCTAAAACTCTAGGGTACCCGATGAAAGTGCATAAATCACTAATAGGAAAGTGAACCCTAAAACCCTATGAAAATGTCTAAATATGTTTTCGCATTATGGCTAAAAAATTCAAAAAGTTGAAAGACCTCCAAAAAAAACCTATTTTGCTAGCGTCATTTCCCTGAATGAAAACTATTTTACCATCCTTATAGCTAATTTTCCCTATAAAGGAATCCAGACCCAAACATAAATCCTGTTTTTCAAAACAAAAGTACTACTAAATTAATTTTTGTATTAATGGCTCTATACCCATCCCGTTTTTTTCAATAAAAAAAAAACTCGGGGATCATTAGCTTCCACTTCCAAGATACCCAAAGGTCCAAAACTGTCTATCTTCCCTTCCTGAAAATAACCCAAAAGCCAGAGCATGATAAAGTAAAATTATGAAGTTCAACTGTCCTCATTTAGGCATTGGCCAGGACAACACCCCACCAACATTTACCCTAAAAGTGGAAGAGCCAAGGAAAAAGGAAAACACCTTCACTAAACCATTTCCTAACATACCATGTTTGAAACACACAGATGATGGCCACTAAATACATCGCTCAGGAAAAAAAAATGCTAAGAGGTGCACGACTAACAAGCTAAGCCATGGCCGGAATATGACGTTCAAATCAATTACATCTTGAAACAAGAACGAAAGCGACCACATCCGAGTTGCTCGCATAAACAAAACATTTTGTCACGGCACCATACGCTTTCCCCACAACCCTGATCACCAAGTGTGATATCAGTTAACCACTTGATCAACATTATAAAAAATGTAATGAAAAAAACGATCTAAACTAGCAATACCTGAAATATTGGCTAAAGCATCCAAAACCCAGTGTGGAGGAATGGTTTTTGACCACCGAAAAATAACCCAATTCTAATCTGTGTTTCCCATTAATCATAACTGGCATCTAAGCGGGCAGTTCCACCTTGCCGATTGCTAAAATTACCCCCACCACGCCTCGAGTTACCCTGGCTCTTCTCCCTGTACCTTGTGCCTGGATTATGAGAGCCATCTACGGACCCTTCAAAATTGTTGGTCTTGCTGTAATTTTGCTGTCCAATTGGCTGGTACTCATAATGTGAACTATGTCTCTGTCTCTCTCGGTTTGAAGACGTATTATTATGCTGCCTGTTATCCTGTCCACCTAAGCTCCAATCTCCACGAGATTCATGGACCCTACCAGAGCGATTGTTTTGGTTCCCATTTTTCCGGAACCCAGAGGAGAATCGCTGCTGCTCATTTTCAGTGTCTCCACTTGGCAGAGGAACCAAATCAGTCGTGCTAACAGCAGAGCTTTGGTTAGGGGGATTGGGTTGCCCTCTGAATGAAGCTACATTCTTCTCTCTCTTAGACTCTTGATGCGCTTCATTTGGTATTACCTCCTCATTCTTCTGTTCCGGAACAGATTGTTCATTTGAAGGTTGCACCGTATGTTCCGCTCTCTGGTTTTTATGGTCGGATGCCATTTGAACCCTATCATGGGAGTGTGAATCCTTTTTGATAGGGTTTCTGGCTTCAGCAGCAGTACCACTTTGTCCTCCACCGGGCCTGCTTGCCCTCTGATTAGGAAATGCATAGACCTGGGATTTGGGTTGCCACTGAGAAGTTGTCCGGTTTTCCTTTGCAGCACTACTTTTGTCTGTTTGACCTACTACCTCAGGGGCTGGAGTCTGAGAAGAACTTTTATCATTGTCCCCACTAATTACATTTCTCTGACCTCTAAATGGTTGCCGCTTTCCTCTGCCTGTTATTACTCCCTGCTCTTTCACAAGAGCAGATGGAACGGGTGCTGCTGTGTCAAAAGTTTCAGAAGTATTCCAGCCGTCAGAAGCGTTCCAATCATCAGACGACTTTGTTCTCTCTTTCACAGAGTTTACTTCAGGCTTCAACGACTGCTGTTGTTGCTCAATGGATTCCTGGATATTCTGGCTAGGGTCCAAAATAGACGAGGATCCATCCGGTGAACCCCTCTGCCGCCATGATCCAGGCGCTTTGGATTGCTTATTCTGATTATCATTCCCAGACTCGACAGTACAAACTATATTCCCAATTGTTAAGTTTACAGTTTGACAATTTTCAACAGTCTCCTCTAATAAAGTCTGCTGAGCCAGTTGTTCTTTGGCTACTGGTTTCGGCACATACCTCTCCATCTCAGCCCTCTTGCTTTTCGTATTATTGTGAATGACGCTATCGGCCTTTGCTGTTCCAATAATAGGGTCAGGTATGGTTCTGTTACTGGCTTCATCTATAAACTCAGCTTTCTTATCTGACCGCACAGGTGCCCACATCACAGCGTCTTTCTCTGCATTTCTATTAGCTTGTTGGCTTTTTGGCATCCGGCGAGTGTGCTGAGATTTCCACTGGCTGTTAGCCCTACCGGAGGGTTCTTCATTCAGTAACGAAGTCCTTTGTTGCTCCGAAAAATGAACTGAACTGAGATCCAACTCCAACTCAGAAGACCCTAGCTTTCCACTTTCAACGGAAGCTTTTTCAGCATTAGTTTCTTTTGGCACTAAAGCAGTTACAGAGGGCACATCATCCGACTTATGCTTGTTTTTGCTGCTTCTATTAATTTTCCTCCTCTGATGTGCTGAGGACTCCGTCAAGACATTCGAGTTCACGGGCAAGCTTGACTCACGGCTTGGGCCTACTTCACCGGCTACAACTTCAGTTGATGCATCATTAACAGCCACATCAGTGCTATTCTTTTGTGCCACAGTTGAACTGATAGGAACCGACTTTTCTGTCAAGTTCCCTCCCAGTGAAATATTCTGCTTCTGTTTATGTCCCATGCGCTTATGCCTGGAAGTACTGCCTTCATTAACTTGGGTCGCAGCTTTAGGGTCGGCAGCACTAGCAGTATGTGGAACAACTGGTTTGAGTTGCGGATTCTCTGATGTCTCCATGGGTGGAGCATTGGACAGATGCGTAGATTCCACGACCTCAATGGCACTGCTCTTTGTAGTCTGAGCATTAGGGTTAGAAACCAATTCGGATGTTGGTGTTTCAAATTTGCTTGCAACCATCACTTGCTCAGTGGGTACCTGGCATTCTTCTTTTTCTTGTTGGATAGAAACACTAGGTGGAGCTTTTTCCAACTTCTGAGTTGAACCATTACCATCAGTAGCCTGAGTGCGCCTATTCAGCTCTTCTAATTTTGCAAGAGCCTTTGCCTTCTGCTCTCTTATGCGCTCCTCCTCCTCTTTCTGTAGTTGTAAAGCCCGTTGCTTCGCTATCTCCCTCATCTTAGCACGCTAGAAAAATAACACAAATAAAGTGGCGTATCAAACAAAAATACATAAAACTAAGGCTAAAATTCTGTTAGCTAGGAAGAGGAAATGATTTGGAAACATTGCAAAAAATAGCTCAAACATAATGAAAATGTTAAGAATGGAGATGTATGAAAATAACATTGTTGGAATGTCCAATAGGTGTCGAAAATACTAAAGTCAGTATGCTTCGTACAATTCCAACATGTTTCGGCGAGTCTCGGTATATGTCGGTAGAAAGATTGGAATTTGGGGTTCCACTAATGTTTCCTTTCGTTCTCCTAGAAACAGAATCGTTTCGGCTGTTTCAATGGCAGCAAAACGAAATTTTATTCTTGTGTAAAACTAGCTTAACAGAATATTTTATTTATTTATGCATTTATGCATAAAAATTTGCAAAATGTTACCTGTTCTTGGCAATCACTTGGATCAAACATTGGTGTCAGAGACTCTCCCTCGTCCTTCTCTTGAAGGTTGATCACATACTTCTCAGCAGCAATAACAGATGAAAGGTGGTCTTGTGCGTGAACGTTAGAACTTGGTTCTGAATTTAAAGCTGAAACTGCACCGGTAAACTCAGCGCCAAGAGGTTTCTTTCGCCACCCATCGGCATCCGGAGTGTTGAATCTTTTACCGCGATGGTCAAGCCTACCCTGCACCCCATGACTAGCTCTCCTGCAAATTTGCAAATGAATCATTCGGCAGGGCAGGGAAGGAAAATAAACTCACGGTCCCTTTCTGTTAGTCCATTTTGGGCATTGAACCTTTTAATGAGGAAAATGATTGCACCTTAAAAAATTGAGGTTCCAGAAGCTCCCTTAAGTTTGAAATTTAATGCAAAAGAGATTCTCTGTTCTTTGATCTTTTAGTTGTTACATCAATTCAAAAGAGAAAAGTAATAGCAAAATGTCACCAAATTTTACTCATTGACTTTTCAAAATGCTGTTATTTTTCTGGACAACCAAAAGGGAGAAAAGGGTCTAACAAAAGGTGCAGAGGGAGTATGATTGAAGCAGACGCAAGCTAATCACATACCTTGAATCGGTTGTTCCACTGGAAGATGTTGAATGAAGGGCATTACCAGCAGTTGGAATATCCAGTTCACGGGAAGCAGGAACAAGATTTCCACTCGTGTGAATTCTCCCAAAATCAGTACCACCTTCATGCCTTGGATGATTGACCTTGGCAGTGACTACTTGCAACCTACTCATTTGCTCTTCCACTCTTGGAACTGATGCAGCATCGGGCCGTCCATCAGAAGCTCGGACTTTAGCATTTAGACCATCAATTTTTTGTAGCAAAGTTGAATCTTTGGGAGTAGCTGGAAATGCTTGACGTCCTTGTGAAAATGTGGATGCTTCATTTTCCGATTTGTGCACAGAATTTTGACCCGTCTTTGCCTTGCCCCTACTTTCAGGTAAATCTGAAGAATATCTTCCACGATTGTCAAAATTCCGGGAGGAAATATCATTTCCACCAAGAATCCTTCTTCCTGAATAAATCTCATCATCTTTCCTGTCTTCTGATCCCCACTCATTTTTCTTCAATGAATTTCTTGGTGGGTCCCCCTTCCCACCATATGGGGCATTATCTGGTACAGTGTGCTCCCATTTGTCTTCCGCCCGTGTTTCATCCCATTCATTGTGTTGCTTCAGAAGAACTTTGTATGGCCCACGAGCTTCCTCTGGAGGACCGGATTCCAATTGTTCCGAGCCCGGTGCTCTTCCTGTGGGTCCATGCGGACCAGCTCTGGCATGATTGTTGCCTGGATCAGGAGGAGCATTTTCGCCAGGGTACCTGCTGTAAATAGGGGGGCCAGCTGGCATTCCCATAAATGGGAAATCTCGTTCACTAGAATTGCAGTAGGCCATAGGAGGCCCATAATAACCCTCATATGGCACGGGACCGGGATAAAAACCAGGCCTAAGGGGCATACCTGCACGGGCAGAGCAAGGATTGTCAGTCAGTGGGGTCAAAATCCTAGTAACAGAGGAAATAATTTTATGATATCTACATAACCTGGATGTCAAATATTCGTTAGAATGGTATGTGTTCAATTTACAAAAGACCCTGTTTTTACATTTTAACCCCGATGAATTCAGATTTCAGGGTTCTACCGAAGTTGTATTTTTAGCATACACAAGCAGTCTATCATTCATCCATTGCCCTCCTGTTCGATTGCAATGCCAGTTTTACCACATCTTCAGAGCATAAAAGTTTTTATTCGAGGAGATGGGGGCAATTTTATTATTACGTTGGTGTAGTGCCGGGGCAATACAACAAATTTCGTGGAGTTAAACTTGTAAAATAAGCTTCAAACCTCGCATACCTGGACGAACATAACCATCCGGAATGTGGGGTCTGTACATGTCTCCATTTTTAGGATGGTGTCCTCTTGGTCCAGGCCCCGGAGGAACTGGTTGCGAGTTTGCTAAAGCAGGAGGTGGAATTTGAGGGCGATAGTAAGGAAATGGTTCCATGGGGAATCCACCGGGACCGACTCCGACTGGAGTTGCATAAGGTGGACCTCCTGGAGGTCCTCTGTACCAAACCCCAGGAGGAGGATTTAAAGGGGGACCGCGCCACGCATCAAAGTGCTGAGGAGGAACATTAGCATTAAGATATGGTGGGGGTTCCCCCTGCCACTTCTCCACTGGAGGCTGAAACATCCCTTCTTCAACATGTTGCGGACCATCTCTCCTCCAAGTATTTACAGTCACATTGGCATTTATAGAATTGTCACCTGAAATCACATAACCATCAATAGTTATATGGAAAGCTATTTTCTATAGCAGATAGAAATGGCTATGAAACTATGTTTTGGGAATATAAGTGGTATATATGCATGTGCACAAACCAACTGAAGAAGTTGCACTATTCTCTTTTCCCGAGGCCACTCTGGAAGATGAGCCAGGACGACTATGAGGAGCATGATCTGTCAAGAGTGATTGATCAAGCAATCAATAACATGCACATATGAACAAAATGGTCAAACCAAGACCATAATAATACACAATATCATTCAAGGAGACACTAAACAGAAGAACATGCCGAACTGTTTCTCACATGTAACTTGAAAATGTAACATAATGCTTATTATTTACATACCAAGGAATTATGCATCAGCGATCAGCATCTTTGTCATATAGAGGTAAGGAAGAAGCAAAAGATTAAAGGAATCCCCGTGGAAAAGCCAACAAGACATCAAACACCAAAGATGTTGCACAAGAACTGACAGAAGTTAAAACTTAAGCAGAAGCCTTTATGGTCTTTGAAAAATTCTATTATATACAGTAGAAAAACTAGTAAACCATACAGTAGAAAAACTTAAACAGGTTAATTGATAAAAAGTCAAAAAACTAGTAAATCATGCATGAATTATATACAACACGGGCGGAACCCTACTAGATCCTTTATATTACAAAATAACATGAAGTCTACGTAAAAGATCATATAATAAACAATAATAAACGAATCAACGATGCACGATTGTGGACAAATTACCCCTGAAACACTGCAAAATTGCATGACAAGTAACAAGTAGGTATCAATTCGTTACCTAAGAGATGCTTATTAGTTCCTATTTGGAAGATAATATCATACATACTTACCCAACCACATTCTTTAATGTACTGTTCTTATGTCTAATCCCAGCAAAGTACATCTGAGTTTCAAATTTTCTGTGGCTGTCTTCAAGAACCAAATGTATGGTTGAACCCACTTAATCAAACATGAATCCATTATGCTAGTCCCGATGGGCTATCAAGGGATATCTTTCATTTAATCTTTGTTTCGTATTTGAATAAATAATTAATTTCAAAACCTAGACAAACACATATCTATTGCTTCATCTAACTAACAGGTAAATGCAGAAAGATTACAGAACAGATTATACTACCGCCGCAGTTTTAATACACACAAACCCTAGACCAATGATTCGGAAAGATAAAATGCTCTCCACTTTTAGGGACGAAATTTAAAAAAAGGCATTGACTAAGAGCATTGAGATATACCTGGTATCAACAATAGCAGAAACAGAGTAAGCATTGGATGATATGTCGATACGATGTTGCAATATGCACTTTGTTTTATCATGCAATATGCACATTTCAACCAAAAGAAGAATAGACAAAGACCAAGCCTGATGTTTTTTCTTAAACACAACTAGTGTGCAAACCATTGGCAGCATAACAAGTATAATTTTTATATTACCTTCCTACACAAATACCCTACTAAACATAAATGGGAAGCCATACTAATCAAACTAGATTTAAGATCCACAATGTAATATCAAAAATATGAGAACCACAAGAATTCTAATTTGCATTTTTCCCTCGTAATTTTCTGAAACAACCCTACACCTCTTTGGAGTCTAAATCCTTCCACTCTGCGCCTTTATCAATTAGATGCAGTCTTTCATAAAGCCACATATGGACTTGAAACTAATCAAAGCTTCAACTTATCAAAACCTGAGCTTGAGTAAAATGAAGCAAAATATTACTACCCTGGTCACTGGGCAGAGACCCAAAGTAGTAGGGAAAAAGCTGTAATGCAAACAGTGACAATCAAAACTAATGCAGGACCATAAGAGAAAGGTCAAACTGTAGTCAACCAACCAAGAAGTTCTTATAAACAAACACAGTTACCTTGTGAGTCTGCACTTTTTCCAGAATTTTCTTTTTCTGAACCAAGCGTCGGAAAATCTCCAGAACTCAGAGAGAACCCATCATTCCTGGATGATGCCACTCCCTGAACGAATAATCAGATCGGGCCATCAAGATATAAAGCAACCACAACTGAAGAAACTACCATAAACAAAGAAAAAGATAGAAAACCAGCCAACAACTCTAACAACTAGGACAAATACTAAACAAAATAACGGTGCGACAAACTTTTAACAACTGAACCAAAGGCCGGAAAAAGAAATTTTCAGGACACATGCTCAATATCGCTGCTTGATGGTAGCATCCTACCAATTTTTCTGAAACACCAGTTGGACCCCACGCAACAGAACTATCAGATGAGGTTTCAGCAAACCGTGACAAGTGCGAACTACCAGGCCTTGTCTCCGCACTCCGAGGACGTAATGACGTCAGAGCTGTTTGATTTGATGCCAAAGCTCCAGAAGCTGATGATGGCCTAGAACTTGGACCCCATGCATTGGAATTAAGTTCATGGGTTCTATCACTACAAGAACTTGACGGCCTGGTACCACTTCCAGAAGAAGGGCGACCGCTGAGATGACTTGGAGAACTGGTACCACCATCAGCCTTTGGGGACAAGGTGGAGGAACCCCATGGATTTGAGGTAGAGGATGATGGTCGACTTCCCCAGCTAAGGGTACCCCTATCGAGTGAAAAAAAATGTTTAGGATAGATTGACGGAACATCTTGATGTAAATTAAGATATTACTGATAAACTGTACGAGAGATGGAGAACAATTTGAGTAATGATACAAGGCCGGCCATAAAAAGACAGTATAAGAGTAAATGTCTCGAAATTTGCACACAACACACACACACACAGAGGGGCTATGTATAACTCACTTGGGAACAATTTCCACAGTTGGGTCCATTCCATGATTTTCTAACCTTGAAACAACAGTAGAAAGAATTTTAGAGAGCAAAACTTGTAATTGAGCAAAGGGAGTTGAAAAGGACAAAAAAAGCTAGATACCTTTGGCTGGGTAAGTTCAAAGGTTTTGGAACAGCAACTTTTCCCAGAACAGTCATGCCACCTCTTCTCGCCGAAGCCCACCTGATGATCGAAAATAAAAGACAACATAAGGCTGATGACTGTAATATGCATATTTTATCAAATTTTTTTGTAGTACGTAAAAGAGTACAAAACCTAAATATAATGATCTTGGAAGCCCATGTTTTACAGTATTCTCACAGGTTCATATATGAAAGCTTAGGCAATCAACACAATCTCCCTCTATAAATGACCAGTAAAAGTTAAATATATGCAACTGGTGCATTGAAGTCTGCCACATTTCAACAACTACGCGAGAAAAAGAATTATATGCTGATATTCCCATCAACATTTGGGGGAACACTGAAAAATCATTGTACTGCTAAACATTGCATTTTGAGCAACAATCTTCCCGATAAAGTGATCCACAAGTTTGAGAAACTTTGCAACATAAACTGAAAAAGAAAAAATCTCAATATTGTATTGGTATAGAAGTCCCATGTATTGGTGTAGAAGTCCCTTCCGCCACTGGAAACACCACTTCCCATCTGACTTGCACAAGTGCATGCATAACAACGACAGCAGTTACAATAGGGCCAAACAACAGTCAAGCCCTTGAATAACAAACTATAGCACTAAAGGTAACCAAAAAAAAAAAAAGGAAAATCTTTACCTTCGCTCTCCAGCCATCATACTTGAAGTCATTCTTAAAACGTATTCCCAGGGTCATCCAAACAATTTTCAGAGAGCCTGTAGGGAAAAGACATCACTAAAACTACTCCAATATTTAACAAAACAACAGCCAAGACAATAAACACACACACACACATTTATATATACATATATCAATCCGTTTCAAATGAGGTGGTCCACATTTTAGTTAAAATGCGGACCTCCCCATTTCCGATTGAATTTCGATGATCCGAGCCACTCAATGTCATCAGAACGTGATTTTGAGGTATCCGCGAGAAATCGGTCAAAAAATTGACCGGGAAGAGCTTCATCCGAACAGTTTTTACAAGCCCTTCCCGGTCATTTTTTTTGCCGATTTCTCACGAGTTCCCTTAAGATCACGTTCTGAACACATTGAGCAGCTCGGATCATCGAAATTTGATTGGGAAAGGGGAGTCCGCATTTTAAGAGGTCCTCATTTGAAACTTTCCCTACATATATAAAACTATAAAATCAAGCACCACCTCTAAAAACATACGCCAGAATAAATTTGGTTTAGCACAAACAAATTACACCACAATGATTTTTGTTTTTGCCTTTATAAGTGAGTTTATTCTCTCTCTCTCTCTCTCTCTCTCTAGGGTAATTTTACACACATTGTCCAAATGTACAGTATGTCTCTTGTATTCCGTTGATTGTGAACAACCTTGACCTCTCAAATGTGTTTCAGGATTTTAAGAATTTTTGTCTCATGAAAGCCTCAAGATGACAGCATATCACATTCAAATCTCATAAAAAAACTACAGTAAGGTAGTGTCTCTCTACAAGTAGGTGGAACTAGGTTGTTATTGTTATCTTTAACTCGTTTATCAATCCGACTTTGACAGATCTTGCCCCAAAATCTACAAAGTCCCTTGCAGGCGTTCAAGGGATGCCTACGTTTCAATCTTCAAAGCCAAGTTATAGGCATTCAAGCCAACATCCAGCAAGGGTATCCTAATGTTGCAAAATCTCTCTACTCTTCTTCATAACAGAAAACAAGGATATCGTTAATGTTTCAAGAAGGGAGGGCAAACCAAGTCTTAAATGGAACCATTCTCTCAAGTCTCAACCATAATGGCAAATGCTAGGAGAAATGGTTAACTTGGTCTACAAGTGAATAACAACCAAGTCATAGGTAAAAGTGCATTTGTTTCTATAGGCAAGAAAAAAGCATTGCTTTGTCGCCAGACATTTTAAGCTTTAAGAAAGGAACTTCCCTTGATGCCTTCTTTTGAATATAGTTATTTATTTATAATAATAATAAAAAAGAAGAAGTTAAACTTTAGTACTAAGGCGCCCTTTGGGCTAAATTTTGGAGTATTTTGTCTTTGTATTTTTGGTTGTTTTCTCATAATTTTCGTTAAATTCAGGTCAATTTTTTTGAATTAATCGTTCGTCCCGATGGGAGGAGTCGGAAAAGTATAAAAATATAGACCCAAATTGAAAAAAAAAAACCCCTAAACACAAAAAAATAGTTCGCAAAAGACAATCTTTCATTGTCTTTAGCGTCATTTTATATGAATTTTTTTCCAACTTCTATACTTTACTACTTTTCTATTTCTCCTCGTCGAGACCAACAACGTGAAGTAAAAATTATGATGAAAAGCTAAAAAAGTTGACTAAAAGTCAAATAAAACTGACCAGCGACTGTCTTTACCAAAAATTAATTTCCATACTCTACAGCCATACCTTAAAACAACTGCTTTTGGCCCTGGAATCATCCCTTAGCCAACCCAATAACCCCTACATCAATTTATATGGAAACCAAAACCAACACCATAGGGAACATAATGTTCTCTGATTAAAGTTCACGGCCCACAAACCTCTCAAAATGTAGACCAAACTCTCCCCTATTGTGGACCCTATCAGTCCAAACCTTTCTTCCTACCCGTTGCCTTAGATCCGACACCAAAACCTATTCTTTAGTGGCTTCCCGGCTAATTTTGAGAAAACCCAACACAACCTGTAAGTGTCAAAAGTCAACTTATTTAAGTTCTGCATTACCCACAAACTCACAAACTTCTTTCCACAACTTAAGCCTACAATTTCATATGATAGGACTCAACCACATCCTCATTCCCAGGCTAGTTTCCTGAAAATCCATCAGCCTGAAGATTTGAACAACCCAACTTATTTAAGTTAATCCGTCCCCACAAACCCTACAACCTTCTCTCTATAATCTAACCCGACAACTACATTAGATATGAGCAAAAGGGGTTAGGAGTATTGAATTTGGAGAAAAATAATTTAGGGAAAACATAGGTCACCGTTGGAGAAAGGATATGCATCATTGACTAATCAAAAAGTTTATTTCTTTTTTATTCTAGGGAATTTAAGTTTGCGGATGACCCATGTACAAATATTATGCAGTCGCTGCAGGGAAAGCACAATAATTCCATACCACCCACTGCACCAGGTGCTTGTGAAGGCAATTAATTCCAAAAAAGTCAAACAGATATGTTGTTAAATGAAGTGACTCAATCTACATATGCTTCCATAACCAATCCTAATCACAGACTAGCATAAAGTACAAACAATAAAATTATCAATTCCATTAACCGACTTCGAAGCTGAACAAATAATCGTTTTTCAAAATAATTTCTTCAGGCATAGTGATTCAAACAAATAAGCTACTAAAACACCACCCCCCCCCCCCCCCCCCCCCCCCAAAAAAAAAAAAAAACTCTTGAAAGCAATTAAATCACACAAACATTATTCATTTTCCAAAAAAAACCCAAATTTTGATTTGGTTCCGCTGCGTTAACCTAAAAGAGTGATTTGGCGATTTTGCTTCGAAGCGGTGCCCTCCTTCGGTTGGAAACCCTAGAGTCTGATTTTCCACTATTCAGGTACGAATAAATTGCGCAATCGGGTGTATACAAACAAATATATTTTCGAGAGAGAGAGAGAGTGAGTGCTTACCAGGAGAGAGATTGAGAGACGGATCTATGAGAAAAGGGAGGTGCCGATCTAGGGGTGTTGGGCGACAGGATCAGAAACAATAGCAAGGGAGAGGAGATGGTGGATACGAGGCGATGATGATGACGGTAATTTGAAGCCGTGAAGGGATCGAGAGAGAGAGAGAGAGAGAGAGAGAGAGAGGAGAGAGAGAGAGAGTGGGGGAGGGCAAATGGAGCCAAATGTGATTCGGACTCAATCCCAGGGCCCAACTTCTCTTATTACCCGTGGCCGTGGGCTCACACTTCACAGAGCTCAAACACAACAAACACCTCAAATTCCATACTTGTCGAGCCCTCTTTACTACCGTAGTGGCACATCTTCTCGTCGGACGTGTCTTACACCTTAAGTTGGGTGTATTGTTGGATCCATAAATTTGTGCGTAATTTGCAAATTCACATCCCAAAAATGTTTTGGTTGCACCACTGTAATTTATGTTTTTTTAATTCATAAAGTCACAACCCTATAATTGTGGGTCATACTTTTGTCCTTGTGTGTTTGCATTCAAGTTAGGCTTCGTTTCAGAACTGAAAAATAAGTATTTATTTTTTAAGAAGACAATTTTAAGCTCAAAAATAATATGTTTACGCAAATAATTTTCCTACCAATATGGATCTTATTTGATAGATCTTATCAAGATCTTTTATACGGTGCAAAAAAAATAAAAAATTTATTTTTCATTTACGTTATTTTTGAGTTTGAAAATGTGAAATAAGCTGCTTATTTTTTAAGAAAGTTTCTGGAACGGAGCCTTAAAAGTTTCGCTGAAATTTTTAGATTTTATTTTATTTTATTTTTATTTAAATTTTTTTTATATTTGTGAATTTTGTACTTAATTTTCATGGATTGTTAATTCATCTCTTTAAGATGAATTCATAAAAGTAGTAAAAAACTGACTTTTATCTAAATACTAGTGGATGTCCGTGCCTGAAGGCACGGCATGACGTATTCTAAACACAGTCTAAATGAAATATTAAATTGTACTTTTATGATTTTTGTGTGTGGATATAACGGTTATTTTTAACTCTATCTCACATAGATTGAGTTTCATGTATGTGCATGTATATCCCACCTCATATGAGAGACGGTTACAAATAACAATTAAGTGAAAAATTTTCCCTCCTCCCAACAAAATCTACTTGTCGAAATTTCAAATTCGTAGAATAGTCTAACACAACATGTGTTATAAAACTGATGTAATTCCATTAGTTGCATCCAAGTATAGAAAAATAAGAACCTTAGTGATGCGCACCCAATATTGTAGATATTTGGTGCGACTAGTCCCGTTTTATGTTGCTTTAACTTGCATTTATCTAGCTTTTATAACGATATTGCACGTAAGGTGTGTTTTTAGTGTTTTCAGGTAAAACATGCAAATAAGGCGCATTTTAACGTCATGGATGGCCCAAGTGCTTCCAAGTACCCGAAGACCCTGTCGGCCCCTTAAAATCTGTCTAAGTATGGAAAAATGACTTTCAGGAAAAGTATCGATTCTCGAGATTAAAAATGGCGGTAATTGATCCTTGAATTTTTCTAAGAGTAACTACAAAGTTACAAGGTTTTATTTGAAGAGCAAGGTCATGTTTTGTGCCATTTTCTCTTGCGGAAAATGTGCAGTTTTCCATTTTACACTAAAAGTGGGGGGTTGACATTTTGATTTAATTAGAATCTTGAAATTCTGGTAATACCATTGTTTCCAAATGGGGGGTACTTTCTTATTTTCATTAAATAAATTAAAGTAAAGAAAAGGTAAAAGAAAGGTTTAAAATGTAGTCTTTACTTAAGTTTAGAGAATGAAAATAAGGTGCTGAGATGCTGTGGAAGTTGCTGGGAGCCGTCGGGTGCCAAGTTCTGGAGGCTGGCTTGAAGAACCAGAGATAAGCTCTGCGTATCGATACGGATTAAGCGCTGTATCGATACGCGTTGGTTATCTTTCCAAGCAGAGAGTCCCGTATCGATACGGCCATAATCTGTATCGATACGGGATTGTTACGGGAGATTGGCCTTTTCAGCTTAACGATGTGGTATCGATACTTTGCTTAATCTGTATCGATACGGAGAGCTTCCGGCCAGATATTTGTTGCTTTTTGGGCTTTCCATTTATGGAATACTTGCCTTTTATAGTATGTTTTTAGATATTTGAGGAGAGAGAAACCCATTGTGTCCTCTCTCCCTTTTTGTATCTAGTGAATTATTAGCTTTAATTTTTCCTCCATTAATGTCTTTCAAGCTTTTCTAGTGTAATCTCTTAAGAACTCAAGTAAGTAATTCTTGTTTGTTAATTTCTCGTTTATTAAAGTTGTTCCTACGGACTAGATCTTTTATAATATCAAGTTTGTTTTCGTTTTTATCGGTTAAAAGTCATGTCTCGTTTTTATGCTTTCTTCCATGCTTTAGCTATGTGTGAGTAGTTGATAGGCCAAGTCTCGGGGTAATCTTTCCCGAGGACTTAGGTGGTTATTTGGTTCTCAAACCTTCGGGCTTAAAATCTTGATTTTCGGAATTTCATTAACCTAGTCTTTTCGGTCTAAGCGAGGCGTGTTAACTCCTTGGTATGAAGTTTAGTCAAGCGGTCTTGGCAAGCGACATATTGAGGGCTCGTGGCCCCCTACGTGTTAGATACATTAGCAAAAATAGGTTGATTTAATTCCGGTTAATCACATCTTTTGATAAACGTAGTCATTAAAGCTAAATTCTCCGGGCGTGAGCACACGGTCGTGGCTCTCGCTTGAGTTATATTGAGAACCGGTAACGGCTTAAGTCAAGGGTTAGACGATCCCTAGACTTGCCTCCTTTTAGTTTATTAAGCGTTATCCTAGTCTTTTGCCTTGGCAATTTTCATCGTTTCAAAGCAAAACCAAGTTGGCCGTCTTAAACGCCACAATCCACCATATAAAATCTACATTCCGATTAAGCTACATTCGAATTCTCTGTGGGTACGATCCCGGACTTCCGGATATTATGCTACCGACGACCTAGCCCTACGCTTGGGGTATTTCAACCTTATTTGAAGGCAAGGTTTGAGGCGAAGCACTTAGCAATACAACGCCTAACATAATAGTTTTCGTAAGCTAACATAAACCAAGAGTTCTTGTTATAAACATAAGAGTTTTCTTAAGTTTACATAGCCAAGAATTCTCGCTCTATTGACTGTAACCTTTCCAAATAGCTAGTGAGATAAATAGAGAGAACATGATATTTATCGAATAAGTTGAATATGTGATAAATACCACGGTATTTACTGTTCATTTAGAGTGGTAGTTTGCGGCTCCGGTATGGAATAGCCAACATTGGTAAACATGAACGGGTATATATCTTCCTTTTGCCGATCAAAAAAAAAATTGAGAGAGGAATGCTCTTTGTAAATATTTTGGTCAATTTGGATTCAATTATTACGTATTTTATAATATAGATGCCCAAATCATGGAATCAATTATGGAATTTCTTTGGCCAATAAAATTTGACCTTTGTAAATATTTTGGTCAATTTGGATTCAATTATTACGTATATTTATAATATAGATGCTCAAATCATGGAATCAATTATGAAATTTCTTTGGCCAATAAAATTTAACCTTAAACTTATTTAGGAAGTCATATATATAGGATATAAAATTAATACTGAATCAGGTTTCGAAAAGGGGAACAAATTTAAATCAATCAAAATCAATTAAAAAAGGAAGAAGTATGTTTAGAAAACGTGTAAATCTTAAAAGGAAATCCTCCTTAATGTTAGCAAAAATTTTACATTATTGTAGGTTTATATATTAGGAAATATTCACTCAATCCGACGACTACAAAGTTAATAGGAATAATAATCGAATGGTTGTAGAAATTGCTATGTTTGTATGTATAGACATTTTGATGAAAACCCGCTCTATTTTATAATATAGATTTTTTGAAGTATATTAAAAATAAAATTCAAAAAATCTGACAAAACAAATCAATAATAATTCTAGAAAAACACGGGCTTTCCTCACGCAGGCAATTCGAGTCGTGTGCTTATTCCGAAGCACCTAAAAAAAAAACAATTCGGGTCATGTTCAATTGGTCCATCCATCGCTGGCTCCGCATCCTCTCACTACTTCTCGCTCCTCTCTTTCTCTCGCTTTTAGAGAGAGAGAGAGAGATGTGGTGCGGTTGTCCGATGCATAAGGTCTGGTACAAGAACGCGGTGAGTTCCAACTTTCATTCATTTGAATCACGATATCACTTCAGAGTTCAACCATAGTCGACGAACTCGTCAATCGCTTCGAGATCAGTAAATTTAGTGCCACTTCTCTTATTTGCTGTCTACTCTACAATATGTGCGATTTTAGGAAGTAATTGATGAAAAGTGGTACTAAAAGAATTGAACTTTTTTTTTTCCCCTCCAATTATCTGGAGTGTGGGTGTTTTCGACTCGGTGTAAAGAAATCTTTGATTTGCATTGTTGATTGAATAACATAAACTGCCTTAAACCTTGTGCTTGACACAAAATGCTTGGGTGCAAACCCGCGCCGAAGTGTGGTGCTTTCAATGGCTATTATAATAACAGCTGATATGACCCCTGTGATCAATTTATTTCACCATTCACGATCACGCCGTATATAAAATGACACCTCCGGTTGCAATAGAAATGATAGAACCACAACCATTTTCGAAATCTGAAATTTCTTGTTGCAATTTTTCGTTCTCATTTTGTTCTTGTTCATGGAGTTCTTTTTTTTTTTTGCAGAAATAAACCTCCGTTTTCTTGGCATTCTAGAAAATTAGAGGGTAATTCGAGGTTGATATTATTTGTGCAACCGCAGTTGGGAAAAGATTGAATCATGGGGTTTATGCATCGTGCAGACAATTTGTTACTAACCAAGTGCACACCAGATTTACAAGAATCGGTAGGGGTGAATGTCAAAAGGATTTGAAGCATTATGTCACCCTCTTCTTCCTTCACAGATTCTGCACCAAATTTAAGATTTACAATTCTTTCATAATTGTAGCTTGGCAATGGAACCAAGATCCCCTTCAAAAGTTAGACTGCCAATGCTGGAAATTTGCCCCGGAGCATTTAAAATTGGCCTGTCCCTTTTACTTAGCCTGTTGTTACTCTCAGTTGGTGTATATGTTGTTTTAAGACCAGGGAAGGATCTGTATACATCGGAAATGATGTATTTTACTGTGGTAGTGGATTGTGGTAGCACGGGGACTCGGGTAAGTGTCTATGAGTGGATGTTGAAAGGTGGATTAATTTATCGAGACTTGCCTATCCTGATCCATTCTTATCCTGATAATGCAACTAATGCTCCCTCAAGGAAAGACAGCTGTCAATATCACTGCATGCAAACGGAACCCGGGTTGGATAAGTTTGTTGGTAATTCTTCTGGAGTTAGGGTGTTGTTGGAGCCGTTGATTATCTGGGCGGAACAATGGGTACCTCCTGAAAGGCGTGGGGGTACTCCTATATTCGTTCTAGCTACCGCTGGACTAAGGAGTTTGCCATGGAAGGATGCTAGAAAGGTTTTGGACGATGTAGAGGATGTCATAAAAGAACACAGATTTATGTATAAAAAGAGTTGGATTAGGATTTTGAGCGGGAAAGAAGAAGCTTACTATGGTTGGGTCGCTCTGAACTATAAAATGGGGATCTTTAACAAGTCTACAAGGTTGCCCACTTTGGGACTTCTTGATTTAGGAGGTTCGTCTTTACAAGTGGTGGCGGAAATAGATGAATCGGATGAAGATGAATTTGTTATGAAATCAAAGATTGGGTCTTTTGAACATGAAATGTTAGCTTACTCCTTGCCTGCATTTGGTTTGAATGAGGCATTTGACAGGACAGTCGTTATGCTGAGTCATTCACAGGCACTAAAAGAAAGTGTCCAGGGTACCTTTGAAGTCAGTCATCCTTGTCTGAGTTCTAGTTTTATGCAAAGTTATTCTTGTAAAGGTTGCTTTGGGCTAGGTTCTAATGATTCCGAAGGTTTTCATAGTCAAGTTCAGAGAAACGAATTAAATACGATAACATTAGTTGGAGAACCAAACTGGGAGATGTGCCAAGTTCTGGCAAGGGCTGCAGCTGTCAATTCAAGCAGTTCAGACTGGTCTTCGCTAACAGATAGTTCAAAATGCGAAGCAGGCTGGGCTTCTTTAAGTGGTTAGTTACATGCTTTCTATATCACATTCAGCGGTTAAAATTTTAAACACGGTTGTTATCTTTTAAGCATTCTTTATGTCTATGCTGTCTCTTCCCATGAAAATATATGAGCAGTGCAGAAGACTACTTTTTTCCCTGCTTGTTTATAAACAAGGGGGATGGGAAAGTCAACGTAGTAGAACCAAGAAAAGTAACACCACTTCCACAAGGCTTGTACTTTTCACGTGATAATAGCACCTTATATCTTCCTATACCAGTGTTGGTGGACTAGCCTGCTGTTTAAAATATATCAATTTACTGTTTTGGTCTGATTACTGCAAAACTTATATTCTAAGACTCAGAAAAGTGCTTGCCCATTGATTTGGCTGTATGTTGCATTACGACATAACTCTGTGACCTTTTGACTTATTCCATCTATAGCAAAAGTTTTGTCTCATTTTGTTATCAAGCTATTAGGAAAATCCAGCAGCTTAGATGAGGTTATAGTCATAAGTTTTCTGATACAGAGCCAGGTAGAAGCAGGGAACTTATCTAGGCTTCAGGGTTTAAAAAAGTTATGTAACAGGTTTTTGAAGGTCCGATACTGTTATGGGTGAAAATAACAGCGTTATGAAAATTACGTATCGCATAACGGTCTGTAACGACAGTTACACCCCGTTACGGGATCGTTATACCTACTGAACACTGAGAACAACTCTTCTTATTCTTCTTCTTTTGTTCCTTTCCGACAAATGTATGATAAGCCATTGTTTTGAATGTACTACACAACTATTGAGAACAGCATCAAAGATAGGATAAGCCATCAATTTTTCTGCTATGAAAATATGTTTTACTGCTTGGTTGGTTTTATATCTTGGGTTTTCGAAGTCAAAACAACCCCTCCCCCTCCTAGATGCTCAGGGAAGATCTATATTATCAAAAGTTGTTAGAGCTGTATGTTACCTGTAAGTACCTTGCCTGACAGTAGGATCACTGGAGTATTGCTACCGCAAGAAGTCTTTTATTTATGCAAAATACTAACAGATGTGAATATAATACTTTTATGGAGATTTGTCACGCTGACTTCCTTTGCGCAAGGGCGGACACAAGGGGGTGTCAGGGCCCCTAAACAACTCTAAATATTTTCTTTAATTGCACTAGTTTTTCAGGTTAATTTGAAAAAGTTCTATAAGATTAAACACTGCAAGTCCCTTGGATGAAAATAAATCATGAAATTTGTGTATATGTGGGAAAAAGCTCCCTATAATTTTAAGTTATCAACTATTCTTGGATCGCCTGCGCAAAATTGAATGATGGTTCCATATATACACACAAACTCAGCTCTACCAAGTAGCAATATATACTTGTAAAATATAAGTTTCGTTCTCAACTAGAAATACATGTTGTTCAGGCCCTCTTGAAGAACAAATCATGTGTCTGCCTCTACCTTTGCGCGTGGGGTTAGTCACTACCCACAATTTAGTCTTCTGAAGATGCACTAGCAGTACTGTGATTCCCACTGGTTATTTCTTTGGTGTTCAAAGCAATAAAATTACTTTCCCATTCATCCCTCCATCACTTCGGGAAAAAGATATATTAAAGCAGTGGGAAGGATTAACTTGGTTGTTGGGCACTCCATATAATTTCTGAAGCCAGGAATGTATTCCACTTGTTTGTTTTAGGTTAGACACTGCCAGTTCCAGCAATTCAAATCCTTCACAACGAATATTCACAATTCTTGACTTGAAATTGCTAAGACTTGCATTTCATTTTGAACCGCCCTCATAGCGTTCCTTCATCCTGGCTCATTACAGGGTAAAATCTTTATTGTTTAAGGTGGTCCCCACGGCCCATTTAAAAGGATCAAAAAATTTCAAATATATTACGGAAAGCTTGAAAGTTCTTTTCGTTGACGTGTCCGTGTAGTACGTTTAATACACCTAAATAATTTGTGATGTAGGCCTTAATCTGCATGTGAAGATGTACTGCTGATTTTGTGGTTTAGGCCTTAATCTGCTTGTGAAGATGTACTGCTGCCATCTTGCTCCCTTGTGAGAACCAGTGTGCATCATTTTTGGTGGGGTAAATTACTTTGTTAACACTCAAACAAAACAAAAAAGATCATAGGGGCATACCCCTGGAAACGAGAACACCCACCCAGCAAATAACCAGTACTAGCCCACTCCAGCAACAAACAGGGACACATTCCCATCCCAAAGCACTACTCAAGCAGCCTTAACGACACTTGAAGAGATAAAGCCAGTCTAAACAAAGCAGCCTATTACAATCAGTTCTAGGGACACGTATCCAAGAACAGATGCAGTTTCGAACATTGCCGTCTACTTTAGTACTTGTGCCTGTGCCTGCATTTTTAGACTTACATTTGGTGCCCTTTGGTTCTTGTTGTTTATCAACCCAAACATAATCACGCTATCATACCTTCATGTTTTTTACTAATCTATGGTTGCCAACGGAAAAATGACAAAACAAAGGGAACAAAATGCTGTTGTTCATGAATGCATTCTTATGTTTTCTTCTTGTAGCTTCTAAGCATGGTGCATCCCATATTTATGAAATTGATATCATCTGTGGAACCAATGTCAACGCATATAATAATCATACTATTTCATCACCCGTAGGTTTCACTCAAAGTATGTGTACCAGTGTAGCCTTCTGTCTGGCTGCCACTTATGAATTCATAAAATTTGCTGTATTCGTTTATTTTAGTCGACCACGGTTTCAGCTTTTGGTAGCTACCGTAGCTGTATATACTTGCTATGGTGACTTTTTCGCAATCATATTTTCCCAGAAGAAAATTGAAGACAATAGAAGACTATGCAAGAACTTCAGTTTTTAACTTTCCACTTCTTTCCTGCAGACAGTAAGACGGTTAATTTGAAAGCTATCACCCACCGTGTTTCACGCTTTCATGCCTTGTCTGGATTTTTCGCTGTTTACACCAAGTTAAATTTGAGCCCGAGGGCAAATTTGACAAAGATTTGGGAAAAGGGCCAGCAGTTATGTTCAAGTCAGATCAGTATTTCTGGAAACCAAAATTATGCTGCACAATATTGTTTCCGGGTGCCCTATTTGGCATCGCTCATTGAGAATGCTCTTTGTCTAAGCAATAAGGAGATAATGTTTGGTCCGGGAGATGTTTCTTGGACGTTAGGAGCTGCACTGGTAGAAGGAAAGTTCTTGTGGCTTAATTCTAAAGATCACAGCAACATTATACACGAAAACAATAGAGGGGTTATATTTTCTTCCATTTTCCTATTGATTGTTCTTTTATCCTTATTGTTCATAGTTTATCGTTGTCAACTCAAGTTCCCGATGCCAAGCAAGAGGGTTGCTGCTATTGGGCTATCTCTGCCATCTTATGTTCGTCCCAAACAACGCCCCTAACTATTTTTCGCAAGTATTGTACATTTTTTCATCAACGAATTCTGTCACGTGTTGATTGCTTGAGCCTTGAAGGATCATGTGAAATGGTTGCTGAAAAGTGTTGCCACAAATTCTGTAGCTGGTTTTTGACAGAAAATCATGTCAGTAGAATTGGTTTCGTTGTGTGCTGTTGCTTGTGTTGTTACTTGTATATTACTGATGCTGTTGGAGGTTAATCTGATACACTAAAGTTTCATCTTACTGAGCTATTGTTTTGCGTAGGGGTGTAAATGGAAAAGGTTGCCTCTCTCTCCTGGATTTTGCAAATATTTCTCCCAAGAGAGAGAGAGAGAGAGGTGGAAAGTACGGGAGAATTACTACTTGACTAACGTACCCGGAGAAAAGAAAAGCAAAGCAAAGCAAAGCAATTATTGTCATTGGAGATTTTCCTTTATAAAAGCCTTCTGCCAGTGGAAAAGAATTTTTGAGTTCTGCATTTTCCTTCTCTTTGTAGATATGGGGTGCACGCCTCAAAACCTTCCTATTTATGCAAGAACAGTTTACCTTAGGTTTCCGACAAAATAATTACTAGCCATTATTTCTTACTTTTTTTTTAGCTGTTAAAGTGTTTTTTAAATCGCCTAGAAGTAACATCCGTCTTTAATCAAATGACTAGAAAACTGCAGAGGATAGCAACAAACCAACCACTACTACCTATCCTAGCAAAAGGATGAGTCGCCCCATTCGCAGTCTTGTGCACAAAAGAAAACCTCACTCGCAGTCTTATGCACAAAAGAAATCCTCACACCGATTAAAAACCCAAACACCCACAGCATCAAGGCCGGCAACCCAATTAATTTGATTTGTCATTGGACCGCCACCACAACTGCCTTCGTTCAGCAGAGAGCCATCACCACCACCACTGTCAGAATCTAAAGCGGCACCTCAATGACGAAGGGAAAGGCAAGGAGAAAGGAAAAGAGGGAATAACACAAAGAAACTCTCAAATTTGAGATTGCTACGAGGATGGCCCTCCCCTCCCGCCGCTACATAAGGGTGGTGAAACCCTAGGGGGAGGGAGGGAAACGAAGAGAGGCGGGTAGGATTTTTTGGAGGGATGCTCCGGGTTAGAGAGAGAAGTTGTCTTGCATCTTTTTTCACTAATAAAAGCTGGACAATTCGAGTTTAAATCTCTATTCCCTTTCTTTTGTGTTCCTATCAGCAACCTGAGGAGAGTTGAAATTGGATTTTATTTACCGAACAAGTGCATGAAGACCCCTTATAAAGACATAATTCACTAGTTCAGTATATTACTTGTTGATTTATCTGAGCTAATGTTTCTGAAGCAGGAATGTTTGAAAGAAAGCTACAAATGGGGATTCTGCAATTTCAAGTCAAACACCTCTCAACAAGAAAAAACAGTGAAACAAGCATTCCTAAAATTGCGAAAACACGAGCATCAATACGTTCGATACAGTTTCTTCTATTACCGATACAAACATAACTGGAATAGGTTGAGGGAAAAGCTTCAGATTGCATAGACAAGACTCGAAGTCGGGCGTATGGTCCTATAAGGTAGCACCTCTTTCACCATGTAAATTCATGAACTATGTAAGCTATTAAGTTCATAGTGCAAACTAATGTTACAGAACTTCTAAGAATAGACTTGCTTGCGGATGAAGACCGGCATCTTTGAGTGTCATTCCCATCTGATCAACACCATAGACTTTTCTTGGGAAGCTTGAAATCAATCTGTAGTTCCCAATTCCAGGCAACCCCAGTGAATCAATAAACCGATAAATCACCTGAATCTTGTCCGTGGACACAAAGCTTTGCTCTCTTCTTTCCCCGTTTGGAAACCGTATCAGTATCTGAACAATCATACAGCCAATTAATCATCACAACTATTACTTAAACTTACAAATTCGCAATTTTAAGCTGTAAACAGAATTTCGTTCTACGGTTATACCTTGGTGACCTGAGCTCCATTTCCTTTACTTGATATATTTGTCGCTTGAGTTTCTCTGCTGGTAGTTGCTTCTTTCACTTTACTAGCCTGGTTTTGTGTTGGATTCTGTTTATGCTTCTGACTGTCTACTTGTTTGTGAACTCTTTGTAGTGAATGTGAGTTCTTGAGTCTCTCTTTTTCCTGGAACGACAAGAAATTTGAATAATAGTCGAATCAATTGATGAACATCTGGAATGGAATTAAGGCAAGTCATATTGTGTAAACAAATGCACCTGATCTATATGTAGTGCCGCAAAATATGCTGCATCCTGTTCTTCTCTCAACCGCTGATTTGCCCTTCTCTTTTCTTCTTCCTTGGCTCGTGCACTACCGAAAGCCAGTCCTTGCTCCTCCATTGTCTTTTGCAGGATCTCCAACAATTCAGCGGGCGAAACTGGACCCTCTATCTGTACAAGGCAAAAGACCAGGTTTGTTTTTTATAGCAATTCTATTCATATTTGCTTAGATAAATCATCATTTGAGTATATTGGCTGTTCAAGTTCTGTCTAATACCTGAAATGCATAAAAAATGTCGAAAATGGTTCAAAAGCTTTAATCAGTTAATGATAAAAGTTATTAGACACAGAGATAGGCATGGGCAACCGGCAAGTAAATTTCACAGGTCATTGGACTTCAAAACTATTTGATGAACAAACAATATCTGTCAATTCAATTTCCTATTCGTCGTTATATTGCCAGTCTTTCAAGTAAATTTCACGGGTCATTGGACTTCAAAACTATTTGATGAACAAACAATATCTGTCAATTCAATTTCCCATCAGTCGTTATATTGCCGTCTTTCATAGTAATATTGCACTACTATGAAACCAAATTTCATTTCACCGAATGCAGATATGAATTGTAGACCATGGCACTGAACTTTGCAAAGGGTACACAGAACAACATAATAGACTCCAAACCCTAAGATAGTGTGGAGATAACAAACAACAGTTTCGGTACACGAATATGATGGATTATTCCACTCGGGTCAGTAACCGATCTATTCGCTCTATCACTAACCAGTCTGAATTTGGCGTATCGAAAAGGATTTGACCTTTAATTTGGTTTCTACAGATTTCATAAAAATCAATTCTTCAAGGAGGCATTCAACTCCAGGACTAATCAATTCTTCAACACGATTCTTTATTTTTGGTTTTCATTTTCATAAATATTCCTAGCATATGAAAGAAACAACAAACTCACCTGTTTCAGCACAGCTAAATTATCACCAGGAGCAGGGGCCACAACCGCACAAAAAGGGAAGCTAGGAGGCCGCAATGTATTTGCCATGAACAAACCCTCACCCCCATTAGCAAGTCCACCCCAACAAACAAAATTTGCATCAAGAAACTGCACCACAACCTCTGAACACAATGTCTCCCCACAGAAGGACGTCGCGAAGGGGTGATCCGGTGAGTGAAGGTACAGGAACACGAACTTGTGCTCCTCCTCAGCTATCCTAAGAGCCTCAACGAATCGACAAGCATAGAAGAAAGGATGCAATGTACCAAACTGCCCCTCAAAACTGGCTAGAAAAGCCCACTCATCTTGAATAGGTACTGGCTCTGGTGGATATGGCATAGGAAAACTAGAAGGTATGTGTTGGTTTCTTCTGGGATTGTTAATTACTCTTGAAAAACCTCCTAAAAGGGTTCTAGGGAGGCTCACCATTCGTCGAACGATCCCATTGCAGAAGGCCTCCCCTGCCGATCTTGCATTTCCACTCATCATTTCGGCTATGGATTTTGGAGTAGTGAGGAGAAAATTACTGCAAATTTTTCCAAGTGTTTTTGGCAAGAAGAGAGAGATACTATACCGGTAATAGTGAAATGGGAAAGAGGTTTGGTGTTGTCAATTATTACATGTCAAAATATTCAACTTAATGGTTCCTTTCTGCTGTTGAAATTGCTTTAAGCAAAGTGATTAGCGGATGTGGTGGAAGAATGTGAAAATGGTTCCTCTCTTTTTCTCTTTGGACAGGTAAAAGATGATGCCTTGCTTTGAGAATTTTTTTGACTGTTGTGGGAGTGAGGAAAATTGAGAAGAACAATGATGGATAGCTATGGATACATCTAGTGGTACAGACAGAATCATATTCCATTGCCTGCTAACTTGCCTTTAATGAGGTTAAAGTTCAAGATAACTCTTGGCATGAATACGTATATTAAGTAGTTTTTTTTATTGAAAAAAGAAATTACTATCCAAATTTACAATTGTTAGTATGGGAAAAAACTATTGCATCTTTTGTTTTTCATAGACTCCCAAGTTGGGATTAGCGGTAGTAGTTTTACATTAACATCATGAATATAAGATATCCTGGTTAGTCGATCGGTAAGTTGATCTGTAATAAGTGTCTCATGAAGTATATGACGAATTCCATGAAGTGCTTGATCCCCTCGGCCCTACCATAGGCGTACTTGCCATGCGTGAGACAAAGGCACCACATGTATATGAGAAAATGTTTGGTGTAAAAATCTCAGATACCCTCATCACCCGGAAAAAAATCTATATATAAAAAGGAAAGGAAAACCATATATATGCAGGATGGAATTGGAGCTCCTCAGTGCAAGTTATCAATTGGTGGACCGCTCAACTCTCCTCAATTCACCATCTCGTAGCTATCAATATTTTCGACCTTTTGCATGGGATTCGCAAGGGAGAAGTGATCAGAGTCGAGAACGTTTCCCCATACACTGACCAATCTGGTTGATCGCGTTGCACCGAAGGCGAAACTTTGTTTTTTTTCTTCTCTCTCTTTTAGATGAACTTCAATTCTTGAATGTAAATTCTTGTTGGGGCTACTGTTTGTCTATTTAAAGCCAAACCACACTATTTCCAGCTTTTTCTTCCATAAAGATAGTTGAAAAAGAGTGACTTCGCAGCACATGGTTTCCATATTGATTCAAGATGATCAGTCCCCATGCTTCATCCCCCAATGTAGGGCTGTGAGAAGCAGTGTTGTAACTCAGCTTGCAACATTTCCTGCTTAAACAGAAAACACTGCTGTGGGACTCATCCACTGATTGTAGAGAAACTATGCCCAACTGTTGCATGCCATGGTTTGTCGTTTGCTACTGTGGCCTTAAAGTGGGTAGTCTTGAGAATATTGATGTGGGTATTTCAATCTTTGTTGCTTGGTAAAAGGGGGACCCGGGGACCTGTAGTGCAGGGGTGCACTACAAGCCAAGGGTTGTAATGGGTGACCGTAAGAACTTCAGACTCGCGGCGAATTTTGAAACGGACCAAAATATGTGCAAACAGGCAAAGAAGTGGCCGAGCAAGAGTAGCAAAGCAAACGAATTGATCATAACCATTGATCATGCTTGGTAAAAGGGGGATAAGGGACCCTGCAGTGCACCCCTGCACTACAGGGTTGTAATGGGTGACCATAAGAACTTTAGACTTGCGGCAAATTTTGAAACGGATCAAAATATATGCAAGCAGGTAAAGAAGTGGCTGATCGAGCAGAGTAGCAAAGCAAACGAGTTGAATATAACCATTTGATCAACGAGGACCTAGGTGTTTTCTTCGCCCTCCTTAAATGGGGTGAACTATGCCCTCACCCTAATTGGTGAAGAAAGTATAGATCCCACTAATAAAATCTACTGAAAAGCGTATTAATCTTGTGGGCTCCATACGTTTTGAACCAATGAAAGTGAAAGTGTCGGGGCCTATTTTTTTGATCCGCGTGTCGGGGCCTATTTGGATACCTCATTTTCAGCTTTTCCATTTCTACTTTTTGGGTTTTGGATGTTGGGCAACCCAAAGCCAAACCTCATTCCGACAAAATGACTTCTCAGATTTTGTATTTAGAGGGCGTTTGGGAGGTTGATTATTGCATTTTCAACTTCTCCTTTTTTCATTTTAGTTGTTTGGCTGTCTCCTTTTAAAACTCATTAACAGAGAACACATTCTTCAATTTTTGGTTTTTTTCATTTTAGTTGTTTGGCTGTCTCCTTTTAAAACTCATTAACAGAGAACACATTCTTCAATTTTTGGTTTAGAGAATAAAAGTCAAAAAGAGGCCAAGAGGTCCTTTTTGCATTATGCTATTTTCCCATTTTATGGTTAATTACCAAAATACCCTAACACTACTCCTGTATTTTCTAGTTTTAACCTCACATCTTAGCCACTCCTCACATCTGTGTGCCTCTACCGACACCAAAGAGAGAGCAATACAGAGAGAGAGAGAGAGGAGAAGAGGAGAAGCAGAAGGATCACCACACATCTCGTTGCCGGAAAACATTTGTGTGTCGCCGGACTTGATCTACACCACGACACCGTTCCACCCAGCATCGCCACCACTGATCGGCAATCAACCACCCCAAACATTGCCATCGAAAATCAGGATCCACCAAAATTATAGTGACCAAAACAACCAATTGCATGTCGATGAGGACTCAAACTCTTGCTGTACCCTCTCACTAGGATTCTCTAAAGACTAATGACCCAGTTTTATGAATTGGGGGTTTCCGATTTTTGACAAATTGATCTTTCTTAAACTGGATTTTCTTATGGAGTGGCTTTTGGATTCCAGATGTAGAAGATTTTTACCACTTATCTCAAATAGGCAGGATAGCATTAGAGATGGAAAATGTTTGAGAGAGGAAAACAGAGAGTGGAGGGGTACGGCAGTGCTAAAGGAAAGACAGATAACAAAGGACAACGTGGTAAAAAATCAACCAATAATTCATTTTCAATATTCATTTACCAAACACTGATACAATTTCAAAATACATTCTGCACATATCTCCCAAACACTTCTACTTTACTCAAAATACATTTCGATCATAATCCAAAAAACCAAAAAACTAAAAAGCTGAAAATGAAAAGTCAAAAAGTAGACTCCCAAACACCCCCTTAGAGGCTGAAATGAAAAAAGAGGCCAAGAGTTTTTCAACTTCTCATTTTTCAATTAAACTTGGGTGCAAGGGAAAAAGACATAACTGCCACTACCTTTCTCAAAAAAATTACTGCATTCTTAACATTGTACTAGCGGTTTACCATAGATGGCCCGACTCTCATCTGACCTCTGTTTGTAGTTTTAATCATTTCCGTTGCACAGAAAAACAATTGTCTCAACCCAAGTACCAAATAGTAGAAAAGATGTCTACATAAAAAACAAAAAAAAAATGAAAGAAATGAATGAAGTGTCGATTTGCGTGACTTACAGTGAATATTTTGGTGGGTTAGCAAAAAAAAAAAAAAAAGATGTGGGTTTCGCAGGTAAAAATAACGTCCTTGTTATTTAATAAAAAATAAAAATATTGTTGGAGGCTTTCAATTACGGAGTATCAAACATAAAGTAAAAACAAAAAGGATTTTCAAACCAAAAAATATGATCGTTATTCTAAAAAATAAATAATCAGGGGCAACATAGTAAAAAATCAACTCATAATTCATTTTCATCACATATTTTTCAAACACTATTCATGTTGTAAAATATATTTTACACATATTATTCAAACACTCTACCAAATTCAAAAACTCATTCTAATCATAATTCAAAAAGCTAAAAAATAAAAAATGAAAAGCTAAAAAGTAGACTTTCAAACATCTCACTGAATCTCTCTTGTGAGAGTGAACAAAATCGGATTTGGTGGCACATTGGCGATCTCTAGTCCTCCCAATCCAAAATCCTTCGTTGTATTCCATTATTACCTCTAAATAGTTTCAAATGATGAAGGCTCCCTTTTCCCTGTTAGCTTTTTGGTAATTGTGCCGGAAATGCTGGGATTGAGCCAGGGGATTAGCCAAGTAGCTATAAGAAAACCATAATTACTCCTCCATGAAGTCGGTCACCAGTTTCATTCCCACGAATGTCAAACATTTCAAATTTTAAAGTCACTGAGAGTTATGTCGGGTCGTTATCTTCAGAGCTTCGGAATTAGTTGAGATGTATACAAGTTGGCCCTGACATCTGTTTATAAAAAATAAAAGGATTGAGCCACCTAATTACTTCAATTCATCTTGAATTCCCTTATAATTGGATGAAAACCTTATGTAAAGGAATTTATCTTCATCTTCTCTCAACTTTAACATCTTGATGATTCAAAAAACCCTCCCTATATTGTTATAGGGACCTAATAGGTTTTTGAGCATAAGTAGAAAATATATTGAAAAGGCTAAACTTAACGACGTACGTTTAGAGAGCCTTTGGTCAACATCACACCGGTTTAACTCCAATAGTATTTGTATATTCATTACAGTTTTTGGTCTTGGTTTGAGGGTACAATCTCCCTTTGAAGTCTGAACGATACGAAAAGCTGCATCAACAATTAGTATTCAAGAATTTTAAGTTGGAAATCAACCTCTTTAATTTGGGATAAAAGGCCTTATCTCTTTTCCTGTTCTTTTTTTATTTTTTTTCCCCAGAAAAACGAAAGATTTCTTACTGATGGAACTGTGGAGTGGATGGACATTGCAGGCTAGTTAGATATATATATTTTTTTGGTCAGCCGGAAGTTTCATTCCTCAACATTTTTTGTTTACCTACTGTATGAGAATTAAGAAATTATCCTCTTCAGGTAAAAAAAAAGAATTAAGAAATGTATCAAAAGGAGTGAAATCTCACTAAGTTGTTTTTTACTCTAATTGATTCTAATATTCCAAGCCTGCATTCATAACCCTATCACTAGATAATCATAGCCTTATCTTCCCTATGCATGCAATCCAATGGAGAATGAATTAATGAACAATAATTTTAACCTCTGGCAAATTGAAAACACATAAAGCATGTACGTACACCGGTTCTTAGCAAAAAATGCTAGAGAATAGTGCACATTTTTTAGTTTAGCTAATCACGTCTCATTCACTACTACAATAACATTATTTGTTTTACTTTTACCTATTTTCTATAAAAATACTATTTTTTCCATTCCATTCCATTTCCCTCTTCTTCTTTTTTTCATCCCAGACTTGAGCTTTACCTAGAGAGGAAAGAGAAACAATACTTATTTATTCTCTACCTAAGTAATGTATTTTTTGAAGCAAAGGTAGTTCACCTTTGTGTTTTGCTATTCTGGTGCAGCCAATTTTTGTGGCTTCCATTTTGTATTTTTATCAAGGTAAATGATATTGGCATTCCAAAAATTGATGTGGACACTCTAAAATCAGTGTAATTTCAAAGCTACTTTTCTTTATTTTTTAGAGTGCCACCATTAATTTTTGCAGTGCCAATATCATTTTCCTTTTACCAAATATATACCATATAACTATGCTGCTGTGCTGTACACGTAATAAGACGCTCATTTTACATCTCACTATATACAGTATCAGACTAGAAGCTAGCACAGAATATGCACCAGCAAGATTCTTTGCTAAATAAATTATAAATTGCTGTCCAACCCACAAAAATTGTTGGGAAAGCAGTCATTTCAAATTCAGATTAGTCATGATTCTGCGTACATTATCCCAGTTCACCATTTTCAATTCCTTTTTTTGTTTTTTGCTTTTTTAAAAGTGAAATCTTGGTTTTTGGATGCTGTCTGCTTAAAAAGCAAGCACATTTGGCAGCTTTTGAAGCAATATCAGAAGTCTCAAATTCAATACAATTATTCCCCATGCTCTCACCAAACTGCCTCCCCATTATGCAATAATAATACCAGTCATTCTACTACCATATCCAACTAAACACCCAATCACATATCCACACTCACAATAGAAGTAGAGCCCGCACACACTACACACCAAATGTGTGTGGAACCCACCCTTAATGAGAGTGTGGATGTGTATTTGGGTGTGATGTTAGAGTTATTGTAATAATACTATGGGTGAGAGTTGGCATGGTGGTCAACGTGAGATTTAGGTGTTCGTTTTATTCTAAAATTTTATACTCGAAATTTCACAGATGCTATCACTTTATTTGGGGTTAGTTCATACGGAATTTTATTCCGGCTTTAATTGTGCTCCCTTGCAAATAGACGGTTGTTAGGATTGAAACGCACACGTACACGATTCACGAGTATAAAATAGTAAAGAAATCAACACAGCAATATACGTGATTTTCCAAAACCGCATATGTCCACGGGAGCGAGAGAACAGTCTTTTATTGATGATCGAAGTACTAGGGTTTTGCAATAGAGCATATTTATGCCTCCTTTATTCCTGCCCTAATAACACCGTATCATATCTGGGGGAGTAGCACCCCCAAATTACGGAACGTCTGGGCCTTCGGCCCAGTCTAGTTCGGATCCATGATGGGTTCCGTTCCGCTTCGTTGCGCTTCGCTCCACTCTACTACACTCGCAACTGGCTCTTATGTAAAACTTCTTGGTACCTCTCACATATGAACCACAAGTTCCAACAATGGAATTGAGCCTCAAAATTAATCAAGTTACGCGCAAGCTAATCTAGACACCTGATCTATATGAAAAAGTACTATGTGTGTCACCAACACTAGTTTTGAGGAGATGTGGTTCATTCCTAATGTTCTGAGCTTAATCCAAAACTAATACTACTATAAAATTCGTTTGTTCTCAGTTGTGGGGGGTGGGGAATCTATTCTCCCAAACCAAAAACTTTACAAAAGGAGTATAGGGTTCTAGTGAGATATACAACACAACATTTATAATTCCATTTTGTGGGCCAATATTCCTCATGCAGCACTACCTTTTGCTTGCCTGCTAAGGTTTGGAAGTGGGTCTCTTTGTGAAAAGAAGAGAGAAATAAAGAAATATGGGGTAATGATATAACTAGCTAGAGAGAGGAGCCCTTTAGGAGGTGGGAAGCACTATTGGCATGCAGAACCCCTGAAAAGAGTAAAGCGTGCAAGGGCCCATGCTTTCTTGTTCTTTCAGAGTCTAGTGCCAACCCACATGCCAAGGCAAATAATAATGGGCCAAAACTCTTCATCCCATTGAGTGCACTACAACAACTATATACATTCAGGTTGCACCCTGAGAGGTCACGAGATCGAATCTTAAAGAATCGTTAAATTTGTTACTAACATTCAATTATTCGATTTGCTTTGAGGCTATTTTCATGGCTTAGGACCGGTAATTACATGTCATGATGTCATCTGCATGGGTTAATTGACTATATGCAAGGAATTATAGTCAGGGTTATTTCTAGAAAACAAAAACATAGAACAAGAAGAGAGGATAGGGTACCTTGGAGCTTGACTTAGGCCTAATAGGCTCTCACCTAATCAAACAAAAAGAATGACTACAATTATATGGCTTAGTAGGCCAATAAATGGAAGTTCTCACTTAAAGAAACATAATAACAATAACAGGAAGCTGTTTGAGTTATCTTGATTATGTGACATATGATTAATGATTAAGCACTTTGTTGGGTTGAGCATGAGATCGCACACCACTCAACATGACATTGGCAAAAAAGCCCCCAAGGGTACGCGGTTGGATTTTATTGGAAAGAAAGTTTGAACAATGTGTATGTGACAAAAGCCGAAGCCTGTGAGGGTAATGGACGCCGCTCGACTTGACCAAGCCATTGGATACACATATTAGTGAATGTCTAAAAACTTGTATAGTTATGCATGCAATTTTGTGAACCGGTGAAATGGAAAAAGGCCCGGCCCATAGGGTTGGATTAGCTCGGAAAGAAGTGTGAATAATGAGTATTGAGTATTGTCTGAAGTTCAGCTCTCAACCATTGGAGATACACATTAGTGAACGTCTAAAATCCTTGTCTAGTAACGCAATTTTCTGAACCGGTGAAACGAAAAAGAAAAAAAGATGTTAGGCGAGACGGACATAATCAGTGCAGTGGGTCATTTACTTGTATTAGCATGATGGTTAGTTGACCATTCTTGGGTAAATTAAAGATAATTATTGACTTCCATTGCTGACTCATGAGTGGATTAGATTTAATTTGCTAATCTTGTACAGGTAAAAGCAAGGGTTTAAAGTGGGCTAGCTAAAACTAATTGTTTTACATCTCCCTAATGAGCCATTATTGTAGTTATTATATGCAAAAGATATTTCATGTAAAAGTCGATTTCATATAATTACTAGCCAAAAGTGTGTGTGTGTGTGTGTATATATATATATATATATATATATATATATAATAAAAGAAGGTCTAACGAATACAACTCGAAACAAAAATGTCAGAGGGTACAATAGCCAATCGCCAGCTCTGCAAGACTTGGCACATCTCCCCCCAAGATTTTTGTTCGTACTAAACTTTGTGCTTTATTTTGATCACGCTCTGTATTTTTCATTTGTGTCCTTCTCCAATTGAGGACTGGTTGTTGGATGTGTACTAGGATCGTGTGTCCTTGTATTGTTAGACGTTTTTGGTTGTTTTATGTTCTTGTTTCAGGCTTTAGCCTGTTACTAGTTTGTATATTTTGTGTTCTCAGGGGTATGCACCGGTGGGCTTGTGCAAGTGGATTCATATGCATCGAACAGCTCAATACACGTGGATTCATATGCATTGAACGGTTGGACGCAGTGGTGTTCTAGAAATTCTAATCCTAGCAATGCTCAAAAGTTCAAATTTCTCGTTATAGCAGAAGAGTCACAAAACGGGTAGTGATTTTTACGCTCGTTTTCTTTATAATTGCACTGCTTTTTGTTCTTTTGCCTTTGAAGTGACAACAGTTCCTCTGATGCCTGTACATGGCAAAAAATGGAATTTCAGCCAAGTAGTAAGAGACAAATGATGCATTTGTTCATCGACGAAACAAACATGAACCTTACAACATTTGGTACAAATGTACAATATTCCAAGCTTAGTTTTAGTTTGGTCTAGCCTGTAATCATAAGAACCATCAATCAGGTGATATTAAATAGTCAAAAAAATCAACTTGAATAATCAAAAAAGTTGGTATAAGATTTCATCATATATGATTGATCACTATAATTAAGGCGGTTTATCAGATATATATGGTCCACCAGACATTCATCTCTCCGGCCCGAATCATCATTACATGAAGTGCGAGTTAACAAGACACTGCAAATTTTCAATATGCATGTCAAATATAGGAGTAAACATGGAAGTAAGATCTATGCTGCAATAACCAAAAGATGCTATGCACAATAAGTTGCTGAACAGTTTCTGGTGCATTGGGAGTGCCAAAGATCAAACCGGGGCCGGGGTAAAATTGTCATTTTGCTTGGACGGGTTTAATGGCCCAATAAGTACGTAAGACAATGTGGATTTTTTTAATTACAAGTATGTCTCAGGGCTTCGTCCTAACTAATCTCTCGTGAACATGTCTCATGTACTAGTTAATTACCAAACCGAAGTCCAACTGGAATAGCAATCTCAAGAGAGAGCATGAGAATTAACCATCGATTCACTTGTTAAGATTCAATCTAATTCTGGCCGCTATATATTGATCCACTTATTAAAATTTGTACTAAATATATTCTGGTCTCTGGGCTAGTCTCTATACCTGTTATGTTATACTATAACACAGTGAATGTCAAAGGCAAAAAAAAAAAAAAAAGCCAAGGGATGTTAAGTGGGAGTACTTTTCCATCATTTCCTAGTGTTCCTACCTACCAAAAAATACTTGTTAATTACTGTACTGTATTTGAAACTTACTCAAAAACTTCCTAGTTGAAAATATAAAACCTGTGGAAAAGTTCAGACATGAGGCATCCAAGTTTGGAATTTGAGAATGAATTGAAGTACTCCCTCCGTCGTGTCTAATTTCGTAACTCCAATTTATTAACAATACATCATTATTACATATTTCATATCAATTTTTATCTTTACTTTCGATAACTACCCTCTCTCTAGAGACATTATTATTATATTTTTTCCCGTTAACTTTTCAAAGATGAATCTACTTTTAGGCGCAAAATGAAAAAAATACCTATTTTTTTCACTAATTTTACAAAATGAACACTTATTAAGAGACAGTCCAAAATGAAATACTAAACTCTAATAAAGAGACAGGAGAGTATTTTTTTTTTTTTCTTTAGCTGATATTAGCACCCAATTTCCCAACTGACCCTATTAAAAGACCTCTCAATGTTTCAGTCTTTATTAGTTTCTGCACCAATGGCTTCAAACCTCTGTTTCTTTCTAGAGCTTTTTAAAACATGAACAAATAAACTCCTTTGACCACAAACTCTCATATGTACACCTTTCAAAAGAAACCCGGCCCCACTTAATGATGATTTATTTTATAAGACAAAAATGATATGATACATGAAACCGGCCCGATAAAAATATTCATGAAAAAAAATGAATGAAATCCGGGACATAAAAGTGTTCATGAAAAATAACGAACGGTTCATATTCATGTTCCCTATGTCAGAACACCGAACCATCAGCCATCACACAAGAGAGAGAGAGAGAGAGAGAGAGAGAGAGAGAGAAACATTTGTATTTCTATAGAGATATTTAGAGAGATGCTTTCTATATTTCAATGGAATAAAATCCAGGAATAAACCTCCCTCTCTTGTTGTTGAAACTCAGTAGAGGACAACTCCAATGCATCCAAACACAAACCGTACAGAAAAAACAATCCTCAAACATGGCTGCTTCTTCTTCTTCTTCTTCTAAAACTAATAAATCTCATACCCAAACATTCCCTCCAATCATTTTCCCACTTGTTGCTTTCCTCCTCCTTGTTTCTTCCCTTGGCACTGTCCACTCACTTCCCATCGTGTCGGATTCCGGCCACCGCTCACCCGAAAACCAAACGTTCCGGCCACAAACAGAGTTGCAAAAGTTGAGGAGAGTAAAGGCTTATTTAAGGAAGATCAACAAGCCTGCAGTCAAGACAATTCAGGCATCTTTTCTTCCCTGATCACTTTCTCTCATGGCATTTTATTTTGCAAATTTATGGGTTTCGGAAAATAAAACACTCATTGTTTTCATGTCCTATTCATTTTCCAACAGAGGTAATTTTGGAGAATTTGAAAACTTCTTCGAACAAAATAATAGAAAAACAAGTTTCAAAAGCAAGAAAACTGATTGCAAAACTGAAGCCCCATCCAGACGTCCCACAAAGATTCTTATTTTTTGCTTTACGAAACAGGTCGGTCATTCTCTCATAATACATCACTTTTAATTTAAAAAATAAGTAACGGGACCTGATTTTGGAAACTGCAACCAAATGGTAATCCATGTTTTCTTGTGGGTTTTGGAGGTTTGATGACATGGCTTTGTTTTTTGTTTTTTGTTTTACAATTTTTTGTTTCAGAGTCCTGATGGTGATGTGATAGATTGTGTATTATCTCATCTTCAACCAGCCTTTGATCATCCTCAGCTAAAAGGACAGAAGCCACTGGTACTACTCTTTCAAGCATTTCTGATTTGAGTTGTAAAACAAATGGAGTATTTTCAGCGCAGAAAACACTTCATTTCCTTTTTGTTTTCCCCTCAGGAAGCACCAGAGAGACCAAAAGGTAATGATTCCACAGAAGCAGCAACAGAGGTTTTTCAGCTATGGACACATTCAGGTGAATCATGCCCGGAAGGAACAATTCCAATTAGAAGAATCACTGAAAAAGATGTCTCACGGGCGGATTCGGTAGAGAAATTCGGAAGGAAACTGCGAAGAGGCGTGAGGCGCGACACGGCGAGCAGTGATCATGAGGTTAGTATATGAACACAGAGTAGCAGAGAATGGCTAAACTTTCCTAGGAAAATCAGTTGATTTTCTTGGGAAAAATAGGCTTTCCTTCCATTGTCTATTGATCCATTTCAAGTGAAATTAGATGGTACGACCATCTATAGGGAAGAGACAGTCTACCCAATTATTCCCTTATTTTCTCCTCCCTAGTAACTCTACCCAAAAGGCTATATCCATTAGTATGGTTATTTTCATCCCTTTCATTTTCCTTCATTCTCTTTGCAAGCAAACATGCATTTATGATGGAAAAAAGACAGCCATGAGTTTTTGCCAACCTCTAGAAGAACAAGTACTTGCCCAAAAAGCATGAATTAGAACCGTTAGATTTTAAATTTTGGACGGTTGATCTAAGCACTTCAATGAGACTTTTGTCAAGCAGTGGCGGCTCCAGAATTTTTCGGGAGGGTATTCATAAAAACTTACAATATACTACCCAGTATTCTAAATGGTGTTCGTCACTAGTCGGGCGGCGACCCACCACCAAGCACTAAGCCCGCCTAGACGCCGCCGAGCAATTAAGCATTTTATTTAAAAATATTTTTTAAAAAAAATCAAGAGATTATTTTTAAGGCAATATGGACTAAAATTAAAAATAAAATAAAATAGACTAACACTGTTTATATATTAAAAACTATGGTTAAAAAGTTAGGTGCTCTAATTTTCAATCTGTTTGAATCGGTCCGAAGATCTTATTTTTATGATCATTTCATCTAAAGGGTCATAATTAATATTTGTCTCTAAGTCTCTCATATGAGAGCCCTAAGAGAGCATTAGAACCAAATGAAGAACAAATACTTAATTATGAGAGCCCTAGAGCCAAAAATTAATTATGACCCTTTAGGATAAAATGATCATAAAAATAATATTTTCACACTGGTTCAAACGAATTGAAAATTAGAGAACTTAATTTTTTTAGACTGTTTATATATTAAGAAACTTAATGAAAAAATATATAAACAGTCTCAAATAAAGAGAATAAATAGTCGTAATTTTACCACTGATCAGTGGCCATTGATGTATGGACTGGGTGTTCAAAATTTTGTGAATTGGATGTTCATTGATGTATGGATTGAATATTCAAATTACTTCAAAGCATGGGCTATCCTAAATATTATGTATGTATTATAAAAAAATAAAAAAATAAAAATTGTTTGGGGTCATGTGACCATTGTGGGTTGTATGTGGCGTCGCCACTGCCGCCAAGTCCGAACGATCAAACCGTTCAGATTTTGACATCAACTAGAACAAAGAAGGTATTTTTGTCCTGATTAAGCAGAAGGAACAAGCTTTACATAACCTTTGAATGGAGTGTATTTTGGGACATGTTAAGTGAGAAAATCTTGAAATTACAGCATGCAGTTGCTTTTGTGAACGGAGAACAATATTACGGGGCAAAAGCCAGCTTAAACGTGTGGGCGCCACGAGTGACCGATCAATTCGAGTTCAGCTTGTCGCAACTGTGGGTCATTTCTGGGACTTTTGGCAATGATCTTAACACCATTGAAGCTGGCTGGCAGGCAAGTCTACATTTTAATCACTTCTTACAGCTTCTTCATGAGAAAGCTTCTTTTTTTTTTCCAATTAGACTCTTTTTTCTTTCCTTTTTGCATAAACAGAAACAATGAGAAGTCTGAAAAATCATTTATTTCATCTGGGTTCTGAATCTTCAGGTTAGCCCAGAATTATACGGAGACAACTACCCTCGATTCTTCACTTATTGGACGGTAAGTACGCCTGGATAATCTCCGCTCCTTAGAATTATAACAGTTTACTGCGCCGATCGAAAAATGAAAACTTGATCTCTGTCAATTTGTAGACTGATGCATACCAAGCTACTGGATGCTACAACTTACTTTGTTCAGGCTTTGTCCAAACCAACAACAAGATTGCTATTGGGGCTGCAATCTCTCCAAGGTCATCCTACAATGGTAGACAGTTTGACATTGGCATAATGGTTTGGAAGGTAAAGAATCTCCTCCAAGTTTTTTTGCCAAAATCTGGCTCTCTACAGATTGATCTTACTAATTTTCCTTTAGCAATATCGCTCCGTTGGTTCATGATATTTCGCGGCGTACTCATATTTTTTTTACTGTTAAATCAAAAGCATTGGAGATCACAACGCATTGATATCGGCATTGATATCGGTGTGACGATTTTGGCAATGCCAAACTTGGCTCCGAATAAAATGTCATTGCCCAAAAACTTTTATTTTGGTGAGCCAAGTTAAATTCTGGCTTTAACAACGAATATAGCTCACTGTTGGAGATGCTCTTAAGTTTTGAATTATTGTCACATTGGAGATCACAATGCATTGATATCGGTGTGACAATTTTGGCAATGCCAAACTTGGCTCTGAATAAAATGTCATTGCGCAAAAACTTTTATTTCGGTGAGCCAAGCTAAATTCTGGCTTTGACGACAGATATAGCTCACCGTTGGAGATGCTCTTAAGTTCTGAATTATTGTCGGTTCAGGGGATTTAGGACAACTATAATATGATTTGACTTGAAGTCATTGTGGGACGAAAGCTTGTCCAACACTTTGAACTTTCAATGTAGTTCATACAGTCAATTCAATAATGCACATTTCTGCTGTAGTTTATACAGTCAATTCAAATAATACACATTTGTGCACCTTTTTTTGAGTTGAAAGGGAGTAATGCTAAGTACTTGGGGAAAAATTATTTCACTTGCAACCCCATTGGCCACCAGAGGAAGTGGGTTTGCAAAAGCACTCTTTGCTTAACCAATGGATATGGAATTGGTCTTGTTTTACTACTACCTTTTATTACCCCTCCTTTAGCTTTCCTTGTACTCCACATATTATAAACTTTCAAGATCCTCTTCTTACCTAGGGAAAGATTTCCTGAGGCAGACTTTTCTCTTCACTTTATGTAATGAAAATGAAATGTTTTTTATCTTTTTCTTTCTCTGGACAGACACCCAATGTGAAATCCTTGGGTGTTTTCAGTGGTGGGTAAGTTGTGAGAAATTATTTGCAGCAATCAAGTTATTAGACGTTTTTGGTAGTGAATAAGTCGTTGAAAAATGTCAAATTATTTTCGGTAGTGAATAAGTTATAGATGGGTTTGTGAATAGAGTTACTATAGCAAAAAAAAATTTGTTGACAGGTTATTAGTTTTTGTGAACAAGATGAGAAAATGCCATAACTTGTTGATTTGTGTGAAGGACATGGTAAAAACGCCTACGTTTTTTTCTTCAAATTACTATGGGAAAGCCCCAAGAGTTAACTTGGTTGGTTGGTGGGTTTCCTCCCATACAATTTGACTAGGGTTCGATTTTTAGGGTCATGCTGCAAAAAAAGTAATTTCATGTGAATTCCTTTGTCAGGCGGGGATGGCCTCCCTTAAGCCGAACTGAGGAGAGAATTAATTGAGATGCGTGTAAGCTAGCCCGGCACTGACTGTTAAACGAAAAGAAGAAAAGCACTCCCTTCAAATCTCATTTCTTTTCCCTGTTTTTCATCTTTTCATTTCCCACTATCATCTTTTCACCACCACATTGAATCTCTCTCTTTTTTGTTTTCTAGGGAAACGCATTTCGTAGGGATTGGGAAAAACTCATGTTATTTTCTTTATTGGCCAAAAAAAAAAAATTATTATTAATTCAAAAACACAAAGTCATGTTGAAGAGAAAGAGCCAAGCAACAAAGACCGGATAAAATCATGAGCCAATCCAACACCCAGAATAGGAATGAGAAATAAATAATCCTTGTTATTTGCTTAATTAACCAATTGTGTTTTTGTTGGTCTAGGATCCAAAGCACGGGCACTGGTGGCTCCAATTCGGGTCCGGGTTGCTCGTCGGGTACTGGCCGAACCTCCTGTTCAGCCATTTGAGAGCCCACGCAAGCATGATACAGTTTGGAGGAGAGATAGTGAACACAAGATCGAGGGGATACCACACGTCAACCCAAATGGGTAGCGGCAGCTTCGCCGACGACGGCTTCCGGAAAGCATCCTACTTCAGGAATTTGCAGGTTGTTGATTGGGATAATAACCTCCTGCCCATGTCGAATCTCCATCTCCTAGCGGATCATCCCAACTGCTATGATATCAAAGCTGGGAGGAACAATGTCTGGGGAGATTACTTCTATTATGGAGGTCCTGGGAGAAATGCAAGATGCCCCTAAACAAAAAACAGTACTATAGCATAAATTATATAAATGAAAATTTCCCATTTTTTCTTCCCCCTTTGTTTTCTACTACTATATATATTACTATTGTTTTTTTTCAGGTTTTATCCTAGGTATTCTTTTTCCTTTGATTTTTCTCTGAAAACATGTAGTACTACTTTTTTCTTTTTCTTTTTTTCTCTGAAAACATGTAAATTGGGGGTAAGGTTAATGACGTATTTACCCTGGCTTGGGCAGTGCTTTCTGAGATGAGTTTTGTTCATCTTCCACTTAAGATGGTGAACATTATCCTCTCTCCGATTGATTGAAATGAAATAAATCTCATTAAAAAGTGTATTGCATGGTAATCATAATATCACTTTGTGGCAAATTTCACTCCATTTCAACCAATGAGTGGAGAGAGTTATATTCACCGTCTTTAACAAAATCGTACTCGTGTTTTCTGCTGGTTCCTTTGTTTCTTTTTCTTTTTGGAATCAAAACCCCCCGCGCGCGCGCGCGAGAGAGAGAGAAGAATTGACCAAACACTGTCACCGAGTCAACAGTGGTGACTCACCACCTACCTCAAGATGGTGAAATTACATTCACAGACTACTCCACTGAGAATTTTTTTATGGAACACAAAACACTTTTTTGTGTATGGTTCCTAAAAATTACTTTAGTCGCAAGTATTTCACATTAAGTAGTAAGTAATTCATAAGGAGTGGTAAGTATTCCACATTCAATAAAAGTATGTCAGATGTATAATACTTATCACTCAATGTGAAATACTCACCGCTCCATATAGAATACTTTCATAGCAAAACATATAAAATACTTTCACGCTGAGTGGCAATAATTATACACTTACCACTCAACGTGGGATAATTACAACTTCTTATGAAATCCTTTCACACTGAGTGACAAGTATTTCAAATGAAATGGTAAGTGTCTCACATTGAGTAGTAAGAATTATACACTTACCACTTCTTATGATATATTTACCACTCAATGTAGAATATTTACCATTAAAGTGACTTTTTAGATACCATACACAGAAATAAATTTGTGTACCATAGATGGACTCCGCCATGGAATGATTCGGACTACTCCATAACCTTACATTCTCGTGAGACTCAAAACTAAACATATAAACTGCACATAAATATGTGATTTTAAATTGATCCGGAGCACCAAATGGTTGGTGTGCCGGACCGAATTCACCATCAACTCAAGATGTCTATTGCAAACACCATTACCTCAAGATGTACAATGCAAATGATGCCGACAGGGGTACCGGACCTACCGGTACCACTCCCCTGCACATGGTCCATATGGATATGCATGGGGGACAGAGGTTCAATTACAAACTATCATGATGAGGTCGTAGTTTTTTTTACAAAGGTAGCAATTGATGTCGCTGTATGGTAGGGTGTAACTGCTGTACGTGGTGATTGAGGTTTCGGGTAGCGGTCTTGACTGATATTTTTGGACAGTTGATTTTAGGAGTGTAGATCTGTTGTAGTAGATTTTTTATTTGTTGATGTTTTCTTTTTTTTCTATTTTCTCTCTCATTTTCGGAGCTTCCCTCACCCCTACGTCGGTGTTTTGTTGATTTTATTGGTCACTTGTTTGGTGTTGCGCTGATTGAAAATATGCTTCATCTGTTTTGCGCATTTGGTTATGTGAGGTTTCTAGATGGATGTTCTGCGTGGTGTTTAGACCTCCTTTATGGTTGTTATACCCCACTCTCTTGGGATGACCTCCCGTTCTTTCTATGTATTTTCTTTATTATTATCAATGAAATATCCTACCATTTGAAAAAATAAAACAAACTAGTAATTATGTTTCCAATGAATAAAATACTCTACTAATTTGAACCCAATAAGTTAGTGAATCTCAGTTCAGTCACCAAGACAAATTTCCTACTTAAGATAAGAAAGGCACAAAACAGAGTCCACCCAAAACTTCCCAAACCAACCTTGTGATTTCCAATGTGATTTGAAGTGCAAATAATATGAAACAATTGGAAACAAGAAATATATTATCAGTCGAAATTTGTTTTCTTTTTTTTTTGATAACGGAGGAACAACCTTACAGCCAGGTCTAAATGGACTCGACTGCCCGGAGGTATCACACCCACACCCATCACAGCCCCCACTTACTTCAACGTACTCACCTTGCGGGGAATTTCTTTCTTTTCTCCATCATATTTGGTAAATGTATTTTGTCTCTTTCCAAAAGGCCCTTCCCAAAGCCACAGTTGACCCCTTGAGTTCTAAATTGAGTGGAAACAATGTGGTTCCAAAACCCTTAGCTACAAGTTTTGATAAACGAATCAAGCCATATGTTTTTTTTTTTTTAACCAATCAGAAGCAAATGATTGCATTTCATGAAAAGGCATCCAGTGCTTACAGAGATTTTCATACGAAAATAGAGACTAGAAACTATAGCACAATCCACCAACCAAAAGATAAACAAATTACATCAAAAGGAAAACTAATGCCTAATATTCGGACACGAGTATCATACTCTCTTCACGTACTGCAAAGAGACAGACCAAAACAAGTTGGGCGATAGCGGAGTCGGTGATAAAGACACTAAACCCCCTTTTGGGATGGCAGAGATTCTAATCAAAGATCATCACAGGCTCTGATGAAAATCGGATCGGAACAAACACAACAAAACAAACTAACAAAACCCAATCTGTAGAAGACCAGATCTGGAAGAGAAACCAAAAAAAAAACTAGCCACATCACAGTCCATCACATGTCCTCCAGCAGGACCACAACGGCAACCACAAGCCTCTGGAAACCACGGGCCGCAAACCAGAACCACGACACCAAACCGATGAACCACTGGAGACAATACACCAGCGACCACGCGGAGAAATGACGGAGGAGCAGTGAAGTAGGAACAGTGGAGGAGATGCGGCAGGTAGCTGGGGAGGAGGATGGAAAGTGATGGAGGGAGAGAAAAACTCTCAGATTGAGATCAAGAGAGAAGGAAACCCATAGGGGGTAAGGCCCTCCCTCCTGCCACCACATGAGGGTGGGGAAAACCCTAGGGGGAGGGAGGGGAAACCAGGCGGCTAGGGTTGTGTTCCGGGTAGAGAGAGAGAGAGAGAGAGAGAGAGAGAGAGAGAGAGAGAGAGAGAGAGAGAGTGTGTGTGTTTAACTTAAGTGCTAAGGCCCACTTAGTTAAATCAAGCCATTTGTTGAAACAGTATTCCATGAATTGGAGGCCAGAAAGTATGGTAATCCTTGTCACCGTGGGTCTGAACTTCGAAATCCTCAAATCAATGAAGATGCTATCAATGACAAGCAAGGACCACACTTATGCACCACGAAATCCAGTAAAGCAAAGCTCGAAGTAACTCGTGGTTCACTTTTTCAGGAGGTAATAAGTGAATGCAAGTTTGGATGCCAAGAGAAAACAACGAAAAGAAAAGAATTCTATGGATGTTAGTTCTCATTGATCCGCGTTTCCATTATAAGTAAATTCTGACTTCACTATGTGCTTAAAACTTGACAAGTCATCACAAAATCTATGAATTTGAAACGACAAAGAATAAAGTAAGTTTCACTTTCATTTCACTCATAATATTTACCAAATGTGAAACAGCAACTAACCTTCAGCTTCTTTTTCTCAAAGCAGTGACAGCATCCAATGATCCAACCTGAACGTGACTCAATCCCTGCATATCAAGAGATACATTCCTGGCAATGAATTTATACCAACACCCCTCTTCATATTTTAGATTTCCCCAGTCATGACCTTTTTTCGCAAAATCACCTTTTCTAATTTTGAGAATCATTAAAGTGCTGAAGTCCCCGTAGAAAGCTGGAATCCCACTGTTTTGAAACTGTTCTTGTGATGGAGCTGAGCTTCAAAGATCTTCCAATCCATCTAATGTGAAAATTTTCCAGAGCTAAGGCTACTGAGCTTTGTAAAGGCATAGTCTATCAAACTCACAAGGTCTTCAGGAGTAGAGATATGAGAAACAGAAGGGTCAACAAACTCAAATTCCACCAAATCATCCACTAAAGCTTTTGTTATCTCACTTATATTGCATGGCTCATGTAGCAACTGATATGTTCTACCTAAAGCCATGCATAGTTCAATGAATGCAGAGTCCCCTAGGTTTCTGTTGAAATCAATAGGGATACCGCCATTTTGCGCCAGACCTGTAGAGTTCATCTTTAATGCAGCATCCCGTGCAGATTCAAGGTTGAAATATATATGACGTGCTCTTTGTGATGAAAGCTCAACAAAATTTTCATTATCCCTTACAAGACAGTAAAGTAAAACCAAGTTGGCAAACGAGAAGCGCACTATGAAGACGAAGAAATCCTGGAAATTCATGCCTATCAAAACAGATTTGAGAAGCAAAGATTAGTGGAAGAACCAAAAAGAAGAAACTGACACTCAGATCATTTGTTTTTTACTACAATAATTTCACAACCTCCTGTACAATAAGTTACAGGAAAGTAACTGTCCCTTCAATTTTCTACTTCTTTCATATTTTTCCTCGAGCATTAGGACAATAGAGCTGACAAGAAATATCAAAAAGCTTTTGGGAAGTACATCTACCACTATGTTTTATTTGTACCCTTTCAGCACTCCCAAGGAAATAACCAACCAAGTTTGGATAATGGACTGTCAAGGATATTCTATTGGTCCCTGTTTCAGTTTGTTACTATAATGAACTTAACACGCACAAAAAGAAAAGCGAAAAGCCAAGTCCTTCCACAGAAAATGTTGTGTTTAAGTCTTCAGAATCTACTGAGATTGAACGAAGTATTGTGTCAAGTAAACTTCGAATAGGAATAATTATGCAACACCCAGCCAAGACATCCTACAATGTTTCACCTTCAACAGGAAGTTCAATTCACAATCGAATCTTCCCAGCTTTTTCCAAAAGGTTAGACAAGTGGAACTTACTTACACAGTCTGAGACTCTGAGTAATCATTTTGCACTATGCATTGTCACGGTGACAAGTCATTTTTAGAGTCATGTCACTGAAATGATGGTGTGCTTCCAGACAAGTCATTTTTACAGTTCCTAGGAATTCAAATCCGACCTAAGCACCCAGCTATAAGTGCCTTAAAGGCTTAACTGAAACTCCTCGTCTAGGGAGATGGCATATTTTATAGAAGTCATGAACCTCTTGCACAAACATGAATCAAAGATCTAAAAAAAAAAGAAAACTGCTACATGGTCTTCAAAGTGTGCTTCTCATTTTAAGCTCAAGTATTTAAAGTAGTGTCTCAGGAAGTTTAAACTATTTATGCAGGCAAATACATTTATTTTAGTTTCGGACAACATATTATAAGACTTTGCATAGGTTGATGTTAAGGTTCTAATGAATGATGTATGTCTTATTGTCTATTATACTTATTGCCACAACACATTAAGCTATGTTTGGCAGAAAATGATGTGCAAGTTCGAAAAATCCTTCAGTTGTGAATTTGCCATAAAACCAGGAATACGGCATGACTTCACTTCGAAAAAAATTACTCCTCGTGTCAACCCAATAAACTCCGCTCCAAAGTAACACTCTGAGTTATAGATGGATACCTGAGAAATGGTTGATGAGAGTAAAGCAATTTGCACAATAAAAATAGGATACAGTTTAATCTCCATGGACAAATCCTAAGTTCATTGATTTCCTTCTTGTGAGAGTAGTCACAGGGGAAAAATCAAGTGACTAGGCAAAGTGTGGATCTTGAGATGCATTTTGGGGTAATACAAGAAAAGATGGAATTAGGACCCAAATGAGAGGGGGAAAAAAAGAAAAAGAAAAGAAGATATTTGGCAATGAAGACCAAGGACCACAAAAGTGATGAAAAGTAGACTGAATGTAGGCTAGAAGCAAAGGAGGACCCAATGTACCGTGGGTTGAGAGAAAAAGTGCAGCCATTATGATAATATTGTAACCAAAAGTAGGCCCTTTTAAGAGGCAGAATGACAAAACAGGATGTGCTTAACAGCCCCAAATAGTTCAGATAAGGCTTTGTTGAGTTGAACTCGTAGAGTGTTTAGTAAGGTGGTCTGCTGATAGTGATAAAGGAAGATGAATGTCCTCCTGGAATTTAGTATACACCTGTATTAGCAGCAAGGTTGCGCTGGCAAAGTTCCTCAAAATCATCACAAATATCTTTGATGTCTGCAATGTACTCCTTTGCTTCATTATAGTCCCTCAAAAGCAAATCCCACTGCAAGAATATGAAACCAACAATTATAGTTCAGTGCTCCAAAAATGTTTGTTCTGTATTACTCTATATATAGGACTCAGCTCATTTCCAAACTTACCACCCAGGAGATATTATAGGCATTGAACCAGTTGTGGTTAATCGATATTGTATCTTCCTGAAAGCATTGCAATGTACTCATGATATCAGCAGAGAGGTAACAATATAGGAGTATCAACTTATCAGGAATACAACTTGCACAGATACTACAAAAAAAAATGTCAAAAGCATTTTCCTACTTGAGCAAGCACTCAAGTCGCTTCCAATGTTCCTTCGAGCTTCAATAAGACAGCAAGGTGGGTGGAACTGTGGAAAGAAGTTTTGCTAACTTTTTCTATCAAGATTTTTTCCCTGGTCTCTTTCTTAACAGACCTTACTTTTTTCTCCCTTTCTTGACAACTGTCCAAATGAATCCTTGCTTGCTGCCCTTCAGTTTTAATGAATCATTATGCCGCCAACAAAGGTGTTGGTACAAAACGGATGTCACCATCCAGAAAGCCAGCCCAACATGTAACAAAATTGAATTAACCAACTTCGTTTGCGCAGGGACTTCACATTTTTTAGGGAAGGCGTTCACTGGCTTAGTAACCTACACATACTTCGTTCGGGAATTTTTACCCAAAACCTATTTAGAGATTTTTTTTCCAAAAAACAAAACAGAAAATATAATTCAAGTAATAAAGGGCAGAAAAAAATACCAGATTATGAACTTGATGGTACCATCCGCTTGGAACAAAGATTATTTCATTTTCTTCTTGAGTACATTCCATCCAGATAGCCTTGGCAAGTGACATGGACAAATAAACAGAAATGTGAATTTATACGGTAGAGAATTGCATAAAAATATCATGTTGATCTCGACTGGTGAATTACCTTGTCAAAAGCAGGGAACTTTGTTTTACTAACATCCTCAAAGATGTCGTATACAGAACACTTCATATTCCTACACGAATAGGGAACTGTAAGCTACACAATGACAACGATGAGATAGACTTGAGCCCAATCATCTGAGAGCAGTCCATCTTCGCATACGAAGTACATTCACTGAGAGCAACTTTTCTGAAAGCCATAAATAAATCACTATCCTTTCTTGAACTATCCTACTCAAAGTTATATAAGGAAGCTGAAATCTCGAAAGTTTTATTTATTAGTAAACAAGGATCACCAAAAAACTGCAAAACTGTTACAAAAGAGTTGCACAAGAAAATATAGAACAATGACCTGACAAAAAGTTGGCCGTAATACCAGACGCTCTTAAAAGTGATCGGACCATGGTACTATGTATGTTTCTACAGAAGTACAGATAAACCTAGTTTGATAGAGAACACTGAAAAGAAACTTTCTTTAAAAAAATAATGTACACACCACAAGGTTCATGTTTTACAGCAGCATCAAGAAAAAGGAACGGACTAGAGACATTTTCATTGACAAATGGGATCCAAGTCATAGTCATTATTTAGAAATAGCAAATAATAATTTGAAGTGAATTGCAAAGAAAAACAATGGACAGGAGGTAGATTCACGTGCATCTTGAAGACCACACTGTTAGTTTAAGTTTCTAACAAACATGTGCACAGAACATTTCCTGTTGCTTTTCATTCTCTTTTTGGAAACATATCTCAGAATTCCTTGGCAGTTAGTTCAAACATCAATCAAGCCTCAGCTCATCACTTAAAACAAGAAAAAAGCATTCATACCTGTCAAACACAAGGTGGCGCTGAGTAGGAGACAAAAAGTACCATTTCTTCTTGCCACAAACATTCGCTGACCAACTATAAGACCTAAAAACATCAGCATGTAGAGGAGTCCATGTGCCTGCATGCAGAAATTGATGCTTTCCTACTCAGTATATCTGAAACATATATATCTCTCTACATAGATGTATTCAATACAGAGAAACACACAAAGACACACCCACACACACACACATGCATCTATACATATATAGATAGATAGATAGATATATTATAAGAAAGCATTATTGAAATCTATGCTCAAACCTTTTTCTCCCATGTAAACAAAACGATAGTCAGAACAACATATCTCGCTTTTCTCTTTGTCAGTTTCTGGATCTTCATGCATACAATACTTATCAAGATAAAGATTGAGCCAGTCATCACGGAAAAAGAGAGGAGTTGTGTATGCTAAATACTCTGGGTACTCCTGAAAAAACAGATAAAGCATGATGACAGACCTAGCCAGTGAACTGAGGAAAAAAAATGCCAGAACTTGCATCTTAAACATGGGCAACTGGCATGTAATTGGTTAAGGACAATTTGGTTAACTATCAACAAAATGACTTGCTAAATGTCGGGACAAATCCACGCGCGCGCACACCCTCTTAAAAATTCAAATATGGCAACAACATTTTTTAAGACCCGAACCAGTTATAGAATCATAACCGTAGACAAAAGGATGTTTCTAAACGCCTCACACTCTCTCCCGGATAGCACAATGACAGTAATAGATATTGTGTTCCTTCCAAGTAACGTTTAACATTATTACATGACATGCATGTGGCTTAGATATTGCAAGTGATGAAAACGCTAGATAAGACCAAAACAACAGGTAACTAACCAAGAACCTTACTTCTGATCCGCACCTTGACGAAATGCCAATCCTTCAAATACAGTAGGGACTTTCCATCATTAAACTCCCCCGACGAAAACTCAAGCCAGTCGCCAATGAACTCTGACACGGACATTTCTTCTCTCTTCTGATCAGTGAACTCTTTAGTATAACAATATGCAACCTAAGAAACAATAAGCACTTTAACTTTCACAAAAAAGGACATTTCGCTAGATATGTTCTCAAAGATTAATCATGGAGAAAGAAAGAAGAAACTAACATAAAACAAACTCAAAGTCTCCAGACGTTACGTTATTTCTTTACATTTATGCACATATAAATGAAGTCCAGAGCATCATTTAAAACCAGACATTCACGTGTCGTGATATTTTTTGGTAACTAACTATATTTATTACCAAAAAAGCTACTACAACAAACCATCATGTGATGTGAAGCCTAGCCTAAAATGATAAACTTCTCACATCCAAGAGCTTGTGAGAGAAACATATGTCGCAAGTTTTCACAGTAAAGCTCCTTTACAGCAAAAAACTTATCTAAACACAAACTATAAATGGGTATCCCATGTAAAACTCGAGGGACCATGCTAGCATCCACCAAGCACAGCTTGCATCTTACAGGATAAGTGGGAAATGATACAAAATGACACAGTTCTAGCATCAATTCACAAGGGCAGCTAACAAAATCGTATGTATCCAATCCTAGTCCTCGTGTGCCAGGCACATTGTTTTCCGATTCACCAGCTGGGAACAATGTTCTAAATGGCGCTTGGCGCTAGTAGGGCGGAGACCCACCTCCAAGCGCCATGCTGCCTAGGTGGCGCCAAGCAATTCGGCGTTTTTTTTTTTTTTTAACAAACCATTATCCAATCAAACTATATTTTATGTATCCATAATGCAAGTTCAAAGTTCTACATAACCATAATGCAAAGTTTAATGAACAAACCCAAATGAAATTAAGTAGTAGCAACTAGCAAATAAGTTGAATAAAACAATAAGTAGAAATAAACGAGATCGGAGATCCCTAATGCCAAGTTCAAAGTTCATCTCCTTCCTTTAACTCTTCTCCTTCATACCCTTCCAAAACTTGATCTCCATTAGTTTAATACTATACATTTTAGGCCGCCAAAGGCCTCCAAAGACGCCGATGATGCCGCCAAGCCCCGCCAAGGCCGCCGAGACTACCATGGCCGCCAAGACCGCCTAGGCGGCCGCCAAACACCTCCAAACCCCGCCAAACCTTCCTGGGCGCCAAATCAAACGCCAAGGGGTATTGGCGTGGCGGCAGGGCACCTCCAAGCGCCTAGGCGGCCACCATTTAGAACACTGGCTGGGAAACGAGGATAACCAGTAGTTACGCTCTATAATCTCATACTAATGTCAAGAGATCCACGATACTAAGATACTTTCAAATGCTATCCGCTCCGTGCTTTGGAATACAGTTTTAGTCATACAACCAAATAATCTCCAGTCCTCTAAAGATTGTCCACTCCAAAATACTGTTGACACTTCTGGACTACTCTAACATTTCACTTGTATAGCGGATCAAAAAAAAAAAAAAACATTTCACTTGTATATGATTGGGATTATAGAGCAATGGAGTTCCATGTGTTAACACTCAACATACTTCTAAGAGCACATTGAGACGTTACTCAAAAATTGAGTAAAACTCAATATGATATGAATTTGAGTCAATGACCATAGTGAATTTAGACTGGTTTTACTCAGAATTCAGTTCCACTCAGAATTTGATTATGAGTCAATTAATTGGGTAAAAGGGTAAGGGTTGGAGGTGAGCATCTCCAATCCTTACCTTTTCTTCTACCAAACTCAAAATTTGAGTTAAAACTAAAAACACTAAAAAACAATCTCCAATGGGATACCTTTTGCCTACACTTTTTGAGTTTCATCCTTTTCCTTACCAAAGTGAGGGAGACCCAAATCCGTACTCTTTTTTCTCAACACTTCTTTTCACTCTCATTATTTACAAATGAGCCGTTTTGACACAAATTTTGGAAGGAAAACATACAAAACACTAGCTTTTGATAAAAATAAGGTATAGCATTGGAGAAGGCATACCCAAATGGATTTTTGACCCAATTTTTACTCCCAAATTTGCCTTAAAAAAATGGGTCTGGGCTGGAGATGCTATAGCCAAGTACTAAAAGTGACTAATCTTCACAAATGCATACCTGAACAGTGGAAGAACCAAAATGGGTGGAAAAGAAAGGGAGATTAGGGCGGCCGTCGGGGAGGACCCAATCTTTGCAAGCCCTCCAATCATCCATGAGTCCAGTCAGAACCACTGGTTCGTTCTTCAAGAGGTACCGCTGCACGAAATCACTGTAACTCAGCTCTTTCCCGTTCACCTTCCCCACTTGCCCACCGATGTTCAAACCCATTTCCAGGGGTCTGGTTCTGGTTCCAAAGTTGTTGTTTGGAGAAGACAAGAAGATCGTTTTTACTAAAAAGTTTGAAGGGTGGGCTAACTTTTCTTATTAATTAGTACTACCAAACAATGGTGATCAGGGGATATATGCACCACTTGATGGTCTCAACTTTTCAAATCACCATAAACAAAGGAAAGAATTACGGGGCTGGATCCTGTCAAGTTAGCTTCCAACCTTTTTGGTCCATTTTGTGGCTGAGACTCAGCCACAAAACCTTCTCCTAAATCAGGGGCTGGGATCATCCCAACCCTGTCAAAAGATGACTACACGAAGACAGGTTACTACTGCTACTAACGAAGTGTGCTTCAGAGATGAATTCGATCCCCACGAGGAGTAGCTGCAGCGAAATGAAGACGACGTCGCGGTGAATTCGTTGCCTCTGTCGTGCTTCACCGAGGGCGGCGACAAGAAAAGGCACGTGAGGCCGCCGACGACCGGCTTTGGGGCCTACGACGGCGGAGATCAGCCGGTGGATTCGAGGTCTACGGCGGGGAACACACGGTGCTCGGCGGGGTGGAACACAGTGCTATGGCGGTGACCACCACGATTTTTTACAACAGATTTTCTTTTGAGGTTAGTTCACAAAGATCAGAATTGTATGAATTTACAAAAAAAAAAAATTGTGATTTTTAAGAGATTCAGAATAAGAAGAATTCTTGTCAAAAAAAAAAAAAGAATAAGAAGAATTGATGAATAGATGAGGGATTGGTTGAAGCCTTGAAGCCCTAGATTCTGATTTGGTGAAAACGGAAAGGTAGGGCAATTGAAGCACTAAATGGGCTGGGATGATCCCAACGCTTGATTTAGGAGAAGGTTTTGTGGTTGAATCTCAGCCACAAAATGGATCAAAAAGGTTGAATTACTAATAACGTGCACTAATTTTTTTTTTTGTTTTTTATGTGAAATTACAAAATCATCCTCCATAGTATTTTTTATTGCACATAAAAAGGGTTATCTTGTAATTTTACTAAAATACAAACAAAATGAAGAGGGCATTTTTTGGAGGAAAATTTCAAAAGGATACCTGAATTTTAGACTCAATGTCCCATAAACACTTGAACTTTACTTTATTTTAATTAGACACCTATACTTACAAAACCCTCCAAATTAAGACTCATGCCGTTATAATCAGTCTAATATGTCAAAATATGTGCTGACGTGGCAAGTTTCTACCGTTAAGTGTCACATTGGCACATGACATTATGTCCTTGCAAAGCATGGAATCAAAGCCCCTCCTCTCTCTCCCTCCTCGTCTTCTCCCTCATCTCCACCGCTCTGCAGCAGTTAACTCTGTTGCCTCTTCTCTCTCTCTCTCTATGTTACCTTCATTAATTCCGGCAAAGTCGTGTCAGCACCCACACCCATTTTATCCACCCTTGTTAGTGAGCTTTTCACATCTCCTAACACAGCGTATTACATCCACCATCACCAACCATCGCAAGGCCACCAATCATGCACTACTATCCACACTACTAGACCTTCCCACCAAGATTTGCAATCGAGGCAAAGAATCGTTGCCACTTCGCCGCCGCATCAATCGATTGACGTATGGAATCTTGGGTTTTAGATTGCGATTGCGAAAGTGGGTTTGCCATCGATTGAGAAATGTGGGTTTCGATTTTCATTAGGGATTTTGGGTTTACACTATTGTGATTGGGAAATGAGGGATTTGGGTTGTGATTACGGATTACATGTTTGCGATAGAGAGAGAGAGAGAGATAGAGTGCCTTTTATCTTTTTTAACAATTTAGCCTTGGAACATGCGGGTACTGGGCAATGGCTGGACAATTGTTTGGGTTTTGGTTCGAGAGTTCATGTACTGACTTTAAGAAGAACTTGGAAAAGCCTATCTCCAAATTAAAAAAAACTTGGAAATGTAACCACTTTTGTAAAACTTATCCGTAACTCATTTTTATTAGGGAAAAACTTTAAGGCCCCGTTCTAGAAAGCCGAATAAGTACTTATTTTTTAAGAAGATAATTTCAAGCTAAAAAATAATGGGCTTATTGAAATGTAAAAATATGTAATACGAATCTCGTTTAAGATATCTCAATGAGATCTTTAATACGGTGCAAAAAAAATTGAAAATTTATTTTTCGTTTACATTATTTTGAGTTTGAAAATGTGAAATAAATACTTATTTTTTTAAGAAGATGTTATGGAACGGGCTCTAATTGGAATGGAGTTAACCACTGCAGCGGCGGTCTCCCAAGGAGGAGGAGGATTGGGTGGGGAGTTGGGCAGCGACAAAGGATGCGGTGGAGGGGATGAGCGGTGGGTGAAAGACGGAGGGAGGCGGGGAGGGAGTGAGAGAGGAGGGGCTTTGATTCCATGCTCTACAAAGGATGGATGTCATGTGCCAAATGGGGCACTTAACGGAAAAACCATGTCACGTCACCACATTTCTTGACATATTGGATGGAATGTTACGACAGGTGTCTTAATTTGGGGGGGTTTTGTAAGCACAGGTGTCTAAATTGAAATAAAGTAAAGTTTAGATGTTTATGGGACATTGAGTCCAAAGTTCAGGTATCATTTTGAAAATTTTTCTTTTTTGGATAAAAGGTGATCAATAGAAAATCAATTCCATGACAATAATGCCGAAGGCATGGTGAGGCCTAAATAAAGCTAGGATTTCATGTGTTGTTGATAAAATTGAAACTGAAGATGAATAATTAAGTGCTGATAAATGAATACTAAATTTTATAAGCTGAAAAGCTATTTGAGAAAAATACTAACAGCTGATTTAAAAAAATTGTTTCGATATAAAAACAAATGAATTTATCTTAAGCTATTTGTGATTATTCTCTTTTAATCTAATAGGCTTAATGAATGTCATGTGTCTGAAGTCGCAATGGTAAAGAGGTGATGGTGATGTTAGCGGCAGTTGGCAATGTGGCGGTGATGGTTGTAGAAAATGTGGTGTGGTGGCGATTGTAAGGGAGATGGTGGGGTGGAAGAATGCCAAGGGTGGTCATGATAGTGGAAAGCAGTGTTCTAAATGGCGGCCGCCGAGGCCGCCTAGGTGCTTGAAGGTACCCTGCCGCCACGCCAATACCCCTTGGCGTTTGATTTGGCGCCCGGGGAGGTTTGGCGGTGTTTGGCGGCCGCCTGGCGGTCTCGGTGATTTGGCGCCCAGGGAGGTTTGGCGGTGTTTGGCGGGCGCCTAGGCGGTCTTGGCGGGCGCCTAGGCGGTCTTGGCGGGCCTTGGCGGCATCATCGACGTCTTTGGAGGCCTTTGGCGGCCTAAAATGTATAGTATTAAACTAATGTAGATCAAGTTTTGGAAAGGTATGGAGGAGAAGAGTTAAAGAAATGAGATGAACTTTTAACTTGGCATTAGGGATCTCCGATCTCGTTTATTTCTACTTATTGTCTTATTCAACTCATTTGCTAGTTGCTACTACTTAATTTCATTTGGGTTTGTACATTAAACTTTGCATTATGGTTATGTAGAACTTTGAACTTGTATTATGGATACATAGAATATAGTTTGATTGGATAATGGTTTGTTAAAAAAAAAAAAAAAACGCCGAATTGCTTGGCGGCGCCTAGGTGGCTTGGCGCTTGGAGGTGGGTCTCCGCCCTACTAGCGCCAAACGCCGTTTAGAACATTGGTGGAAAGATATTGGTGGTGGAGAGTAGTGCAAGTGAGACAATACCGAGCAGTGGTATAATTGTTGTGATGAAGAAATGCATGGTCAAATTGAGCGGCAGCACATGATGGAGAGACTGAGAGATATCAATAGGTAGAACGGTGATGGTAGAGTTGGAGAGGTGACGACAGTGGTGGTGGCAGCGGTGATGGAGGGGTGGTGGTGGTGACGGCAGCGATGGCATGGGGTGTTGTGGTGCGCTATTTTGAATTATTAGTTCTTCCTAACGAGAGAAATTTAAAAATTACAAAATTATGTATAAAATTAATTAATTTTTTAAATAGAGACAGAAATAACACAATGCAAACGGTATTTTTAGATTATTTTTGTCTTTATTTAAAAAAAATTATTTGTGACATATTTTTTTACTTGAAAAAATTCTTTCATCGAAGAAAATTAACAATTCACAAAAAAAAAATTGTCACAAAGGAGTAAATAAAATAAATAAATGAAGGAAAAATAACCCAAATGAAAACCTAGCCAAAATTACAATTATTTAAACATATAAGATTCTACTAACTCAAATAAATACTTATATTTATTTATTAAATAAATAATTATTTTCTAAATTAAAGGTAACGTATTGTAAGAGAATAATTTGTCTCATAAAACGAAAAAAAATAAAATACATGAAATGACACCATAAATACTATTCCCTCCGTTCCAAAATGGGTGATCTTTTTGAGATTCCGTATATTTTAAAATGCTTATATGTTTTGATTTGTGAAGTTTGATATAATTTTAAAAACTTTGTTTACTAAAACTGATTAAAATTTATCAAACAGGTATTTTTTAATATTCATATTAAAAGAAGCTTTCAAAAAAAATACTAACTTATTTTGGAAGTGAGGAAGCAGGTGAGATGGGAAGTTCGGATCAGTCTAGGAGAAACCAACACGTACAGTTCCATGCTTCAGAAGGAGTCGGCCTTCACTCTCTCTCTCTGTATTTATACCCCAACAGTTCAGAACCTTTCCTCCCCATCAAGAAACTCTGAAAACCCTACTCATTGCCCCCCTCTGAAACTCATTCACAACAATGGCAGACCCAAGCCCATCATCTCAAAACCCTGGTCACCCTCCTCCTTCCTCGTCCGACTCGTACGTCTTTTCATCATAGTTCATGGCACTCAATTCGTTTCAGTTTCATCATTACCCATATTTGATTGGTTGTTTGAGAGAACCCTTTTCTTGTTTTTCTGTGTACATATTTTTTATTCAGGGTTTGGGGTTATGGGTTGGATTTAAACGGGAGTATGCTGGAATTTAGAGTTTTTGAGTTCAGTTGAAGCAAGACTTATGCTTGAACAGGGCCTGTTTGTATGAATAGGGCCTGTTTGTTTGACTGCACTCGTAGCGAAGTTTGTTTGACGGAACTAATAGTGAAAGTGTTTGTAATCCTGTAGGATATGTGATTATATCGAACTAATATTGATGAGAATAATAATACACACCCATGTGATATTTTACACCCATCTTCCGATGAATTTTTTATTCAGACTGAATATTGATGCAGGATTTGTACTTTTAGTGGGACAACTGCATGTATTTTTACATTGATAACAAAAATCATACTCCATAGTATATGTTGCTACTTTCTAATTTTGAAGAAGAGACGAAATTGTGCGTAGTAGGTGGTTGGCACGATAAAAAATGATTGGTTGGTTGAAATTTTAGAGATTTTTTACACATACATAGGAATTTCAAGAAATTTTTTTCACGCCAAGGGGCCAACCTCATAGAACTTTTTAAAACTAACCTGCAAAACTAGTACAATTAATGAGAATGAACTTTTTAAAACTAACCTGCAAAACTAGTCTGCTCGTTTTTTCATCTGTTCTTATCTTCATGTCATGGCAAATGTGTTGGTCATTGACTCGCTATGCTATGCTATGCTTTGCTTTTCTTCTCCTCGTGATGAGTTGGAACCAGTTGTGGAGTTACGTTATCTCTAGGCATCAGAGAGCTGGCGGTGCTGTGGGTGTTGTGTCTAGTCGACCTTCTTGATTGTTTTCTGCTTTTCCCCTATTTTGTTAGTTTTTTAGTTCTTGATCTGTTCAAGTCTTCTCGTGCAAAACTTCAGTTGTAATTGCTTCTATGTTCTATACATGTATCAAAGTTTGTAGTTTCTATGAGATGGTGACCCAGAAGGATTCTCATCTGCGTTTCTATATTTTTGCAAAGCTGTTTTCCCATTCTTACTTGAAGTTTTACTTGTTAATTCAGGAAAAGTGACAAGAAAGATTATTCCACTGCAATTCTGGAGAAGAAAAAGTCTCCAAATCGTCTTATCGTGGATGAAGCTCTAAATGATGATAATTCTGTGGTTTGTATGCACCCTGCTAAAATGGATGCTCTCCAGTTCTTTCGAGGAGACACAATTTTGATCAAGGTGATTTTCCTATTTGAATTTCATCTGCATGATTGATTATCTTCTTAGTTCTTAGAGCTTACAAACAATCCTCACATAAATATAGGGTAAGAAACGAAGAGATACAATTGGCATTGCTCTCGTTGATGAGCACTGCGAAGAACCAAAAATCAGAATGAACAAAGTTGTTCGAGCGAACCTTAGGGTACGCCTCGGAGATGTCGTATCAGTTCATCAGTGTCCTGACGTGAAGTATGGAAAGCGAGTTCACATCCTTCCAATTGATGACTCTATTGAGGGCCTCACAGGCAACCTGTTTGATGTATTTTTGAAACGTAAGTTCCATCAGCATGTTCATAGTTTGTGTTCTGTACTCTCTTTCTGTTATCTTCACAATTTTGTGACCTGTAAATGCATCTCTGATGTTTCTTACAGCATATTTCTTGGAAGCCTACCGACCTGTGAGGAAGAGTGACCTTTTCCAAGTTAGAGGTGGAATGCGAAGTGTTGAATTCAAAGTAGTGGATACAGACCCTGGTGAATACTGTGTTGTTGCACCAGATACAGAGATCTTCTGTGAGGGAGAACCCATTAAACGCGAAGATGAGGAGAGACTGAATGAAGTTGGATATGATGATGTTGGCGGTGTACGAAAACAAATGGCTCAAATCCGTGAGCTAGTTGAGCTTCCTTTGAGACATCCACAGCTCTTCAAGGCAATTGGCGTGAAGCCCCCCAAAGGTATCCTGCTTTATGGTCCACCCGGGTCTGGGAAAACACTAATTGCAAAAGCCGTAGCGAATGAAACAGGCGCATTTTTCTTCTTGATAAACGGCCCTGAGATAATGTCGAAGATGGCTGGTGAGAGCGAAAGCAACTTGAGGAAGGCATTTGAGGAAGCTGAAAAGAATGCCCCATCTATCATCTTCATTGATGAAATAGATTCCATTGCTCCGAAGAGGGAAAAAACTCACGGTGAAGTGGAGAGGAGGATAGTGTCCCAACTTTTGACTTTAATGGATGGCCTTAAGTCCAGAGCTCATGTGATTGTCATGGGGGCTACCAACAGGCCAAACAGCATTGACCCTGCTCTGCGGAGATTCGGGAGGTTTGACCGAGAGATTGATGTCGGTGTACCAGATGAGGTGGGAAGGTTGGAAGTCCTTCGGATCCATACAAAAAACATGAAACTTGCTGAAGATGTGAGATTCTATTTTTCTTTTCTGCCTTGTTTTACTTGTGGCACTACTATTGTCACTTAATAAATTCATTTCCTATGTTTTATTGACATTTGAAATGTTCGGTTTGAAGGTTGATCTTGAAAGAGCCGCAAGAGATACGCATGGTTATGTTGGTGCGGATCTTGCTGCTCTTTGTACTGAGGCTGCTCTTCAGTGCATTAGAGAGAAAATGGATGTCATTGACCTGGAGGATGAGACAATTGATGCTGAAGTATTGAATTCCATGGCTGTTTCTAACGAGCACTTCCTAACGGCTTTGGGGGCTTCCAATCCCTCTGCCCTTCGTGAAACTGTAAGTCTTGATGAACTCCTATGTGTGATCTTAGCACATTGAATCTATCTGGTGGGGGTCATTTGTAATGTTGAAATCAGTCTGCCAGATGATACTTGCCATAGTACGGAGCATTAGAAATTTCATTTGGGTGTGGACAGAGTATTTGGTCTCTCTCTCGCTCACATAGATACTCAAGGTGTCACAAACATGGGTTCGGTTACATTGGATTAATTTCTCAATTTAGGGAAGTAGATAATCTATCCTAAAATAAGCCACACCTCTGCCATAATATGTCTGAACTGATGTCATGGGTTTGATATATATACATGTATGTTTTCCTGATTATAATGGGCTTATGTTATTTTCTTGCCTGGCAGGTTGTGGAGGTTCCCAATGTGTCCTGGGCGGATATTGGTGGGTTGGACAATGTTAAGAGAGAGCTTCAAGAGGTATGCACTTAAGTCAATGACAACATATATTTCGTGTCTTTGTCTGATTTTGCAACTGTTATCATCTTCTGGTGGTCGCATGTGCTCTCAGCTAAGAACTTTTATTGTCAATTGCTTCTTACTTAATTTAAGCTCCATTCTCGTTTGCTAAGCGTGTGGCCATGTGATGATATCATTGTTGCGAAATATGTTTGTGGTTGCTTGCAGACTGTCCAATATCCAGTGGAGCATCCGGAGAAGTTCGAAAAATTTGGCATGTCTCCTTCCAAGGGAGTTCTCTTTTATGGTCCTCCTGGATGTGGGAAAACCTTGCTTGCCAAGGCAATCGCTAATGAGTGCCAGGCTAACTTCATAAGTGTCAAGGGACCCGAGTTGCTAACAATGTGGTTTGGAGAAAGTGAGGCAAATGTCCGAGAGATATTCGACAAGGCACGCCAGTCGGCTCCGTGTGTCCTTTTCTTTGATGAACTCGATTCTATCGCTACTCAGGTATTGCTATCTAAGCTTATACACTCAGGTATTTACTATCTAAGCATGTATATGCAAGTTGCCTGGGATCACAATCACCAGCACTTGAATGCAACCACAACTACATGTCTACATGGACAAAGCATTGATTCATCTCTTGGTTTTACTTCTTAGTATCTGGTTGTATCTGCTTAACCAACGTATCCTTTCTCTTTTTTCACTATCCCCTTTCCCACTCTCAGCGTGGGAGTTCAATAGGAGATGCTGGTGGTGCTGCGGATAGAGTTTTGAACCAACTACTGACAGAAATGGACGGTATGACGGCAAAGAAAACAGTATTTATCATAGGGGCAACAAACAGGCCAGACATTATTGATCCGGCATTACTCAGGCCTGGACGTCTAGACCAGTTGATTTACATCCCACTCCCGGATGAGGCTTCTCGTCTTCAGATTTTTAAAGCGTGCTTACGAAAGTCTCCAATCTCTAAGGATGTTGACCTGGCTGCGCTTGCACGGTATACGCAAGGGTTTAGTGGGGCCGACATAACTGAAATTTGCCAGCGTGCCTGCAAATATGCCATTAGAGAGAATATTGAAATGGTAAGAGATTTTCCTCTACTCGATTTTGCATTCAGCACTGGACAGATGATGATGACTTGAACAATTGGTATACGCATTACCCAGTCCTTTGTTGTTGTAAAATGGGATAATTAAACGGTAGGATGTCTCCGGAGAGTTTAGATATTTCATAGCTAGGGTTGGTTGGCTTGCCATTTCCTAGTGTCACTGTTTCATGAAGGAATACTTTTGTTGACATAGTTATTTTATCCTGCACCTTTTTCCTGGAAAACAAGAATAAAGAGAATAAAGAAGAGGGGCATGCATTTGGAGTAATGTAGAAATCGTCATATCTATGTTTATGTTCTCCTTGGAACTCGCTTGTCTTCGATTTTATTTGCTTGCACTTTACGTTCCATAATGCTTTCCCCTGGGTTTCCATGTGATGGCAGGATATTGAGAGAGAGAGAAAGAGGCAAGAGAACCCTGAAGCAATGGAAGAAGACAACGTATATGATGTTTCTGAAATTAAGCCAGCACATTTTGAAGAGTCGATGAAGTACGCCCGCCGAAGTGTCAGCGATGCAGATATTAGGAAATACCAGTTGTTTGCTCAAACTCTACAGCAATCGCGTGGAATTGGATCCGAGTTTCGGTTTCCAGATCGCCCAGGCAATTCAACAGCAGATGGAGCTTCAGACCCTTTTTCGTCTGCCGTGGCTGCCGGAGACGACGATGATCTGTACAGCTGAATCAACCCAATGCAGCTTGGAAGTTTCTACACAACTTCCACAAGTATTAGCCTTTTGCATGTGAAGATTATGTTTTGTGCTAACGTATGATAGAGTTGGCCTTTCAGTTGAATCTTAGTTTTTCAAGTCTTTTTTTGGATAAGTAACTGTTAAGTAAATATGCATATATAAGTTAGTTTTCATTATGTTTTGCTGAGTTAGCTCTTGAATATGCATCATGGGTGCATGAATTAGTTAGTTTTCGTTATTTTTTTTGCTTAGTTAGCTCTTGAATATAAATCATGAGTCTTATATTGGGCTACCTTTTTTCCATCAGTAAAGCTTAATTTTCTGGTTGCTGAAGTGCCAAGTTTCTGTCATGTTTTCTTCGGATTTCCGGCTTGTTCACTTGGGTTCCCAAACCACCCCTCCCCCTCAGCACAGTTTCCAGTAAGTTTTTATTCCCAATTATTGCTCCCATCTCTCTATCTATCTCCACTTATTACCTCAAAAACCTCCAAATTTTTTACCGTACAAAATTGCCAGAGTCCTGGATAATAGCCATATTTGAGATGGAAATGGCTGTCAAAAGTTATACAATTCCTAGATGAGAGAAACTTATTCATGGCTCCGCACAATCTTAGCCTTTCAAAAGTGTTTTGGATTATCCGGATTGAAAACAATTTCTAATCTATTACCGTTAAGAGATTGGTTTCAATCCGGATCGTCCAAAACACTCTTGGACAGCCGAGATTGAGGACTGTAAACTTTATTTACGGCTCTTCCGTAAATAAGATTTTCTCTTCTTTGATTGGAGCATTTGTCTTGGACACCCTCAGCAATTAACAAGTTTACTGTTTTCAGACATGATTTTTGGATGGAGATGTGGAGTGAAGTCGCATCTTAGTGTGTGAGTAATTTATGCATGATGGGATAGTGTCAACGTTCATTATATTGAGGTGGGGGATAATGCAAATAATGCATTGCTATTAGCATGGATTTTTTTTTTTTAATATTTATTTTTGGAACAGAACTATTAGCTTGGAGTTGTGTGGCTATTGGCTAAGAACGGTTTGAAGATGATTAGGTTGCTGACAACTTAACAGTGTTTCTAATCCCTCTTACGGAGTAATACAGAATTTTCAATCTTTGAGAGGGACATCTCTCTCTCTAGGTGAACACCCATTTGGGCAGTCTCACGTCAAAAGAATATCGAGAGTTAATTTAATATATAAGAAAACTCGAGCAGCTATCGTATAATTTGAAATTAATCATTTGAGTTACGTGTTAAGCTAACGGTTAGCGGGTGCAAATTTTTTACACAAACAAGGGGAATTTTTTTATAAAAAAATTCACGACCTTTCCATAGATTCCAAACATAGCCTAGTTTATTTTATGTGCCTGTTCCAAACTATCTGATGCAATGGAGCGATATACAACTATGGAAATCTTTTGAGTACACTTCCCCAAATTCCCCTCTTTTTTCTCTCTTTCAAGTTGAGTAATATCCATGATGCAACCTGTTTGTTTCACGAACTGGAGGAAGGTGCGATTTGATTTGACAAACAGTAACAGCGATTTGATTTGACTACGTTTTCAAATGAGAAGTCTCAATGGAAGATGAGATTGGTATATCTTGGCTAATCTTGAAATTCTAAAGTTAATGACCGAAAAAATATTCATCGCCTGAAATTAATGACAATGAGCCCAAAGTTGCAAGATTTTTATAACTAGCTAATATTTAATCTCGATAGCAAAATTTTTAACCAAATATAGTATGTATAAATAATGTAATGAGTGATACGGATACATCAATTCGAACAAACATGACGACCTGTCTTCCCTGTTATTACATTCAATTTTACTTGCCTATACACGTGTGTCTTCATTGGCATATACTCAGCGCATCTCCTATTGAGTTCTATATCTCTATTTTGGAGACCAAATCTCCATATTGGGGGGAGCTGTTGTAGTTTACTCCATCTTTTCTTCAATTTTTTTGAACTCTATGAGAAATTTGGAGAGACTCATCGTTTTTTTTAGAGATTTGGTCTCCAAAATGGAGATGATATCTCCATTTTTAGAGACTCAAAAGTAAATTTGAAGACCAAAACTCTAAAAAGAACGATCGGTTCCTCCATGATTTCCTCATAAAAGACAAAAAGTTGAAGAAAAGAGGGATCAAATTACAAAATCTCTCGTCAATATGAAAACTTGGTCTCTAAAATAGAGATATACATCTTGGTGGTGGATCTGGCTATGATGCCCCAGTTCGTTTCCGTTGGAATACAGATTGCCCCAATTTGATTCCGTTGAAGTATGGATTGTGTTCATATTTATGGAGCATCCATGCTTCAATACTATTGTGGGGGCATCATCACAGGAAAATTCCTCGGAAGGAGATGCTCCAGAGATCTGGAAGTTTTTAAGAGGATCATTCGTGGGCCCCTTTAGTACAACCTTCGTCATGAAATGTCCCTATCCTTGCCATCTACTTGCTTGCTTGGGGAATGTTAGGGTATTTACTTTCCCGAAATCATTATGGCTTCTTTCTTTGGTTGAGTCGTATACTAGTACTAGCATTTATATGTCAATCTTGGATATGAGATCCAAGAATAGAGATCCCCTTTATGTAATGGTTCTTCACATGGTTCTTGATCCGAGCCATACTGGATCTCTTTTCTTAGGCCTCAATGTGTTAATCGTATGGCCGAAAGCGCGGGCCGATTGATATTGATAAAGAGGTAGTCGCAATTATATAGTTATGAAGAAAAATGAACAATCAAATTTCTTGTGAAAAGTGCTATGTTTTGCACAGAGAAAAATACATCAAAGTTAATCCTTAATAGAACGAAACAGTATCACATTTGCATGTTGTGCAAATTATTGTGTTTCTAAACTTCGTCCGGGAACGGATTGACATGAAACCTATCTGAACTGACAGGTGAACAACATCCACAAATCCTATAGGTGGAGGTTTTGTTATCGTTCATAAGAAAAAACACAGAGAAAAATACATCAAATTTAATCCTTAATAGAACGAAACAGTGTCACATTTGCATTTGCATGTTGTGCAAATTATTGTGTTTCTAAACTTCGTCCGGGAACGGGTTGACATGAAACCTATCTGAACTGACAGGTGAACAACATCCACAACCACAAATCCTATAGGTGGAGGTTTTGTTATCGTTCATAAGAAAAAATGGAAAGGGTTGGGAATTGGGATAAGAGGGGCTCCACAATATCATCGTTCAATGGTTCTTCACAACTACACAGTCCTTGTTACTCTCTGCACTCATTATCTATCTGGACGTATGATAGATTCTTGAAAACTTAGTTTATACTAATTGGGGACACAATAACGAAAACAACCTATCGAGGATACATCCTCATGCTATTTTTTTGAGAGATCATGGAAAATGACTTGACAAGAACGAAAACAACCTATCAACCCATTCATGTCAAAGGTAAGGATTTTGGATTGAAACAGATGCCTCTAATGCCATCCACCTTATCAACAATGCTACAAGCACCCATCATCTCTACAATTTGATTGTGGATTGCAGGTTCCTTTTGCACCAGCTGGGTGATCCACCGTTGAGGCATGTCATGAGGGAAGGAAACAAGTGTGCGGACCTCCTAGCGCAAAATGCAAAATCACATCATTTTCCTTATTTATCGTATCTTTCAATTCCGTTTTGTATTAAGTATCAATTCTATGAGGACATGAGGGGTGTTACTTATCCCCGGACCTTGTATCCGTGTTTGTAGTTTTCTAATTCCATGTTTTAACCAAAAAAAAAAAAAGGTAAGGATTTTCGAAAGCTACTTACGCGGTGAGCAGTATACTGCATATGGAGGGAAAGAAATCTCAGGGTATCTCAGAATAAAGCAACAGTTCTGGACCAGGTGACTATGATTTTGGTGAATTTCTATTCGGGACTTTATGAGCTCGAGGATGAGAGCAAGTCAATTAGTAGCCAAGCGGAGCTTTGGCAAATTACATCTTCTCTTAGTTTGTTTTTGTTAGAATATCATAATCATATCATGATTTGATTACGATATTATTACAATTTCTGCGATTACGATTTGATTGTAATTAGTGAATTAGGATTATTTCCTTTCCATAGCTAGCTAGGTCTCTTCCCTTTGTATAAATAGATGATCCGTTGTATAGTTTTATTTATTCAATCCAATACACATTTTTCCCATTCTTGTTTTATTCTAACATGGTATCAGAGCTAGGTTTTGGTTGGTCAACTCCTGATCTGTCACCTCCTCGTGCATCCGAGCTGCACGTAAGGGGAGTGTTAGACTTGTTCCACATCGCTCATCTAAGCCACCCAAGCTTGGTTAATAAATTCTAGATGCTATTTCACCTATAGCCAATTAATTTTAGGTTGAAACCCTCCAAGAAATCTAACATGATTTCTCATCCTCGTTTTATTCTAACAGTTTTGTACATGTTGCTTTTGTTTTGTTTCAGTACTTGGCACTAGTGCTGGAGTTTTTAGGTTTGATACGGCAAAACACACCACCTACATCGCATAATTCACGTGCGTGTGCGTAAAAGCGTCTTCCAAACACAACGCAAACTACCAAAATCAGTAAGAGTGAGGATTGAAAATGCGAGTGTAGTCGAAGAATTGAGAGTGAGAGTTGGAACATTTTGAGGATTACGTGACTAAGCACACAACCACGTGCATGTAAATCGCTGCTGCACGTTTGATATAAGCACAACTGCACAATCTCTAAAACCAAATGAACAATGGCCGCAAGGCCCGCAAATATGTGGTGGGCTAAATTCATTGTTTCTCTGGTGCAATAACAGAAAACAAAAAGATGAATTTTGCAATAAGCAAAAAATCAAGGAAAGAACAAAGAGAAATGAAGTTCTCAATTGATTGGTTCTTCCTTTGGGGAATCGTCCCATTTGAGATTTGGTTTTGCAAAATAGCTTCATTTGTGACATAATTGAGGAACAATAATTCTAAAAATGCTATACACTGAACTCCATTAAACTCCTTAAAGGTTACCATCTACTTCTATTTCAATTGTCATTCCACCTCTTGTTATTGATTAATATTACTTCCTGAGAGATAACTACCTGACGAAGATGAATAGACAAGCGAACAATTCGACGACCCCTGAAGGAGCATCAACTGAGCCGGAGTCACCGACGACGACGAATACGACCCAACTTCCGAGTTCTTGGCGGATTTTTTGGCCTCCCCTCCCGCCCCGGACTCCTGTCGAATCTCCCTTAGCAATGCCACGACGTCTTTCATAGCTGGACGGTCCTCTGCGCGGTTGCTAGTGCAGAGGAGGGATATGCCGAGCGCCTGGAGCATTTCTTGTATCTGCGTGTCGGGATGACCTTGTAATTTCGGATCAATGATGTCAACTGGGTCTTTCTTGCTCTTGAGGTGGTCGCGGACCCATTGGATGACGTGTTGGTTTTCGGGGAAGGATGGGTCCACTGGTTTCTTCCCGGTTATGGTTTCAAGCAGGACTACGCCGTAACTGTAGACATCGCTCTTCTCGGTGATCTTTAGCATGCAAGCATACTCTGTAACAATTCAGGGGAAACAAATTCGTGATTGAGTTTTCCATGAAAGATAAAGTTTGAAACATATTCATTGTCCACACAATTATATGCATCACAATCAGATGCCAAGAAAGGTCATTGCAAAAAGTTAGGTGAATGGAACCATTAATGATGTGATTGTGGGGTAATCCATATTCCATGCACCATACAAGTGAGGGTTGCAAATTGCCAAATACATGAAACCAATTCTCAACTTGCAGATAAGGAAGGCTTGAAGCATCCCATCACAAATCCATAATGTTGCTGTCATAATCACATTAATAGAGAGTAGAAGATTATTCATAATCTTGATATAATTCACATGGCAATAATTGTTGATGCATATTTCATCTCTAATCTAATATTTTGCTTCTTGTCAGAGTGTAAGGTCAAGTGTCAAAAATTATTCATCCCTTTACCATTTCAAAAATTTACTTCGATGATACTAGGAATATATGGTGAATCATGAACGGTTTGACAATATCCTACGAATGACAAAAATGCAAATTGACATTATGTATCATAATTTATTTATTAATGAAGATTCCGCGACGTGATAACCAATGTAGTAGTCAATATTTACTCTTCGTTTCTAGTCGATATGGCATATCTCAAATTCTATTTATCCGGTTTTACACTATTGTTCGACTAGTAGACGATCCAGAACAAATCAAGTTTTCCCGGTTCCTAGGCAAAGGATTTCTAGGATTTTGGAATGAGCATGACAAAAAGGCAATCGTTAGCTGCTGCTACTTCAAATGGAATCAATTAAAGTACATAGTAGCAGTAGAAGGAAATCTTTACCAGGTGCAATGTAGCCGTAGGACCCGGCAAACTGTGGTTTAGCCGAAAACGTGCCATGTTCATCCTCCACCAGCCTAGCTAATCCAAAATCGGCCAAACAGGCCTCGTACCGATCGCCCAAGAGTATATTGTGCGCCTTGACGTCCCGGTGCAGGATAGCCGGGACACAGTCGTGGTGCAAATAAGCTAACCCTTCGGCCACATCCAACGCTATCTTGAACCGAATACCCCACTCCACCACTCTGCCACCGCAGCCGCCTTCGTGTAACAATTCACCTAATGTACCATTTGGCAAATGATCATAGAACAGTAGCTTTGTTTTCTTGTTAGCAGCCCAACCCAAAAGCCGTACGATATTCCGGTGACGTATCCGCGCCAACGTGGCATTCTCCGATGAGAATGCGGAGGCCGAGTACTTCTCTGCCGGCTGAAATCTCTTGACCGCGATGGTTAGCCCCGAGGGGACGTTTGCTCTGTAAACGACGCCGGTTCGTCCGTGGCCAATTACATTGCCATCTGTCAAGCATTTGGCCACGTCATCTATAGACAAGTCTAGCTTTTGGTATAGCGTGACGTCCCATGGCGGTCCCATCTCCGCCATGTCACCATCGCTTATGTGGGCCTTGTGGGCCCGCCTCTGACCTCCGAGGATGATGTAGAGAGCCGCGAGGAGGAGCGCGCACGCCCCGCAGAGGAGCACCACCATTGCCACCCTCGCCGCTCGGCCGTGCTCTGCGGAGCCTCCGCCGTTTCCGGCGGCGCAGCGGTTGCCGGATAAGCAAAGGTTGGGGTTTCCGTCGAGCATGCTCAGCGGAAGCTTCGAGAAGAACGAGGTGTCCGGTACCCGGCCGGAGAAATCGTTGTCCGATACGTTGAGCACGACGAGGTTTTGAAGGCCGGCGAGATATTGAAGGTCGCCGGAGAGTTGATTGTGAGAGAGATCTAACACTCCGAGCTTGTTCAACGCCGTGAACTCCTCCGGAATTTCGCCTGAAAGGCCGTTGCAACTGAGATTGAGAGCGATTTCCAGCGCCGGAATCTTACCAATGCTCGCCGGAATCTCACCGGAGAGGTTGTTACTGCTCAGATCCAGTAACTGAAGCCCCAAACAGGATCCAATCTGCGTTGGAATCGGGCCCGAAAACCGGTTCTTCGCCAGGACGAGTTTGGTGAGCGAACTCAGCGATCCGAGACTCGGACTCAATGTGCCTCCGATGAGATTATCGGAAACATCCCCATACTGGAGCGAAACAAGCTCATTCAGATTCTCCGGCAGGTTCCCAGCGATGGAGTTGGAATGCAAGTCGAGATAAGTCAGATTCCGGCAGCCGGAGATCTGCGCCGGTATAACCCCGGTGAGCTGATTTGATCCGAGGTCAAGGAAATTCAGATTCGACAAGTTCCCAATCTGCGGCGGAATCGGTCCGGTGAGGTCGTTGTCGTTGGCCCGAAACCGAATCAGGCTCGAGCATTGTCCGATCTCCAGCGGAATATTGCCGGATAAATTGTTGGACAGCAGCAGCAACTTGTTCAGCTGGGTCAATTGGAATAAACCTTTTGGGATGGGACCCGTCAATGCGTTTTGCGACAGGTCGATGGCTTGCAGATTGTGGCAGAACGAAATACTCGAAGGTATGTTGCCTTCGAGCTTGTTTTGCCACAAGAACAGGATCGTCAGATTCCTGATATTCCCCAGTTCAGCAGGAATTGAACCGGTGATTTGATTGTTATCGAGCTCAATCTGAGTCATACCGGCACAATTTCCCAAATTTGACGGTATTTCCCCCGAGATTTGATTGACGCTCAACTGCAACTCTTGCAATGATGTCAAGTTGCCGAAACTATCTGGGATTTTTCCAGTGAGTGAATTCATGGAACAGTCGATAATCAACAACTCACTGCAATTACCCAGCTCGGTTGGAAGCGTGCCAACTAGATTGTTTTGCCAAAGCAAGAGATTCTGGAGGTTTTTCAGATTCCCCAAGGTCCTCGGAATCGAACCCGAGAGAGAATTTTCGTACAAGTAGATGAATTGGAGCGAAGTGCAGTCTCCAATCTCGGATGGAATTTGGCCCGAGAGGAGTGCCGTGTAGATTGCGATCGTCTCGAGCTTTTTTAATTGGCCGAGACTAGGAGGGAGGAAACCCGAGATGCTAGTCTCGGCCAATCCCAGCATCACCAAGTTGGTGCAGTTTCCAATCTCCTGGGGCAACGGCCCCTGGAGATTCTTGTTTCCACCGGCTCGTATCACTTCGAGATTCTGCAAGTTCCCAATACTGCTTGGAATCCCGCCACTGAGTTGGTTGTCGTATAATATCAACGTCGTCAAACTAGTGAGGTTCCCCATTCCGACCGGGATCGGACCCACGAGGCGGTTCGAATTGAGATAAAGCTCCTCGAGTTTGAGCAAGTTTTGGATCTCGCTCGGGATTTCGCCGGTCAAGGCATTGTCGCTCAAGTCCAAGTACGTGAGTTCGGGGAGCGAACCGATCGCGTTCGGGATGGAACCGGTCAGGTTCGTTCCCGACAAGACGAGCTTCTCCAAGGAGAGGAGCGAGGCGAAATTCGAAGGGACGGTACCGAATAAATCGATATAAGTCAAGTTGAGCGCCACAACGTCGTCGTCGAGATTGCAGGTGATTCCGAACCACCCGCAGGGGGTGTCATCGGTGGAGTCCCAGTTGTTCAAGGCCTCGAGGGATCCGTTGAGGGTTTGTTTCCAGGAGAGGAGGGATTGGCCTTGTGGGTTGAGGGCGAAAGAAGAAGTTATGATGAAGGAAAAGAGAAGGAGAAGAGTGGAAAAGAAGAGAGGCCATGGATTTACAGGCATTACAGCTAGAGTACAAACTTCAATGCTAAGGACGAGGAGAAGGAGGAGGAGGGGTTTGAGGAGCCTAGGGAGGAGGAAGAATGGGAGAATACCAAAACCATGTCTTGTGGGCTAAGGTTTTTAAATAGGTGTTTATTTAAATATAGTAATGAGAGAGAGAGAGAGAGACCCAGAATCTCTGGATCCAAGAAACAGCTAGGCCATGATGTTTTTTGCAGAGAGGAAATGGAATTTTTAGAGGTTTTTTTTTTGGTATGCTTCTATGGAGGAGTATTTGTTTGGGAGGAAGTGGGGAGTGGGGGAGATGGATGTCATTTTTTGAAAAATGAGAGGAAGGTAGATGGGGTTGAGCCCTGAATGAGTAGTGACTCTGCCCATGTTTTTTTTTTTTTTTTTAAATGTCAAACATTTATAACATCACATGGGCTTTTGTTTTGTTATCAGTACTAGACACTAGCCAGTACTCAGCAGCAGCTTTCTTTTTCTTTCTTTTTTTCTTTTTTGGGTTAAAAGGTTTCATTTTGTTGAATCACCTTCCCATAGTTAAATACTGGAGTGACATGTAACAGACTCTGGGCTTGTTCGTTTGGAGTACTAAAAACGTATACAGTGTCTAATAAATTTTTTTTATTTATCTTTTTTTACTCATTACTTTTAAAAATCTCTCTCAAAACTCAAACCGAATAAGCTCATTTGTTTAATGATCGATGTTGCCGACTTTATTGTGCTCGATATGTTTACCATTTGTATACAAAAATCAAGTTGAAGATTATGGGTAGAGTGCTGCTATTGGTACAGCAGCTTGGGCATAGATAGCGCGTACAACGCGCGTTTGGATCCATCTTGGGTCCAACAAAGATAATCAGATCGAACCGTTTATTTTGTTCAATATATTTTGCTTAAGGTCCCTGTAAAAAAATCAGCTTCATCCGACATTGATAAGGGCATTAACAAAGCGTCCAAAATCGCTTTAGAAATTTTCTTAAGCAATTTTGGACGCTTTGTAAACGCTCTTATCGTTGTCAGATGAAGCTGATTTTTTGTAAGAACCTTAAGCAAAATGTATTGAACAAAATGAGCGGCTCCGATTAGTTTTGTTGGACCCGAGACAGGCCCAAACATGCGTTGTATGTGTTGTTTGTGTTCCAACTACTATACCAGTAGCATTTCTGTTAGACTTAGTTGAATTACATTTATAAGACAGCAGATGAACAATCAGACTATGGGTCGTCCATTTCTCTTTTGAGAAATATGTTTAGTTCATACGTATCATGATCTCCGATCAACTTAATTATTTGGCCTATAGAGTAAACGTGTCGAGAATTACACGATGCATATTTCCGATTGTCAAATGGAATCGTGGTACGTGTCATTTAGCATCATGCAAAAGATCACGCGATCGTTCATCACATGGTAGGATCTTTCTCATTTTTTCGTTTTGGATGAACTAAACATATCACTACATATGCATGTAAGGTTTGGCAGCAATCCCGGGTCCACATGCAGCGGCTCTAAAAGCACTGACCAATCAATTGTAATCTTGCCTGTTTTGACATCTTCAGCCATTTGTTATTGAGGAAAATGATTTCCTTATCTATAGGGTGGACTAAAAACATCAAGATTTACAACAACAAAAAAAACATTTCCAAGTGAAAATGGAGGGATTTTAAATCTGGATTAGGTGCAATAACATGGGAAATAAGATTGGATCCAGATCTAAATCTCTACTTAAAAGATATGTGAGTACGAAAAAAAAGCTCAAAATCTATCCGAACCGCAGTATGCATGTAAGGTTTGAAAAATTATATATTTACTCTAAGAGCACCTTTTCCATCAGTGTGGGCTCCACCATCAAGTATGTGGATTTCACACTAATATGGATGGAGTGGAGAAGCCCCTGGAGGACCACATGGTAGATTGGGAGATGTTGCCCAGTAGGTGTGCGCAATCGATCCGACTGTTCATCTTGGTATGGATGACTTGGATTTAATCCAAGCACACAAAAATCTAAGCTATCTGTTGCTAGGATTAAGATCTGAGGCGTTGCTTGCCAAGATGAACGACCGAATCGGCCTCGACATTGGTGCCAAGCACCCTGCTTGGCAGCATCCCCGGGTCCACATGCGGCGGCTCTAAAAGCACTGACCAATCAATTGTAATCTTGCCTGTTTTGACATCTTCAGCCATTTGTTATTGAGGAACATGATTTACTTATCTATAGGGTGGACTAAAAACATCAAGATTTACAACCACCAAAAAAAAAAAAAAACCATTTCCAAGTGAAAATGGAGGGTTTTTAAATCTGGATTAGGTGCAATAACATGGGAAATAAGATTGGATCCAGATCTAAATCTACTTAAAAGATATGTGGGTACGAAAAAAAGCTCGAAATCTATCCGAACCGCAATCAGATCTGATACTAAAAAAAAACATGGATTGAGGGGTTTCTAATGGAGTAATTAAACAAGCGATCACGTGATGTCGCCAGGCCATTTGGTGAGCATATGATAATTTTGATTTTAATTACTTAAGAACAGGGTTATTCTTAATGCATGTATTATTGTTGCCTTCCTCGTGACTGCAGATGTGGATTGGTGTTATTATACTCAAATTAATCTCACAATTAGGAATCTAAGCACGAGACAAGGGGGTTGGCACGTGAGAGAGAGAGACTTTTGTGAAATGAAGGTTTTTTTTTTTTTTGGAGAGAGACAGAGAGAGTTTTGTGTGATGAAGTTAGAGAGAGAGAGAGAGAGAGAGAGAGAGTGAGTGTGTGTGTGTTTTGTGTGATGAAGTTTTCTTTAAAACAATGTTAAGGGCATTGAAAACAGACAATAAGCACACCCCATGAAAAGCAGAGAAGTTTCCACAAAACATTACCAGTACCACTCACAACTTGGATTGGACACCAAGCCTTGCACCTTTGTGAAACATCGATCTGTTCCTCAATTCTATCATTGTCATGACCACTACGTACCTTAATCAACCCATGTTTCATTGTGCATACTGTAAGTACAACTAGCCATGGCATGGTGTCACTTCATCTACATGTTAAAGTACTCACATTAATTAGTTGCGATAAATAGTTTTAAAATATTTGTATCTTTAATGGTTTCATGTCCTCTGCCAAGCCTGAGTGCTTGTTAATTTAAGAATCGTCATATCATGTATCCGCATTGATTATGTCTGTGTTCGTCTCTTGTCCATGCTTCTTAGCGTAGGTGGATAATAAGAGTTAGGTGATTAGTTAGAACAGCACTGTTGCAGGAATTCTATTTAAAATCTTAACCCTTTAATTAGTTTTAATCAATCGTATGGAGAGTATTGTTTACCCCTTTATTTAGCTGGTGAAGAAAACCGGGCACATGGTATGTTGCATACAAGTTTTTTTGCCCTTCTAGTAACTTGGCATACTCGTTTGGATTAAGACCTTAAGTTGTGTGATTAAGACTGTAACGTGAGTTGATTGGACCAAATAAATGGTTTGTTCAAGCTTGACATGTTTATTGATCGAACCGATGTTAAATGAGTTTAAATCTTGAATTCAACTTGCTTTATATTGTTTATAAGTTTCTACAGTTCATATAAACTTAATGACCGGAGCTCGATCCGAGCTTATGATCGAGATTAGCCAATTTAAAAGAAAAAAAAAATTTGTGTCCAAACTTTGCTTATTTTCTGAAGTACTATCCTAACATGATTAAAGGCCAATGATAAGTTGTACTTACCAGATTAATGGGCTCCATCCAGGGCAATATTCCAAACTAAACACAATGATAATTACTTGAATGATCAAATTAAAAGGCCCAGACATTTTTGGAAAAAACTGTTTGCTTTTCTGTAATGGGATAATGAAAGTTAAGTTGCAATGTGATGTCTGGAGGCACATCATTTGTGCAAGGGACCAAGCTGTGCTTGTTTGGAGGTTATATATGATTCTTCTGGTTTATTATTGCTTTTGTAGGCCTTTAGGCCATATGTCATCGTAGTGGAACGGGGATACCGCTAGGCACCCCTGTAAAGCGGGTGAAGATTCAGTCGTTCATCTCGATAATTGACGGTTTGGATCTTTGTTGTGTAATCGATGGCTTAAATTTGTATGTGTTCAGATTCAATGCGAACTGTTCCTGTCGAGATGAACTGCCGGATCGATCGCTTAGCACCGCTTTGCAATGATGCTGCTCGGCAGCATCCCCTGTCCCATCATAATCAGGCAAAATGAATTATATAAAGTCTCAACTTAAATAAGTTACCCACTCCATCTGTCAAATGTAATCTACACACTGCATGAGTTACCATTTTGATGCATTTTTTCTATTTGTACATAAAAGACAATTTTTTAAATAAGAAATATCGGCAAAAATGTGAGGAGAGGGAGGGGTTAGAATTATCAGTGGAATATTCCCTGTATCTCATAAGACAGAAATGATCCGACGGGCAAAACCTAAACATTTTAATATGATTAGACGGCCGTGTATGCTGCTTTCTTTGTGTGCCTAGGCATTTTGTATAAAGTCCGTTCTATTTCATATGTAGATTCAAAATCCCAAACACCTATATTCGATTGCCCTTTTGGCCCCAAAACTTTGTCGCCCCTCCGCCCCGAGTAACTCTCTAAACAGTTCATTTGGTAGCACTACTAATTGCATCATTTATTTATTCATAATGTGAGAGGTACAGACTTAGTCACATAATCTTTTAAAATGTCATTCGTTTTCGCTTTCAATCCTCGCATTGCGCTTGTGATCTCGATCTCACAAACTTTTATAATTTGTGATATGTTTCAAAGACGGTTTTTCACTTGCGCACCCACTCGAGCACGCCCATTCTTACCACACTGCATTTTCCATTTTTCATTACACACACACACACAAAATAATAATCTCCCCTAATGTGCCCCTCGGGTCACGGAGCCATGCCTTTGGCTTTGGGTAGGGTGCCCCACAGGCCCCCACACCTCCACCTTTTGAATCTAACACCCCACATATATCTTTAGTCTCTTTCCACAGATTTGTGCACTAAACTGAAGCACTCCTTATTGGTACCATCTCTACGAATGTACTGGAGTAGTAAACTTGAATTGTATAGAAGGCACTGTTAGCCTTCATTACTCTGGCTGGTGGCTACTTCAAGTATCAAGGATTCACAGCTTTAGTGCCATATTTAATGAGTTTTTGAGAATTTTCAGGTATCGTGTTTTGGGTAATGAGTGAAAAGAGAAATTATGGTAATAATTTGAGATAAGGGTAATAAGTGGAGAGATATAGTGAGAGAAATGAGAACAATGATTGAAAATAAGGATAATGAGTGGAGAAAAAAATTGAGAATAATGATAATTAGAAGTAGGGGTAATTAGTGTTTTTTTAGGTTGGAAATTTTTTCTTTTTTCAAAAAGGCAAGCTAACAAAGCATAAGACCATTCACAATGGTATAATCAAAAATGAATAACCAAAAGTCGACACATCAGTTTTTGATTGTTCATTTAAGAGGTTGCTAAGCTTACCAATATTGAGGTTCACAATGATCATTTCTAATCCATAACCAAAATAAGGGGTTCACAGCCTAAAATTGGTTATCCAAAGCTTAAAAATGTTTTTGATTATTGAAAAATGTGGCTAGTTCTGGTTATTCAAAGCCTAAAATTTGATTATTTCTAGGGATGTTGCTAAGTTTGATTATACCATTGTAAGCCATCTTTTGCACAAACATTGTTAACTTTAAAAATAATTGACTTTTGATTATACCACTGTGGATGGCCTAATGGGCAAATTTCACTGACCTCCCCTGAGGTTTCTTACACGAACAGAAACCTCCCCTGAGGTTTCTGAAATGACACTGTCCTCCCCTCCTTTACTTGACAATACCAAGGGACCCTCCCGCCGTTACGTGCCCGTTAGAAAATGGACGAAGAAGGTAATGTCACTGTATTATACTTTTTACAATACCTATACTACTCTCACCAGACTTTTTACCCCTCTCATTTATAAAATATAAAATACAAACATCTCTACACTTTGTGCTTGTTTCACTTTGAAATTTTGTCCTTATTTAAAAGGATTCATATTTGTTAATTTTCTGTCAAACTCTTGTGAATTATTGGTTCGTCTAGATAAGAGAAATTGAAAAAAAGTAAAAAATTAACTTTTACCAAATATTTTGGGTAAAAGTAATAATTTTATACTCTTTTGATTCCTCTCGTTGAGACAAACTAATAAACCATAAAAATTTAACGCAAAACTAGCAAATATGAAAAAAAATTCAAATATGAACAAAAATCAAAAAGTCTAAAAATCCCATAAACAAGCCTGCATGAAAAAATTGAATATGAACAAAAACTAAAAAGCCTAAAAATCCCACAAACAAGCCCACAATTTTTTTTTTCGTGGGGGTTTGGTTTTGGGATTTTTTTAGGCCTTTTAGTTTTTGTTCATATTTGAATTTTTTTCGTATTTGCTAGTTTTGCGTTAAATTTTTGTAGATTATTGATTTATCTCAACAAGAGGAATTAAAAGAGTATAAAATTATTACTTTTACCCAAAATATTGAATTTCTCAAAATATTTGGTAAAAGCCTTAATTTTTTACTTTTTTCAATTTCTCTTATCGAGATGAACCAATAATTCACAAAAACTTGACAGAAAATTAACAAATATGAATCCTTTTAAATAAGGACAAAATCTCAAAGTGAAACGAGCACAAAGTGTAGAGATATTTGTATTTTATATTTTATAAATGAGAGAGGTAAAGAGTCCGGTGAGGGTAGTATAGGTATTGTAAAAAGTATAGTACAATGACATCACTTTCTCCATCCATTTTCTAGCGGGCAGGTAACGGCGGGGGAGTCCCTTGGTATTGTCAGGTAAAGGAGGGGAGGACAGTGTCATTTCAGAAACCTTAGGGGAGGTTTCTGTTTGTGTCAGAAACCTCAAGGAAGGTCAATGAAATTTGCCCAAGCATAATTTCTTGTGAAGATGGGTTATTCAGCTCAATAAGCTAAGTGGCTTATTTTTTCGTCCTAGTTCAATTTTTTTCGCATTTGTTAGTTTTTCATTAATTTTTTGTGGATTATTACTTGGTCATGATAAGAGGAATCTAAAAAGTAAAAAATTAGAATCGAAACTTATTTTTTTAATAAAGACAAAAAATAAGCCAATAAGCTACTCCTTCCGTCCCTTTTTAAGTGTCCTTCTTCGTAATTCTAACTTATTAAAAAGACATCATCATTACACCTTTTATATCAATTTTTACCTCCACTTTCCCTCTTTACCCTCTACGGAGATATCATCATTACATTTTTACTCACTAACTTTTCAAAATGAAATCTACTTTTAGGGGCAAAATGAAAAATTCATAAACTTTTACCCACAAACTTTACAAAATGGATACTTATTGAAGGACAGCCCAAAATTGAATACTAGACTATAAAAAAGGGACGGAGGGAGTAATTTTTTGTCTTTATTCAAAAGAAAATTGAATTTTGATCATAACTTTTTACTTTTTAGATTCCTCTTATCATGACGAAGTAATAATTTCCAAAAAACTGGGGAAAAACTAGCAAATGTGAAAAAAAATTTGAATAACGAAAAAAAAAATCACTTGGCTTATTAAGCCGAACAACCATCACCCTTTGTAAAAAGTTGATTTGTAGTACGGATACCTTCTTAAGAAAATTAGCCATAAGTACGGTAAAATAGTTTTCATTTAGAGAAAGAATGTCAGCAAAATAATTTTTAGTGGAGATCCTTCAATTTTTTGAGTTGTTTAGCCATAAAGCCAAAACATATTTAGACACTTTTATAGGGTTTTAGGGTTCACTTTCATATTATAGGGTTTTAGGTCCCGTTTCAGAAACTTTCTTAAAAAATAAGCAGTTTATTTCATATTTTCAAACTCAAAAATAATATAAATGAAAAATAATTTTTTAATTTTTTTTGCATCGTATAAAAGATCTTGATGAGATCTATCAAATAAGATCCATATTGATAGAAAAATTATTTGCATAAACATATTATTTTTTAGCTTGAAATTGTCTTTTTAAAAAATAAATACTTATTTAAGATTGCGGAACGGAGCCTAAGTAGTTTAGGCACTTTCATAAATAGGATACTTTAGGATTTTAAGCACTTTCACATGGTATTTTAGGATTTTAGACACTTTCATAGGCATATTTATCCTTATATTTAATTGCAAAAAAATGTTTATCCTTACGCTTAAAAAATATAAATACCCTATATATTTTAGTTTTTGTTTTTGTTTTGTTTTCAATCATTACCCTATATATTTTTTCAATTATTACCCTATATCTCTAATTATTAATTTCATTTCTCTCTCTATCTCTATCCAATCATTACCCCTATCTCCAATCATTATTCTATTTCTCTTTCTACCCACTACCAAAATTAAACTAAACTAAACTACCAACCAAACACAACCGAAAAGATTTTTGGTTAACTCTTCCTACTTTCTTATTGTTTATTATTGGTGCATGGTGATAAGATCTGCAAAAGGGCAAGCACATGAATGCATTCAAGGGCCACTAATGAGCGCTAGAAAGTTAGTTGCAGCAAAATAAAGGCTAATCTAGATAGTGTCATGGAACAACCACGTGCCTGACATTCTGAAGGGGGACCCCTCTTGTGTGGACAACATAATTTTTCCTTTCTGTTCGAAGGGTTCGGGTTAACTTTTACGCGCTTTAATTACTCTCATTCGTAGTTCAGTTGAAGGAAGGCCATTGATACCGAGATTAGAAGATCCACAAGAGATTTCTCTCGTACAATCTAGACCTAAAAAGTTGTCAAGTTTCGAACTCAGAAAGTTTGGATTTATATTGTTCATTCTTACAAAAATACTACATACACAATAATCCAAACACAATCTTTCACATACATGTAGGACCCACACGTATTAATATGTGTGAACCTTACATGTACGTGAGAGTTTGTGTTAGTAGCATTTTTGTCATTGCTATTGCTACGTTGTGTGAGAACAATAATGGATATGTGAGAACAATAATGGATATGGATATGTGTACAGACAGAGAGATCTAGGAAGAAAAAAAAGAAGCAAAAAGTGACATCTTTGAAATTGTAGGTATATTTTGGTACTCTAGCAGGGTACCTTCGTTTCATCGAATATGGAGCTGGGTCCTCTCCGGTATCATAGATGGACTGAAAAGTTCGGTTCAAGTCCATCTTGGGCCCTTTTTGGACTCACTTTAATGGTCTGTTCATTGTTTATAAGTCGTGAAGAAAGTCAACCATTTCAGAACAACGTTGATCAATTATCAATCGATATGACCTCGAAACACATTTATCTTAGAAAAAGATTGCGACGCTAGATGTCGGAACCCATTTATGCCATTTATATCAAGAGATAAACATGTTCCGAAATAACATCAAAGGGTATTCGATAAACATGATTTTTAGCATAATTAATGTTTACGACGACATCCTACTTTGGTACCCCTTGTAATGATCTCATAAAAAACGACCACATCTTCAATCTTTGCTTTAGGTCCCGAAAAGTCAAGACCGACCCTGTTCCATGATTGCCAAAGGTGACCAAATCATATGGCTAGTATTTTACCTCACTGATCACAAATTGTGGCTCTGTCCCAGCCGTTGGTGGTGCCTTGAACGATGATGTAGTTCAATTCCAATGGAAAATTTGAGTAATTCTTGAGATTTGAACTTGTAACTTTTCATCAAAGAGTTTTAGACCGATGTCAAGTACCAATGAGGGGTTCGTTAAGAGGTAGAAACTCCGAATTATTTGGACAAGGTCTAGGTTCGTTAAACATACTTCTAAGTTCTAACATCACTCACACGTATAACCTTTGCTTCAGCCGCAATGTAGGTATGGTGGGGTCGATTCCCCTACAAATACTAGTATGAGTCTCCTACAAATACTGGCATGTGTGTGACGAGCCAATACTTTCTTGCAGAGGTGTTGGGTACCGTACGTGTAGCACTTCCATATCTGTTACAGAAAAAAAAAAGTACTGTAACAACGGACAGTGGGATGCTGCAAAGCAATGTCGAGCGGCCGATTCGGCCGTTCATCTCGGCATGAACGGCATGGATTGAATCTGATCGCACACAAATCTGAACCGTCGATTGCTCAGTTAATTACGATCTGATCCGTCGATTGCCGAGATGAAAGGTCGGATCGACCACTTTGCCGAATGCTGCTTGCCAGTTGGTAATTTTCGCACAAGGCTGTCAAGTGTTGTTTGATCTCTTTTAACATGTTCCCCTGAAGGTTCTACCTCTTTTGGGGAATGATATTGGTCCACTAAACACTATGTAGGGCTCAACCGGGTCTCACACCTCTTTCCATTTGATTTTGCTGATTCCTTTCTCCACAAAATGCTTTTTGTTCAATAGATAACCTCTATTGGTTTTCTCTTTTTGATTCAGAAAGCATCTCCATATTTGATTCCATGCATGAATACGACTGGATGATTCTGGTACCTATATAAAACACCCCATCTGCTAAAATCTTCTTCGTACCAGACTTGCAGGCTACAACGACCTCTACCTCTAGACACGGCATCTTTGTATATGAGAAATTTTTGGTGCCGAGCGGGTGCCCGAGCAACACATCCGAGCCGTTTAAAAGTGTGTTGGACAGTCTAAATTGAAACTTTTTCTCTCTCTCTCTCTCTCATCTCACCCCGCCACTCTCTCTCCTCTTTCGGAATTTAATGAAGTATACTAACAAAATGTTCAAACTACTCACTTCACATGTGGCAAATAGAGTCAAGTCCTGTTTTGCTAAAGTTTTTATTTTTTAAATACTTATTTTTTGCTTTACGAGACATGTCATCCTCTCCCAATACATCACCTTTAATTCAAAAAATAAGTATTTATTTGAAAAATAAATATTTATTTTAATTAGTAGAACACATGCACTCTGATTGTTCAAGTGGTGGGCGTCTTATATTCCTTGCACCAGGTGAGGTTCAAACGCCACCAACCTCATCCCTTCCCCTAGATTAGTAGTAGAATATGACTTTTTTTTTTAAAAAAAAATTCCAAAGTGGGGAGGGGGGTGTTGGCACCAGCCATTCCAATACACGGCTCCACCCCTGGGCCCATTCAAAGCCAAGACAAAGTCTCATATGGATTGGTACTATAAAAATTGATAGCAGAGAGGTTTTGAATCTAATATCTAAAATGACGCAAACCCCAAATCCCATGCCTTGTTCCCCTTGAGATCGAAATTCAAATACCAAACACTACAATAGGTCTTAATAAGAAAATATACAGTGTCAAAGGAGAGAGCATGTTACTGCTGATTTATTTAAATGGTACATTGTATATATTTATTTTTGGTGGATAACCATGGTACATTGTATATCTCTATAGATCTAGTATACTTCTAGATGCACAGTTGATGAATCCTTGATCTGATTTTGTGATTTTTTTTTTTTTTTTTGATCAGTAGATTTTGCGATTAGACAAAGGTTTTTCTAAAGGTTCCAAGTAAAGATCCTCCTGACTTTTCAATAGATAGATTGTGGTAGAGTTTATTAGTAGTGGTGGATCGTTCAACCCAATTTGGTCATCAAGTGGAAGTTTTGTTCATTTTATTTTTTTCAGTGGAAGGGTCTCTATTTCCCCAAAAGTTTGCTATTTTAATTATTTGCTTTGAAAAGGTATTGATTTAACGTATTCTGAGTTTTCTAATTAAAAATGACCAATAATATCGCAGGGGATGATTGGCAAGATAATTGAGAGTAATGCATTTTTGAGTTCTATATACATATCACGATATGGTGTATGCATACAAAATGATGTGTTTAAGTTGTGGGTTTGCCCGGTCGTTATTTCAGAGCCCGAAAGTAGTTGAAATGCGCACAAGCTGGCCAGGACTAGTTATAAAAAAAAAAAAAAAAAAAGGTTTTGGAATTACCTCGTTCAAGCTAATAATTGGTGCAAAGGGTTTTCTAGCTACAAGAATATGCCACCTTCACATTATTCTAATAAAAAAACATGTGCATAACAATGTTAAAAAATAGCATTTTTTCCCTTAAAGTTAATGAATTTATTAGCCAAACCCAGCGGTCTCAGTTGGTGTGCGGCATAAGCTTCCCCAGTGGTGGCCGTGGTTCGAGGCTCACGAGGGGCACGTTTGGGGTTCAGGGCTATGGATAGCCTTTGAACCCCCTATTGAGTAACCTATTAACTCACCTTCCTTTAATTCTGTTAATGTATATTACTGTGACAAAAAAAAAAAATTTATTAATCGAAGAAAAGACCGGAGAAATGGACTTTTTAGGGTAGAGAAATTTGAGTTGAACTTGTTCAAAAGGGAAAAAAAGCAACATAAATAAATTTAATCAGGGTGCTTTATTTTGAGTTAAAAGTTGATGGCACTATCTCATTTCATGCAACTTTCTACCCTTTTGGTAGAACAATTGATTGATTACTGCATGGATTGCATTGGCAAGGTAAAGTACATGATGACTAGCTAATTGATGCTTTTTAAGCAATTATTGACAAATTTTGTGATAAACAATGCCAATCAAATTTAAAAAGTTAAGTTCTTCTCTTCAAAAAAATTAAAAAATTAAAAAGTTTTCTTCGTTGAAGAACAATACAAGTGACCGGTTGATATAGCTCGCGGATAATGTAGTGATTAATCCCCTTCGCTAATGTTTTATTGCAATAATGGGTTCTTGAAATAGCTACTTAAGCAGATTTTCTATTACAACCCCTTCAAATTAGGAAAAAATGACGGCTAAGGACTTGTTTTGATAATTAATAACTGCCAAGGACATTTTCAGCATTAATAAATGTTATCGATTCTATTTCTTTTATAGAAGTGAAAAAACTTGTTTTCTGTATTTGTAAATATACAATTGAGCTGCAACAAAAGTTGGTGATGTTTTTGCAATACGGTCCACTAACAAATGCCCATGGGGCAGTAGTTTGTCCATAATAAATGCAATAAACTTACATATAGTTTGCTCTACATTAATTGTTTCGTCGTAAAAACTATCATTAGTCAAGGATAAATAAAACAACATTAAAGGCGTCACTGAATGCAGTTCTGGTAGTTTCCAATAGTATCCCTAGGGCCCGTTTGGATGTGGAGAAAAAATTGGGGGTATTAGTTAATAAGGGGGGATAAGATAAAAATTGGGGATATTAGTTAATAAGGGGGGATAAGATAGTATGTGGTATTAGTTAATAAGAGATTGCCCACATTGATGTGATGTTTATGGAGGAAGAATTAAATAGTAGGTTGTTTGGATGAGATATTAAAAAAGAGGGATTACTTGGTTTGGATGGAGGATTAATAGGGGGTATAAGGAATGGTTGATGATATAAAAAGCTATCAAATGACCATTTTACCCTTGTACAGTCCCTAAATTAATTATGTATTACGTTTTATATGTAATTGCAAATTTAATTATTCTTTCACAACTTAAGCCGTAATATTTATTTCTACTAACAAATTAACGAATTTAGTATTATTATTAAATAATTTTTTTTTATAAAATTTAGTTTTTTAAAAAAAATTAAGTGTTCCAAATTTCAATCCGTTTGAATAGATGGAAAGATTTTAGTTTTCCGATCATTTTATTCTAAATGGTCATAATTAAATTTTGACTCTAGGGCTCTCGTTGATTAGCCCTAAGAAAATCGTAGAATCAAATATCTCTTAGAGCTAATCAACGAGAGTTATAAAGTCAAAATTTAATTATGATCACTTAGGATAAAATGATCAGAAAACTAAAATTTTTCCATTGTATCAAACAGATTAAAATTTGGAACACTTAATTTTTCAACCTCTTTAGACAGTTATATATTAAAAAATATAGTTAAAAAATTAAGTGTTCCAAATTTCAATTCGTTTAAACTGGTGAAAAGATTTTAATTTTCTGATCAATTCATCCTAAATGATCATAATTAAATTTTGACTCTATGGCTATCGTTGATTAGCCCTAAGAAAGTCGTAGAATCAAATATCTTTTAGGGCTAATCAACGAGAGCCATAGAGTCAAAATTTAATTACGACTATTTAGGATAAAATGATCAGAAAACTTAGATCTTCGCACCGGTTCAAACGGATTAAAAATTGGAACATTTATTTTTTTACACCGTTTATATATGAAAAAATATAGTTAAAAATTAAGTGTTTCAATTTTCAATCTGTTTGAACCAGTGCGAAACTCTTATTTTTCTGATCATTTATCTTAAATGGTCATAATGGATTTTTGGCTTTAAGGCCTTTCAATGAGTACCCTAAGAGAGCCCTAAAATAAAATAAAGAGTCTTAAGATAGGTTTGAATGGAAAATTATGATTTTGGGTAGAATGGAAATTAAAAGTTGGTTGAATGATGGATGGAAAAGGGGGGATAACAATGGGTATTTTCGTCCACAAAACACACCTCCACAGCCGGATTATTTTTGGGCACCTCAAGAGGAGCCCAAAATTCATACCGGACAATCACTGCAATTGGGCCAAACGAAAAGGGGGTAAGAAATAATAGGGGAAGAAATTGGGTTTGCCAAACGGGGAAAACAAGTGGGTCCCTCCCCATATACCCCTTCTAATTTTTCCTCTCCTCTTTTCCCTTCATCCAAGCAGAGCCCTAGAGTAGTTATTTTTAGACTACGATAAATTTTACCGCCATAGAGAAAATAAAACAAGCAATATTCTGAGGTCAATAAACAAACCTCATTAAGGTATAATTCCTTACAAACACTACTAGCCTCGTCGTTTTAGCCAAAAAAACAAAAATCCTTACAAACAATTGCCCACCTATAATATCTGGGGAGATTTGGTGATAGATTTTAGTCATCAATTACTTTAATATATCCTGTATAAAGCAAATATAAGCCTAGACAAACTACTAAAGTATTTGTCTCAAAAGAATGCCCGGTTTGGAAAACGATAACTGGAAATACTACATGTTTGTTTAAAAAAGGTCAATTTTTTTTCCCCAAAAATTTAAAAGAACTCGGTTTTGTCTAGCATTTAGCGAAAAAGTTTGAATTTTTTCAAACAAAAATGCTTTTTCTTACATTCTCGTTTTGCAGACTAGACATTCTTTTTCATACGGAGTAAAAGAAGAAAAAACATGATTTTCCGAAGTAGTAACTGAAAAGAACAAAAACATACTCGCATACATTGGAGTATTAATTGGAACTAGACACTTTAAACAAGGGTAGATATGACCATTTAAATGGGCCTTATGTGATACCCCTACAATTAATGAGGGTAGTTGGAGAACTCCTCAATTACCAACATAGTTAATCGTGTTTACCGGCTTTTTTAGCTCATTTAATTCGCTTAAACTTGTGCCCCTGGGACATCAATTAGCATTTGCCTATCTCTAATGTGGGTGGGTATTTGTGCTTTTGCTTTCAATTGCATGATGCAATCAAACTCATATTTCAACTAACTCTATCTTCCTTAGTGGAATGTTCTTCCCTTCTTTCAAGGTTAATTAATGGCCTAATTAACTTTTCTTCTTTCGGCACTAAAGACGGCCGGCATTAACCCTATAAAATAATACTATTCCGGAAACATTGGCTTTGCAAATAATTTGTACACTGAATTATTTATTACTTCACTTTTTCTCTTTCTATAGTTGAAGCTTAACTTACTATAGCTATTTGGAAATTAAAACAACTTGTTATATGGTGATAAATTTGTTAATCCACACATTGTAATTGCTACCGAAAAGTGACAATGCACATATTGTACCGTCCGTGTCAAGATGAACGGCGCTTGACAGCATCTCCTAATCCCTAATATCCAAGTCTTTAGTGTTTCAGTTAGAATTGGGTACTTATTGAATCTCAAAACCTCCTTGTTATTGTTGTTTTTCTTTTGAACGTATTGGTTCACGAAGTGCCTGTAAAGGTTAAAAAAAGTATTAACGTCTCTGATAATGGCACACTCATGTTGCTCACAGTATTTCTTTTTTTTTTTTTTTGTCATTCGCTAAACTTAATCTACTCTATCTTAGGGAACTTGGGGAGGAAGGTGAGTGCTTAAGAGAATCGAACTTGTCCATATGCATGAGATTATTAGTGAGACACCAACTGCAGTACTCCACTCCACTTGCATGTTGCTCGCAAGTTTAGCGTACGTAATACTTTATTTGTCTTAATTAATTTTTCGGTCTAATTTTTTTTTTCTTTTTTAATCTTCTTCTTAATTTTTAGTCTAGTTTCATAGATTCAACATTAATCTTCACGAGAAGAATCAAAATCTAGAAAATAATAACCGAAAACTTAAAAAGGTTTAACTAGAGACAATATAAAATATGTATTGACAAAGGAGGCTGTTAATGCCACGGAGGGTTTTGTTTGTGCCACTGGAATTAATTCCACACCATTTAAATATGCCTCAATTGCCCTCCCTTGTTATCTGCTACTAATTTGTTTTGACTTCTCCCTAACCATTTAACTTTCCTAAACTACCCCCTCGGTGACTTTCCTTTAATCCACAAACAAATCCCACTTTAAATATTTTTCATTCCTAATCCAATTTAATACTCCAGGTCAATAGCAAAACACCATTGGCAAGACATAACCAGAAACTATTAGAAATCAAAATTAACATTCTCGTCCACAATTAAAGATGCATTCTATGAAACATTACAAATTAACCAGAAATGAACTATGAAGTTCCAAAAAAATAATCCAAGGAAAAGTTGTAATGCGTCCTTCATTTAGCCCTTGACAATCTTTATTGACGGGAAAGATGTCTTCTATTGCCTGTGGGGAAAAGAAAATTGTTATAACATAGATCCTTTCAAATTTTGCAAAACTTAGTACTCCCTTCATCCCTAAATAAGTATCTCCTACGAAAAGACATGCAATTTTTGAAAAAAAAATAAAGTACTTTCGTGCATAATTTTTTTTTTCAATTTCTTCGCAGTGAATTAAAGAACTCATTAGATCTTCAATTTGGTGCAAAGAAAATTGAAAAAATTATGCACGGAAGTACTTTATCTTTTTTTCAAAAATTACACGTCGTTTCGTAGGAAACATTTATTTAGAGATCGGCGGATGGAGTATATAGAATTGTAAGTTTTTTTCAAGTAAAATTAAGACAAAAACAAATTAAGCAAAACAATGGACAAAGAATTAAACTTACCGTTCAATCATCCAACCAAAAGCAGTTACTTGAAGTAGAAATTGTGTGTAGGTCAATCACATTCATAGTCGGTCCATCATCATTTGGATTAGCTATATGACTTGCATTAAACTCATTTGTCCCAAATTTTTGCAGACATGTTCGACTATTATGACCAACACCTTTACAAATGCTACATTTTCGTTTAGTTGTATCCACGATCTCAAACTTCGAAGGAATTCGTCTTGTTGACCCAGATTCCTTTCCTTTCTTTGACCCTGATGGACGTCCTTTAGGACATTGAACATTTGGCTCAAAAAGTAATGGAAGTGATGGATTTACAAGTTGAGAAATCCTCTCTTGAGCGCGTTCCTTTTGAGTTGGAGGCCATGCTTCATATTTATCTTCCAACTCATGGATCAATCCTTTTAATACTTCCCCCACTGGTTTCTCCACCATCAGAACAAGTAAGGGATATCATATCAATCCTCCATTGTGAGTGTATTGCATCAAGAGGTAGTGCCTTACCTTTCCAATCAATCATCTTATGTGCACAAGGGAGACCCATTGTTGCCATGAAGTGTTCCGTGCAAACTGGCTGCATTGTCCCATGTTTAACCATTTCATATTGTTTAAGTATCTCTCGCATAGCATACACTGACACACGATTGATGATTTCTTTAAAGAAAGAAATGTTGCAATTGTGAGGTATTCGAATCTTCTCACTTGAGAGTTGAGCATTTATCTCTTTAAATTCATTCTCAATCGCAAGGCATATCTTGTTCTTCACTTGATGGAGATCACCGGTTGAAACTTGCAAATATTTCTTCAATTTTCCATGAGCACCTTCCGCCCTCGAAGAAACATGATTTCCAAAATAAGCACACTTTTCAGTCCATGCTTTTACAAATCGTTCTTTAAATGGAAGCCATGTCCTTTGAATATAGCTTAACATGTACTCCTTCTCATTCTAGAGTAGTTCAAATAATTTCCAAGCTTCATCAAATGCCCCTCCATCTGGAGAGCTTATCACCTCGTTCTAAGTATCTAAAAATGCGAAAAATCTATGAGTACCGACCATTGGGGGAGAGAAAACGTACCGACGGCCGCCGGCGGGCCGTCTCCGGCCACCGGACGGCCGATCCGAGCCGTTCAAAAATTCTAAAAAATAAAACCGAGGGGGTCAACGCGGGAATCAAGGGCATCCGAGGTGTTTAGGGTGCTTGATCAAAGCACCCTTTTTTCGTGTATATATGTACACACACATATATACACGAAAAAAGGGTGCTTTGATCAAGCACCCTAAACACCTCGGATGCCCTTGATTCCCGCGTTGACCCCCTCGGTTTTATTTTTTAGAATTTTTGAACGGCTCGGATCGACCGTCCGGTGGCCGGAGACGGCCCGCCGGCGGCCGTCGGTACGTTTTCCCTCCCCGTGGTCGGTACATATAGCAACACTCCTAAAAATGTGGTCCAATCCTCTTGAGTTTTAAAATGAGACTTGCAATTCGCCAAAATATTTTTCTCAATATGCCATACACATAAAAGGTTAGTAGTCATTGGGAAGACAACCTTTATAGCATTCATCAAGGCCAACTCCCTATCGAACACAATGACAGTAGGATAACAAGCGGGACCCAATATTCTCCTAAACATTTGTAAAGCCCAAACGTAATCTTCTTCTCCCTCTTTTGCCAAGAATACAAAGCATGAGTAAAACGAACTGTTAAAACTTGAAACTCCAATGATATCAAGTAGTGGCATCTTGTATCTATTAGTCTTGTAAGTGCAATCCATCACAAAAACAGTTGTATAGCTCCTTGTCAATGCAATGGAAGAAGGGTGTGCAAAAAATAGATGCGTCAAACGACCATTTTGATCATGTGCAACATAAAAAGTAAAATCACCTTGACAAAGCTCTTCAAATAATGCTTGGATCATAGTTCGTCCGGCCAAATTGTCATTTTTAAGTTTAACCTTCATATTGTAGATTGTTCTTGATATTGCCTAAAGTTTCGGATTCCCTTGTCGAAGTGAAGAAAGTATTTGGCGTGGTGGTACCCCCGATCTAGTCATCTTTTCAATGCTCATGATCTCTTTTTTTGACAAACGACGACAAGAAGGATGTCCAGACATATCACTTGAAGGTTCATGATTATGTGAACTATTCTTCACTTCAAGAACCCAAAAGCCATCCGCATGTCTCTTACTGTAAATTTGAAAAGGACAATCTATAAGACGAGTTGCCGTCTTCCGTTGTCGACGCTCTATCGGAACATGCCATTTATTGCGGTAACGTCCTCCCCTATCACAACCAATGATGACATATTCGTCCTTTTTGAAATTTTTGATAGATATTGCATACCCTTGCATTGAGAAAAAATCTCTAAGAGTACCAAGAAGCTCTTCACGGGATTGAAATTTCCATCCAAGTTGTCCAACTATGTCATTTTGTCTATTTTCTTCCATTTCGTTACCTTCTGCAACGATTCTTTCTTGTTCAATTCGATCACTTGAAATTCCAATGACACATTCAATTGCTTGTTCAATATCCATTCTGCAAATCATTAAATTGACATAAGAAAAAGTTCAAGGAAGATTATCAACTTAATCGAAAATGAAGTTACGAAAATAACATAAATTCCTAAAACCACATAGGAGAGGATGATGATCTGGTAGTCTATTAACAGAATCACAAAAAAAATGATAAAGAAATACCTTGAATATTGATAAAGAAATGGAGTGAAGGTGACGTTTTTTTGTGTATGTAGAGGACAGAATTTTTTTAAGATGAAGGAGGAGTTTTAGGAAGTTATTCTATGTAGAAGAAAAGATTTTGGTTGATCTTGTGATAGTGGAGTATTAAATTGGATTAGGAATGAAAAAGATTCAAAGTGGGATTTGTTTGTGGATTAAAGGAAAGTCACCGAGGGGGTAGTTTAGGAAAGTTAAATGGTTAGGGAGAAGTCAAAACAAATTAGTAGCAGATAACAAGGGAGGGCAATTGAGGCATATTTGAATGGTGTGGAATTAATTCCAGTGGCACAAACAAAAACCTCCGTGGCATTAACAGCCTCCATTGACAAATTAAATTTTGTTTAAATGACAATTTGAAATTTGTTGTTGACTTTTTAGAGATGTATTGGGCCTTGGCATTATGTGGAAATGGTCAACCCGAAGTTGCTCTGGTTAATGGGATAATCAATAAACCGTTCTATGTCAGCTCAAATTCCGCAACAGATCAACAAGGGAAAATGTTAGGTTTGTGTCCTTTTTGGTTTTTGGATTTTCTTTTTAGGTTTGTTGGTTCGTTTGGCGGTTCTTTCTTTCGTTGTGGTGTTTTGGTTGATTCATTGCTTTCCTTTGGGTGCAGTTCTCAAGTGGCGTCAGGCATTATGCCGGTGTGACCGTAATCCCATTAATCATTGTAATCATTTTCAAAGATTAATAGTAAAATCTTTCCTTTTGCTGATATATAATAAATAAATAAATAACAAGGAAAAAAGCTCAAATTCCACGGTAGCAGGAACTGAGTTTTGGCCCATGGAGAAGGGCCTAAAGAACTGCGGGCTAAATCTATGGATCGGTGCCCTTGTAGGCCTAGTGACTCTTGTTGGATCCTAATTAAACAGAGGTGATGTGATGATCCTACAACTGTGGGCTAACCATGACTTGAAACTTTGGGCTAACCATGACTTCCATTTTGCAGTTTGATAATGGAGATTTGTCATTCGAAAAATCATCCTCTCCAACTAGGTGCCTTGAGCCTGTGCGGCTGATGCATATGCTCGTGTTAAGGTTTTGGTTGTTTTGGTTCGCTCATGTATCTTATGGTGAAATCTATAATGCCTTCGGACTTTTAATATGGAACTGATTCCTTTCCAAAAAAAAAACTATAATGGCAATTTTTTTTAGGAAAATGATATTGGCATTCCAAAAATTGATACAGGCACTCCAAAATCAGTGTAACTCCAAAGCAACTTTCCTTTGTTTTTTAGAGTGCCAACATCAATTTTTGGAGTACCAATATCATTTCCTTTTTTTTAACTTCCTCTATTGTAACTTTGTCAAACTTTTGACATTATTTTATTCTAAATAAAGATTTGTATCTCATGCTTTAACTTCAAATTTGTTAAACTTCCTCATAAAGCCCTTTATTTTTGTTTTATGGACACTTTCATATTTTATTTATATGCACTGTATCAAGCCTCTTTTGTATCCCCCCCTCCCGATACGGAGGAACGAACGAACTAAGAGAGAGAGAGAGAGAGAGAGAGAGAGAGAAGTACGACGCGATCATCACCACGCGACTCCCACCAACCTCACCCTCCACCTCTAGCAAACACTACCAGCAGTGAAAATCGCCTAGGCCCAGCAACGACACCACCACTGACCACTAAGGTTTTATTCTCTCTCTATCTCTGGGTTGTCAATGACCCCTACAATTCCAATCGATTCTAGCCTTTAATTTCACTATAACTAGTTCAAACAAACAAACAAAAAACTTAGGGCTCGTGAAAGTGGGGATTTTTTAGTTTGAACCCTAACTATAAGATTTTTGCTTCATGTATGCTTCAACAGTCAAAGATTTCTGCTTCCTATACATAAAATTTTGGTTTGGTTATCATCATTGTATTTAGTTTGTGTTTTGGCTTTTCAACCACGCTCATCGAATTGAGTGGTGGCATTCAATATTGTCGATTCCCATGAAATACCAAGCGATTAGAATTTCATAGCTTCAACATATGAAATTGGTGGTTTTTTTTTGTAACGCCTCGGATTTTGGAAACATTAAGTAAATATTAAAAGACTAATTTCTCAAAAGATTAATCTGGTTTACTGCGTCAGACGTTCCAAAAGCATACCCCATGATATTACAGCCATATCGAATTAAGTTTAAAATTTTCAAACGAGTCAAATTATCACACTTTCCAAATTTAAACGTTTAAGCTTTCAAAATCAAAGATCAATTATCTGCCAGAGCATCTAAGTGTACGACAACCAAGGTTCCTCGGTCCGTAGCAGGGTTGAACTTGATCTGCTCGAATGGCACTTCCGTTCCATCTTCAGTACCTGGCGTTCGAGTTACCAGGGCAACATAGTACCGTGAGCGATGACGCTCAGTAGCCAAAATCCACCCGAAACCCAGAACTTACAAGCAGCAAGGAAATAGATTTACAATGCATTGACATAAAATAAAAAGAGAACAATTAATCATTTTATTACTATTCTTCAACCTAAGTGATATCTTGGATCTTATCCACAGATCCGTTCCTACCCTTAACCTTTGGCATAAGACACTAGTGTGGTTCGATTCCTCTTTTCCAGATCTGGATGAAAGATAGCTAAGTTATGTACTCAGATATCCCATCCGCGACCATAAGTTCCGATAAAACTTCACCGGCAACGCACAAGCTCCAGATCTGGATGAAAGATAGCTAAGTTATGTACTCAGATATCCCATCCGTGACCATAAGTTCCGATAAAACTTCACCGGCAACGCACAAGCGCCGTCTAGCCCAGGTTGTGACTTAAGCACAATGTCACCCTTATGTCCCGTCCCAGCATCCAAGAGTCGATCACCACCATATATGCTATACCCAAGGTTTCGAAAATCAACAATTCACAAATCCACCACCAATCAATCTCTAATCAAAACATCACCTTGGGTTCTAAGCCCGAAATCCAATCCAAAACTCAGCCTCTCACTTTATTATATTTTCCTTTAATCTATTTTCACGTCTTATAAATGAAATTCACACATCGCAACCAACCTCGGGAACCTATTTGCCCATTATACAAGTACAATAAAGTATCACGCAATTCAACATTTCAACAAACCATGCTAACATGCTAACAACATTTAATCGTGCGATAGAACTTATCATGCGATAGAACTAAGATCAAATCGGAACTAATTGGGCTTGTTTAATAACCTAAATTCAGCACTTAAAACTGAATCAATTAAGTAATAAGTGATTTATTAGGTTTGATAACTACATTTTACATTGCTTAACAAATTAAGTACCACTTAAAATATAGGCTAAAAAATTGAAGAAAAAAAAAAGTAGCTTTGAGCTACTTAATTCTGATTAAATTTTTGTGTTCTTACATTCAACCATCATACTACCATTACAACCACCTCCACCACCACTCCACCACCACCGCTCCTACCACCACCACCGCTCCTCCACCTGGTCACCACCACCACCATCACCACTACCACTACCACCACCACCACTCCACTACACCACCACCAGCTCCACCATTCCACCACCACCACAACCACCACTACCATCACTACACCACCACCACCGCTCCTACCACCACCCAACTGATAAGTACCCGTTAATGCAATGCAGGGTGCGCTAGTATCTAATTTTAGTTAATTTCATCGCTTAATTAGTTGCTTCTTAATTGCGTTTACTCATAAGGTATATTTTTAGTGCTTTCAGGTAAATCGTGTGAATAAGACATATTTTGACATCATCCATGGCCCGAGTGCGTCCAAGTACTCGAGAAACTAATGAAGACCCTGTCGGCCCCTGAAAATCTGTCGAAGTATGGAAAAATCACTTTTCGAAAAAATATCGATTTTCGAGATAAAAAATGGCGGTAATTGATCATTGAATTTTTCTAAGAGCAACTTCAAAATTGCAAGGTTTTATTCAAAGATTAAGGTCATGTTTTGAGCCATTTATTCGATAGAAAAGTGTGTTGCTTTCTATTTTACACTAAAAGCTGGGGGTCAACATTTTGATTGGATTGAAATATCAAAATTCTGGTAATGCCATTGTTTCCAAATGGGGGGTACTTCCTTATTTTCATTAAATAAATTAAAGTAAATAAAAGGTAAAAGAAAGGTTTAAAATGCAATCTTTACTTAAGTTTAGAGAATGAAAATAAGATGCTGTGGAGATTTGCCCGAGCAGAAGCTGGATGGCCAAGGCAGAAGTTGATTTGCCCGAGCAGAAGCTGAGTTGCCTGAGCAGAACCAGATTTGCCCGAGCAAGAAGCAGGCAGCCAAGGCAGAATTCTGAGCTATTGAGCTCGGCATCGATGGACTAAAATCCTTTACATCGATGCCGAGCCCCTTAGTGGTCCAGCCCCTTAGCCACCTCGGCATCGATGGGATAAAACTATTTACATCGATGCCGAGCCCCTTAGTGAAGCACTCTAAGGCCGTTGCCATCGATGCCGAGGGGCTTAGAAGTGGATTTTCGGAGCATCTATGGAATATTCCAGGCGCGGATCTTAGAAGTATAAAAGCGTATTTCATTGTTTTGTAAAGAAAAGTAGATAGAAAAGTAGAATTAGATTTGCTTACCTAATTTTAGATCTAGATCTAGATTCAAATTGTTCTTGAGTGTTCTTGTTGTTTTTCATTTTTTCAGCACTTATATTTCAATTTCTGCCCTTAGTTGTTACTTTTTGTTATTTTTACCTTAATTAAAGTTGTTTATCTTCTCCCGATCTATCTTAATTTCTAATTTTCTTCTAATTTTGTTATTTCAATTATGTCAAGTAGATTTGTGCTTGCTTTTATCTCTCTAGATATGAGTGAGTAATTTTAAGGGTTAGGTCATGGGATGATTAGCATCTCATGACTCGGGCGAACATTGCATTTTGCACCCAATAAAACTTTAAACTTTGATTTGAAAATTGATGTGGGGTTCGGGTTTGTTTGTCAAATTACCGAGGTGTTAACATCTTTGATCATGTGTAGGTGGGAGCTTCGCCTACCCACCACACATGATGCTTAGAGCTATTTCGCACGAGGTATTTGCCAAATGAATTCTAGAGCTAGCTTGATTCTCAAATCATTTTATTTTCCAATTTGAGAACTTTAACCAAGTATCTTGAATTGTGTAATTGGGTGACGAGTGTGATTTAGCTCGGGTCTTGGGTGTTAATAATTCTTAGACCTAGCCTATCTTTTCTCTAGTTAATTCTTTTTTAATTTAGCCCTTTTATTTCCACCGTTAAAGTAAAACAAAGTTGGCTGTCTTAAAGCCGAAAGCCCCTACTTGCATCTACAAATCCGAGCAAACCATATAATTATTCCCTTGGGTACGATCCCGAATTTCCGATTTATTATGCTTCAACAGACGTTTTAAGCCTTACGCTTGGGGCGTTATTCCATTACATCGGAGCAAACGAAGCACCAACATCCAAGAGTCGATCACCACCATATATGCTATACCCAAGGTTTCGAAAATCAACAATTCACAAATCCACCACCAATCAATCTCTAATCAAAACATCACCTTGGGTTCTAAGCCCAAAATCCAATCCAAAACTCAGCCTCTCACTTTATTATCTTTTCCTTTAATCCTATTTTCACGTCTTATAAATGAAATTCACACATCGCAACCAACCTCGGGAACCTATTTGCCCATTATACAAATACAATAAAGTATCACGCAATTCAACATTTCAACAAACCATGCTAACATGCTAACAACATTTAATCGTGCGATAGAACTTATCATGCGATAGAACTAAGATCAAATCGGAACTAATTGGGCTTGTTTAATAACCTAAATTCAGCACTTAAAACTGAATCAATTAAGTAATAAGTGATTTATTAGGTTTGATAACTACATTTTACATTGCTTAACAAATTAAGTACCACTTAAAATATAGGCTAAAAAATTGAAGGAAAAAAAAATAGCTTTGAGCTACTTAATTCTGATTAAATTTTTGTGTTCTTACATTCAACCATCATACTACCATTACAACCACCTCCACCACCACCACCACCACTCCACCACCACCGCTCCTACCACCACCACCACTCCTCCACCACCGTATCACCACCACCACTACCACTACCACCACTCCATTACACCACCACCAGCTCCACCATTCCACCACCACCACCACCACCACAACCACCACTACCACCACCACTACCATCACTACACCACCACCACCGCTCCCATGTACCACTCCACCACCACCACCACCACCACAACCACTCTACCACCTCCACCACCTCCGCCACCATCACCACCACCACCTCCACCACTCCTCCACCATTACCATAAGTATATTATGATTGTTAGTAAATTAAAAGAGAATTGGAACAAAATTTATTCATCATTTTTTTTAATTCAGTACTTAATATATTTATCAAACAGCTTTTCATTTTAAAATTTCAGTATTCAGCTTTCAGTACTTAATTTTTAAGCTTTCAGTTTCAGTTTTTAGTTTTATCAAACAGCTCCTAACTTTGGGACTTAAATTATCATTTCCTTATTCATTAGGGTGGATTTACAAACTAATTACAAGGGACTAAACTATAACTATACCAAAACAATTTCAAAGTTTCTTCAGTGACTCTAGCAAAAATGGAAAAACGAAACAGAGGTACGGCTGGACTCGACCGACAACGTCGGGACCGAAAATCATCGCACCGAAACGCTACAATCATTATAGAGACGCAATATCTACGTAGAGAGATGGGATTTGGCTACATTTTTTCACTTGACCAATCTACTCTCATTAACTAATCTTGAGATTAGTTGGTTATCTGTCAATTATTCAAGCCCGTTCCCAAAAGGGAAATAAATACTTATTTTTTAAGAAAGCAATTTCAAGTTAAAAATCATGTGCTTACACAAATAATTTTTCTATCAATATGGATCTTGTTTGATAGATCTCATTGAGATCTTTAATACAGTGCCAAAAAATTGAAAAGTTATTTTTCATTTACATTATTTTTTAGTTTGAAAATGTGAAATAAGTACTTATTTTTTAAGAAAGTGTTTTGGAATGGGCTATTTACCATTCAAATTCTACCAACATTTTTACAACTTAGAGAAATATCAGTCATTAGTGGAGAAAAGTTTAGGAGGAAAATATTGGGTTTAACTGATGCACTAACGGATTTAATTACCAGATTCCAATCCCAGGGGCTTAACTATGTTAATGATGTTCCAATGGATTTATGGCCCGGTCTTCCCTTTTTCCGTCCTAAACCATTTATTCCGTAAAAACACGTAACAAGATTCAAAACTCACAGTACCATATTATAAATAGATATACTTAAGGAGGTGAGTTCCGAACTACCTCTCGTCCAGCAAAATGGTTTTTGGAGTGGTTCGGAAAGAGATGGTGGCGGGTCAGAGTGACGGCGGAGCTCGGCTGGAGGAGGTGGTGGTGATTGTGTTGTGAGCTTGGCTGGTGGTATTCGGGTGGTGAGAGGAGTTCGGTGGTGTTGGTGGAAGGTGATGAGACGTGGCGGCGGTTGGTGGAGGTGAGAGGAGTGGAGCTACGGCGGTGAGAAGGAAATGGAAGCAGGCTGCCCCTCTCTCTCTCTCTCTCTAAGTGGGTGTTGGCTGGGAACAAGAGAATGAAATGGAATTGGTACTGGTCCCGTTCGGCTAAATAAGCTAACTGGTTTATTTTTTTATTATTATTTAAATTTTTTTTGTATTTGTTAGTTTTTCATCATTTTTTTGAGATTATTGCATCGTCGTAACGAGAGGAATCTAAAAAGTAAAAAATTATTATCGAAATCCTATTTTTTTTGAATAAAGACGAAAAATTGACTTATTGGCTTATTTTTGTCTTTATTCAAAAAAATTAGATTTCGATCGTAATTTTTTCTTTTTAGATTCTTTTTATCATGACGATGCAATAATCCTAAAAAGATTAACGAAAAATTAACAAATACAATTTTTTTAAATAAGAACAAAAAAATAAATCAGTTGACTTAAATTAGCCGAACAAAAATAGGTTTTGGGTTTTTGCCTAAGGGGTATTAACATGTGGGTAATTATGTGGTGTTGTATTGGGAGGGAATTGGGGAGTAAAATGTGGGATTTGGTTTCCCCTTTGTCTTTTTCTCTTTTTTTTTTTTCACTCAGCCGAAATGTAAGAGCATGTACATCAGTTGTGAGCAAAAATAACTATGAACAGTACATTTTACCTACCCATTCTCATCGAAAATCTCATTCCACTTGCAGCAGCCTCTCTACTTTACCCCATCCTAAACTGGCAAAAAATATTATAATAGATACAAATAATATTATAATATTATACTCCCTCCGTCCTAAAATGATTGTCCGGTCCGCAAATCGGAGTGATAAAAATAATGCAATTTTTTCAAGAAAAAATTCAAACTTTTTTCACAAATTAAAAATACTCATTGATATCTAGTAAGTTGTTAAAAAACTTTTGATTTTTTCTTGCAAAAATTGTATTATTTTTAACATTCCGTTTTGCGGACCGGACAAACATTTTGGGACGGAAGGAGTAGTAGAGAAAGGGAACCAGTGAGAATAAGAGAGTGCGAGGAAGGTGAGAGAAACAAATAATATTATAATAGATACATTGTGAACAGTGACTCGTTATATACATCGAGCATTTTTTGTGAAGGAACAATGGCTACCAGTTTGCCGAAGCTGGTGCAACCTGTTTTTGTGTCCTAAATTAGGTAAAATACCTAAAAGTGATCCGGAGCAACACACGCACACACTCGAACAATTTCTCGCCGGACACGTGCGCACACGACAGATTACAGAATAAGGTTTTGTATGACGACATAAATAATTTTTCGAGCAAAAATAATATTTTATTTTAATAATACTAATAATAATAATTATATATAGAGTTAGGTTCCGGTGAGGGATCCTTCATTTTATTAAAATGCGGGACTCCCCTTCCCGATTGAATTTCGATGATCCGAGCAGCTCAAAGTGATCAGAATGTGATTTTAAGGGTCCCCGGGAGAAATCAGCAAAAAAAATGACCGGAAAGGGCTTCATCCGAACAGTTTTCATTGAACGGTTCGAATTTTCAAAATTTGATCGAAAAATGAAAGTCCCAGAGATCTCTCACTTTAAAATTCCTATATATATATATATATATATATATATATATATATATTAAAATATCGGGTCTTTACATTTTTGGTATGAATATGGCAGCTACTGCTCTTAAAAGAAAAAAAACTTGTGGAGACAGTGGAATGCTTTTCTTGCTTGATTGCATCCCTCGTATTTAGGCGACGTTTTTTTAAACTTATAAGTTTAGAATTTATTTTAGTATTTTTTATTTTTTATTAGTTTTTAGACCTAATTTTAGGGATTAATTGAAAAAGTATAAAAATATATACCGATATAAAAAAATTTCAAATAAGACGGCACTTAAGCTCTAAAAGACAGCTGTTTAATACTTTTTCGTCGTTTTTTTGCTAAGCAATACTTTTTCGTTGTTAGTGAATTTTTTTTTCTTTTGCCATAATTTTGTACTTTTTAAACCCCTCTTGTCAAGACGAATGAGTAATTCAAAAAAAAAATCACACAAATTTAACAAAAATTCAAAAAAAATACGAACAAAACACACAACGAAGAAAGTTGAGGAGAACTCAGGCTTCGTTCCAGAAACCTTCTTAAAAAATAAGTAGCTTATTTCATATTTTCAAACTAAAAAATAATGTAAATGAAAAATAATTAAAACCGTATTAAAGATCTTGATGAGATTTATTAAACAAGATTCATATTGATTGGAAAATTATTTGCGGTAAACACATTATTTTTAAACTTAAAATTACCTTCTTAAAAAATAAGTACTCTCTCCGTCCTTTTTTTTGTGTCCAGTATTCCATTTTGAGCTGTCCCTTAATAAGTGTCCATTTTGTAAAGTTAGGAGGGTAAAAGTTGGTGTATTGTCTATTTTGTCCTTAAAAGTAGATTTTATTTTGAAAAGTTTGTGAGTAAAAGTGTAATGATGATGGACAAGCAGGGAAAGTGGAGGAAAAAATTGATGTAAAAAGTGTAATGATGATGTCTTTTTAATAAGTTAGAGTTACGAAATAGGACACTTAAAAAGAGACGAAAAGAGTACTTATTTTAAGTTTCGGAACGAGACCTCAGCCTTTTATGCTTTGTTATCTTTTGACAGGAAACCTTGTCCCACGAAGATAAGAAAGTGGCAAAGTGCTAGCTAGTCAGACTGCAAACTGCCAAACTCCCGTCCCGTCCCGTCCCGTCCCCTCCCCTCCCCTCCCCTCGAAACAAGACCAGAAAATTTTCCATAACTCACCTCCCATTAAAGAAAGCCATATCTCTCTCTCTCTCTCTCTCTCTCTCTCCAAAAACAAAAAAAAAAAAAGGAAAAGAAAAGAAATTGAAGGCCTTAGGAAAAGAGGTCACATTCCCTCCATCTCAAGGGAACAATGTCCCTCAACTATCTGTTCACAATTGTCTTTCTGGCCTTTCCGCTCACAGTAGTGCCAGCACTTCCGGTACTTCCGGAGCCGGATCCGGCTTCCATCCAACCCTTCTCGGTAACCCCATCGCTGGCAGCCACCATACCGGCGTTCCCTGAGCAATCTGACGTCGCCGGCTGCCCCCTGGACCTCCCCGACGAGCTCTTTCACGGCGTCAGATCCGCATGCGCCGTCAGATCCCGATCGAGTGATCAGCTCCTCCGGAGCAGGTGCTGCCCGGTTCTCGCCGCCTGGCTCTACTCCGCCTACTCGGAGACGGCTCTGGGAATTAGACCCAACAGGGTGCCCCAAACAGCGTCGTCGTACGACCTCCCCCTCCTCCCCGACGACTCGGAGACCTGCGTGGTCGGCTTCCGAAAGGCTCTTAACGACAGAGGCATAGAATTAGCGGAGCCAAACAAGACCTGCGACATGGCGAGCTGTTATTGCGGCATAAGATTGCACCCGCTGAGCTGCCCGGCAGCGTTCACCGTGTCGGAAAACGGGAAGCTCATCGGTGATCGTAAGAGTGTTAAGAGATTGGAGAGAGATTGCTCCGCTGGTCCGGGCCTTGCTGGGTGTTCCAAGTGCTTGAACAGTCTCTACAAGGTACTACTACAATGCGCAATGGGTATCAGTTAAATGAATTAAGAAGAAAGATAGCCAATTAATTTTCGAATTGGGAAAGTGTTCTTGTTGCCTTTCGCTGTGCCCACGCATTCTCGCCATGGACAATTGTGTTCACGGGTCTAGAGTCTAGTGCCTAGTGGTGTTTTTTTCCTTTTTTGTTTCGACTGTGAGAGTACCAGATAAAATTTTTCCACCGGCGATAGAAAGTCTTATTTTTTTTACCTCCACATTTTTTTATTCTACCGTATATTTATTACTGATCTGAATCGTTTATTTTGTAGACTTCACTTAGAAGTGTATTCGTTCAAAAAATAAACTTGATCGAACATTAACAGAAGTACTAAAAATTAAAATTTTCTTTGTAAAATAGGTAGTTTATTTTTATTATTATTAACAGAAATTAGATCGTCTATTTTATAAATCAAAATTTAAATTTTAATATATCTATCAATTTCTAATCAAGCTGATTTTTTACATGATAATTTATATTGCGAGTCTTAAAATATGAACGGTACAAATCACAATAATAGACGATAGTGAAAAAATAAAATTTTACACCGATGGTAAATAAAATTTATTCTCTGGAACCAGCTTACACGGGCCTACTCGGTTCAGTGGGAGTACTACGCGCCAAATTTAGATGGCTATATATGGCACGTGCCTCTGCTGCGGCTTTTGCTAGCAGAAGTCATGAGTGGGACGTGGTTGCCTTTTTTTTTTTTTTTTTTCTTTCGGGAGAATGTTAGGCTCCTTTTGTTTCTACGTTTTACTCATTTTTTGTTGTTTGGCCAGATGAAACAAAGTAAAACATTTTTCATCATTAGGCACAAATGTTTTTCTCTATTTTTTCCCTAAGTTATTTTCGTTTTCCATCATTCTTTGAAGATGAATTATTTTCGTTTTCCATCATTCGTTAAAGATGAAATTCAGAAAAGTCACTGCCAACCAAATCCAAAACTATCACACCCAATTATACTCATATACTAAGGCCCCGTTCCCGAAAGGAAAATAAGTACTTATCTTTTAAAAATGCTATCTTTTAAAAATGCAATTTCAAGCTCAAAAATTATGTGCTTACGTAAATAATTTTTCTATCAATATGAATCTTGTTTGATAGAACTCATTGAGATCTTTAATATGGTGCAAAAAAAAAATTAAAAAATTATTTTTTATTTACATTATTTTTAAATTTAAAAATATGAAATAAATATTTATTTTTTAAAAAGGAATTCTGGAACGGAGCCTAAGCACTCCATGCATTACTTGTCCATAATTATATCCCGCCCTAGAGCATCAGTAATGGTCAAGATGTCTCATCAATCAAAGGATGTCATCGTTTAAGTAGAAGTCATTGGGTGATTTTACTTCTGGGATAATGCAGTTCTCAAATCAGCCATGTTATAATCACACACGACAATTTTGACAACCCATAGTGGTTTTGTTTATGGAACTTTGGCTATGTTTGTTTACCTGCGCGAACAGGTAACTTGTATTCGTATGAAAACTAACAAAAAGATCGGTAACTAAACTCCCTGCTGTTCAAAACATCAAAAGAGAAAAAACTAATCTGCCTTAAGGACATGCATGGATCTTCGGTCTTGTTTGTTGGTTGATCATAGATATGTGGTTATGTATAATCACATTCTTGGTTTCATAGTAGCCAAACAATGAACGTATAGTATAGAGATCATAAAAAACACACTCAACCTCTGGACTCGCCAGCTTATCCAGACACACACAAACAAGGCCGACACAAGGCCAGCACCAACCAACCCCCAAAGTGAAACACAACAGGCAAAAACACCAAGGACAACACTAGTACTACAAAGCTAAGCAAAACAGCCTCCTACCGAAGGACAAAACTCTCACGGGAATATTCCAGGCAAGGCAAATCCCTTTAGCTTCCTCTGTACTATACATATGCATGCCAAGACCATAGCCCATCAACATTAGTTAGTAGATATTGTTAGTTGATTCCATTTTTAAACCACGAATTTAGTGGCTCCAACCAATGCTCTTGAATCCTATGTACTTTCCCATCCCTTGTTTATATTGAACGATTGAATAAAGGGGCCAATGACGACATAATTATGCCCAGGCTCATTGCTTGTCTCTGATCTAAATGCAGCTGAAGGAGCACAAAACTGGAAATACAAGCAAATCCGAGGACAGGACGAGCAAAATGCACGATAGAGACTGTGAAGTAATGGGCTTGACTTGGCTACTTGCAATGAACCGGTCCGCTTACATTCACACTGTTTCTTCAGTCCTGAGAGCCATCATGATGGGAACGGACGGCTCCGATCCTCACTCTTGCAGTCTTAACATTGACGGAATGCCCCTAGCTGTTGATTCTTCTGAGGTTGACGTCCAGTCTTCATCAAACACCCTCCATTTACCGGATGTTCTCTCTGCAATATTGATTTCATTGCTTTGCACGAGCCTGATTGTATCAACCGCCAAGTTCTAACGGCTCCATTCTCTGCGTTACTACCGTGTATTTTCCGATTTCTAGTTTATCAGCAGTTATTGTCATTCTTTTTTCTGGAACAATGCAGGTTAGCTTCTTTAAATTCGTAACTGCCAGTTCTTTCAATCTCCTTATTGTAATTATTTGAGTGAATTTATTTTTCATGTATGGTGGTATGTTTAGTTAATCCGCCAGTACCATTTCCCATGCTTTAAATGCAATATTTTAAGGTGACGTATATTGCTTTCCCATGAGAGTTCTACTTGTTGGAATGTGTTCCAAATCGCCAGGACATGCCGCGGCCCTATTCGTGCTGGTTAATTATAAGGCTTCAGTTTTCCTCTTTTTAAAACTTGAATTTTAATGAGTATTGTGGGCTGAGCTTTTCAATTCTACTAATTTTGGAGAGGCTTTTAGTGCTATTTCATAAACATAGAGTTGGGTTTTCAAATTTTCGAACTCGTCAAGTAAAGTGCAATTTATATCCGATATATGTAGCATCTTTTTTCTGTAATTCACGTGTAGATATACCTAAATTCTCATACTGAGATCTTGGATTTGTACTTGATCCTTAGAACTAGGGAAATGGAGAAAATTTATAAATCTTATTCCTTGAACCTAGTGCTATAAATGAACTGAGCCGTTTGTGAAAACGGCTCGGTGTTTGGCTCATTTTGGCCTTGTTCGAAGTTGGTTCGTTAAGTTTTTATTGAGCTCAAGGTCATGAAAAAAAGTAATAAACAAGTCTGAACATTAGTATGCTTGGCTCAAGCTCGAACTCACAAAAAAAATAAAACAAATAGGCCTAAACATTAGCATGCTCGGCTCCATAAGGATCGTGTTAACGGAAGGAGATTATATTACTTCTTATTAATTCAAAAGTAATATTGTGGGGCTCTAGATTTGGATCTGGTCACCCCTCTAATCTTTGGTTCAAATGTAGTTCGCTCTTAGGTCCTTCGCCTGACCTGCACAAGGAAGTACGACTAAAGACCATGCCGGTCAGCGACAAGGGTGGCCCTCCGACGAGTAAGTCAGAAAGTGCAGAGAGGCAAAGGAAAGTACTAGGGTTTTAGAGTGAAAGAGAGTGTGTACGCACGCTCTAATCATATGTTTCTACAGATGAAAGGTGTCTTCTGTGTCTTGGTCATGTTTATATTTAATTTGTAGTATGATTTAGAGTTTTCTCCTTAAATTTTATGTTCAATTTTTCTTGCGATCAACCCTTGTGCTTAGCTCACTCCCACGCTTGCGCTTGTGAAACGATTGTAAAAGAAATTGTAAGAATTATTCTAATGTGCATGTAAATAGGGTTACACAAACAAGTCAAGTTTTGAAGTGTTTAAGCTTGGTTCGTTCAGAACTAGTCTAGCTCGCGCTCGAGCTTGGCTATTTTTTATGGAGATACAGTTTAGTTAATTCATTTTATTGAATGAGCCTCTAGAAAACATCGAGCTCGAACTATTCGAGCTTAATTCGTATACTAAAAGAGTCGAACCTCTGGCCGCTCGCGAACAATCGGCTGGTAGCCCTACGCGGGCTACGCGCAAGCTGATCTTGCATTCCAAAAAGAATACTCTAAGCTCAAACCCCTTTCTAGTTTCTATGACATTCAAATCCTAAACGGCTACGTCCCACTTGTTCAAAACCTTGATGGTGTCTCTTCTCAATCTGCTTCATCTCCGTCGACTCCAACCCCACCGTCACCGCATCCTATCCACCTCTACTCGCAATGCCCTATTTTTTCGCCACATATCTTACACTCACGACCTCACTTCAACAACATCTACCCCATCGCCGTCACCATCGTCATCCCAATCTGTCGTACGAACAGTTTGTTCTTTGGTCTGTCAATCCTACTACCAAAACCAAATCCATTTCAGAAGAACACCTCCACGCCTATACCTCTCAATTGACTCTGGGTATTTGACTCCTGACCAGGCCATTACCGTCGTCGCCTCTCTCGCTGACGAGGCTGGTTCGATGGTGGCTCTGAGTTTCTTTTACTGGGCAACTGGGTTTTTAAAATTCAGGCATTTTAGGCGGTTATACATTGTTTTGTCGGCGTCACTGATTGCAAATAGCAACTTTGAGAAGGCCAATGAAGTAATGCAGTGTATGGTGAGGAGTTTCGCTGAAATTGGAAAGTTTAAGGAGGCTTGTGATATGGTTATTGAGATGCAAAATCAAGGGCTAGTGCCGAGCGCTCAGACCCTCAACTCTATAGTTAATGTGGGTTGTGAAATGGGTTTGTTTGAAGTTGCAGAGAACGTGTTTGATGAAATGTCTGAGAGAGGGTTGTCTCCTGATTCTTTTAGTTTTAAGTTAATGGTCATTGGGTTTTGCAGGATGGGTAGAATTGCAGAAGCGGACAGGTGGTTGAGTTTGATGCTTGAGAGGGGGTTTCTCGTTGATAATGCGACATGCACTTTGATCATCAGCAGATTTTGCGAAAAAGATCATGTGAATAGAGCGTTGTGGCTGTTTGGTAAGATGCGGGAGATGGGGTTCGCTCCGAATATGATAAACTTTACTGCTATGATTCATGGGTTGTGCAAGAGGGGTAGTATCAAGCAAGCATTTGAATTGTTTGAGGAAATGGTCAAGAAAGGTTGGAAGCCTAATATTTATACCCATACAGTACTAATTCACGGACTGTGTAAGAAAGGATGGACTGAGAAAGCATTCAGGCTTTTCCTTAAGCTTGTTAGGAGTGATAATTACAAACCAAACGTGTACACTTACACTGCTATGGTTGGTGGGTATTGCAAAGAGGAAAAGTTGAATCGGGCAGAAATGTTGTTGACTAGAATGGAGGAACAGGGATTAGTACCTAATACCAACACATATACCACTATGATTGATGGCCACTGCAAGGTAGGGAATTTCGATCGAGCTTATGAGCTGATGGATGAAATGGGTAAAAAAGGTTTCACACCCAATATTTTTACATACAACACCATTGTAGATGGACTCAGTAAGAAAGGAAGGGTTCAGGAGGCTTTTAAACTGCTGGAAAGGGGATTTAAAAGTGGACTGCAAGCTGATATAGTCACATACAACATCATCATATCTGAGCACTGCAAACAAGCTGATACTACCAGAGCCATGGCAATTTTTAGCAAGATATTCAAAACTGGCATTACACCGGATATTCATTTATACACCACGTTACTAGGTTCCTTTTGTAGGCAAAAGAAAATGAAAGAAAGCCAGCAGCTTTTTGATGATGCTATCAAGCTTGGCTTGGTTCCAACTAAGAAAACATACACATCCATTGTATGTGGTTACTGTAGAGTTGGAAATAGTAGCTTGGCTGTTAAGTTATTTGATAGAATGAGGGACCATGGTTGTTTTCCTGATAGTATTACTTATGGTGCTCTGATAAGTGGGCTTTGTAAAGAGAGTAATTTGGATGAGGCTCACAGGTTCTATTCCTCCATGATAGACAAGGGGCTCTCCCCATGTGAAGTTACTCGGTTGACATTAGCTTATGAGTATTGCAAGAAGGATAAGTGTGCCACTGCCATGGCTCTTTTAGACAGATTAGACAAAAAGTTGTGGATTCGCACAGTTAACACCTTGGTCAGGAAGCTTTGCAGTGAGAGGAAAGTGGAAATGGCAGTGTTGTTTCTCCACAAACTAATAGATAAAGATCCGAATGTTGATCATATCACTCTTGCAGCATTCATGACTGCATGTTACGAGAGTAACCAATATTCTCTTGTTTCAGATATGTCCGAAAGGATTTCACAAGGTATTGGATAGCAAATAGCAGGCCAACCATTATAAAGGAGTGATTCATTTGCTTTGAATATTTGAGCTGCTGAAGTTGGTGGAGCCCAAAAATGGTATATTCACTTCATTCTCTTACCGAATTGATGTTGGATTCTTGGTCCTTTTGCATTGTGGAGAGAGTTTGATTGCTAGTTTAATTTTTTGGGGAGCTACAAGCACCCTGAGCCAGTTACTTCTCAGATGGGCTGGAGGAGCTATATGGGTGATGTGGTGTTATGACCTGGGACAGTGGCGACTCTAGGAATTATTTTTCATGGGGTCATTTGTGAATTTAAACTTCAATTGCTTTACAGCAAACAGTTTTACATTAATCGACAAATAATCTCTATGTCCATTAACTCAATAAAAATTTTACGTATGCATATACTGTATATTTGTATTAATTGGTAACACTCTCCCATTCAATACTATAATCGCTTACATACAACTCTGACACGATATATTCATGTCAATTTACATAGTAACATAAACTTCCCCAAATCATATATTTCTCGAACTTAAACTTATTAACCCTTGTTAAAGTATCCTCCTCAAAACCAATTGGCAATGAGAGGAGAGGCCGCCCAGACTCATATATTAGTTTTCGAGGTAATAATTAACTGATGGGGAACAATTTCCAACACTCCCCCGCACGTGCGACTCTCGACTCGCACGTGGAGAGGTCAACGAAGGATCCAGAACACACGGATCACAACGAAACAAAGTGCAACAATGGCACAAACAAAGGGGAAAAGCCTCCAAAAACCTAGGTCTCATACCATGTTAAAGCTTCTATCTCAAAACCAATTGGCAATGAGAAGAGAGACCGCCTAAACTCATATACTAGTTTTTCGAGGTGATAATTAACCTTATTGCTTCCAACAACCCTTATTGCTTCTTTTCTGAATTATCAAAAATATACAGTGCTGCTTGTCCTTGTAACGGTAGAGAAGGATGGAAAGTGGGTCATGGGGGGACAGGAAGTACATAGGTTGTGGATGGAAATTATTGGGTGCAACAACACGGGTTGGGATCATAGCCCATGTCATGGTGTCAAATGCTAACAAATCAGAAACTTTTTTTGGGTATCTAGTAGCAGTGAATAATTTTTCCATGGGATCACCAGACCCCACACCTTACATGTTGGCGTCGCCACTGCCTGACTGCCTGGGACTGATTACTCAAAGCAACATATTCTGGGTATCCTGCCAGCTTCAATAAGTGTATAGGCTGGAGGACTACCTTCTCGTGGTCTTCTCACAGATGATTGAGCTTTGAACTTCCTTGGATAGACCATGAACATGGATCAAGAACTGAAATTATGATTGAGAGTCTCCTTAAAGGTAAGACAGAATGACTAGTGAGCCTTATGCTTGAAGAACTGATAGTGGACAACTTTTATATCACTACATTATTAGTTAGCACAATCAGAAGGTTGGAGTTTTTATTACGAAAGGAATTTGTTTGCTTTTTTGCTTCTTTAACTTTGCATTGCAGGGGTTAACCTGTCTCTGGGTACTGAATATAATTTTGATTAGAATATTAACCAATATGTCATGTTTCCAACGGATGATATAGACCCTAGAAGTCTTTCATTCTCTTCTTTTTTTACTTATTCTTCAGCACCATGACTGAGCTAACTAATTTACCTGATATCTTTTGATTATTGTTGTCTCTAGAGTTGGGTTGCATATTTTTTTGTTTATTCCAATGATTCGTGTGTCATAGGCAAATTTTAGTAGATAATCTACACCGTTTCATTTTCAGTATCTCTGCTGTTTTTCAAAGCAGAGATATAAATATATAGTGATGTCTTCACAACCTGCCAAAGAAGTGTTCAATTTTCCCTCGCACTGAAATTAATGGCGGTGAAAATAATGACGGTACAGAAATTCAAGTGCATATAAGCTTTTACGCCCATTACGTATTGTGTTTCCGTCCAGACCGCCGATACACACTGTTACAGGTCTGTTTCGTCGATAATGTCTAGGAATGTATGTGTAATTGTTGTTTTTTTGTATAATTGTGTATCATGGGGATAGTGGCATGGTATTTGCATCAATGTGGCAATATATATCAGTATTCGCTTTCGTATTGTATAAATTATCTATTCTAGTACCAATCCTACTTTCTTGGATAGTGAGATTCTCACCCCCTATGGAAAAGTGAAAATAGCAATATTAATAGCCTTAAAACGCGACATATGAATCGTAGTTACAAAAGTACTCGTAAAAGTTGAATGTTGGTTTAAAATCTATTGGTACATTAAATTTTGTCATAAGTAATGATAGAACATGTATATCAATGAATGTTTAAGGATTTTATAGTACTTGAAAAAAAAAAAAAAAAGTTCATGAGTGCGATGGCCGATTCCCGTTACAGAATGACCGAAACTCCTGATGTCCATTACTCGCGACCGCGACTGTTATGTTGACCAATACTGCGATTTAAAACCATGGTCTGCTATATGAATCCGTTGCCTTCATTCAGTTTTGTCGAGGGCATGAATCCGATTATGAATATGAGTTAAAAGTTTCCATGTCTGTGAAGGTTTAGATAACTTGATGTGAGCCTTGACTAGGTGAAAATTATAAGTTCATTGTACACTATTTGCCAATTTTAGGGATGAACCTTATCCAATCTTTATTTTCTTGTACATTAGCAGCAACTAATACTAGACTACTCTTGTAATATGTCCTACGCTCCTACTTGAGTTCATATATACTATATGGATAGTACATATATACATGACCACAACTATTGCTTTGCTTGACGTAGATGTCTACGAATCAATGCTCGACTCTGCTTCCATAGTTTCTGAGCTTCAGATTCATCATTTGCAAGGGTTGAGCAGTTTGTTTCATTACAGTCGGCAAAGTACTTCCCGGTCACCCCTTCTGTTTTTGGGCTTAGAGCAACATAGCAGGTGGTAGATGCTCCCTAAACAAGACAGAAATACAAGAGGTAAGGTTGATGAACCATTATTTTCGTTGGATGAATCTTTAGCTGGATATACACATGTAGACATACCTGTGCTGATGTTTTTAGCAGTTTGGATGCGAAAAAGAACAGAGAATCTGCGGGCAAATTCGAGAAGGAGATCAATTTACTTTTCGAGTTCTATGTGTTAGAGGAAAAAAGAGTCATATTCAAAGCAAAATACCCTTAGGAGTACCTAATGTCAGATCACCACATTACTTTTTGTCTTGTCCACTCATGTTCCACTACATTAGATAAAGTGAGATCCAGCTCATCGTTTTACTGGTCCGAGGACAGGATTTTCTTTTCTCACCCCGGAGGGTTGTAGAATGTGTGAGATCTCTGGTTCTACTTTGCTAATGTGACCAACCTTGAGTAGCCGACCATTGGTCATGTATCATGACATAATTTTTGCTGAATACTGAATATATTTCCCCCACATACACAATGGTAGCTAGTGTGAAAGCCGTTGCCAGAGTTTCTTTTGAAGAGAAAGATTTCTATTACTCTCAAACTCGAAGGAAAGATCAGAGAGCTTCCCATTTACAGTGCAAGGGTAGGTAAGTGGCAACATTGTCTTTGAACTAGGTCAGACCTCTTCCAAATATGTTCGAAACAAGGCAAATAATCAAAGTCATGGTGGTATAGAGTCTATAGACAAAATACATGCCTGTGATGCAGCCTTTATGGTCTCTAACGATGCCAGTCTTCACAATCCCGGGGTGCACCGCATTGACAGTTACCCTAGCATTTCTTCCCTGTCAGATTTGATCAAACACTTTGTTGTGAACTTTCTGTTTTAAAACTGAAGTTGTTGCTCTGAATACAATGAAATTAATTTTGGGGATAGTTTTCGAAGTTCCTTCTTGATTTGGAATTACAGTGAACCACTCTACCTTCAGCTGCCTTGCTATTTCCTTGGCATGCAATATGTTGGCCAATTTGGATTGAGCGTAAGCGCGGGTACCATTATAGCTGCATGAAGCACACATGTAACTTATTCACTCTTTGAGCTAAGTTGGAGGAAAAAGAAAACAGCAGGAAGAGAAAATGAAGTAAAAGATGTGCTCTTTGTTTGATTAGGTACTTTTGTTTTTTAGGGTGAAAGAATAGGTACTTGTTTTTACTTCATTGTGAGATGGTGTGTATGTAAAAGGTGTGTTTATAGCATTGTGTTCTTTTTCTCCTCCTGTTTATCCCCATCTTGTTGCCCCCCAGTTCATAGCAATTTTTTTGGGGCTTTTTGACCTTTTTGGTCCCCAAAGTATTTCCGCTGTGCCACTTTGGTCCCCAATATTCCAATTGCTAACATTGCATTCCCAAAGTATCAATTTAGTATTTAAATGGTCCCTACGGCTCACGCCGTTCATTCCCTCCGTCAAAATCAAGGGCAAAGTTGGTATTTCACCTCAAAACGGTGTCGTTTGGTTGGAAACGGCTTTTTTGGTCCCCAAAGTATTTCCGCCATGCCAATTTGGTCTCCAAAGTATTTCCGTCATGCCAATTTGGTCCCCAATATTTCAATTGCCAACATTGCATCTCCAAAGTATCAATTTTGTGTTTAAATGCTCCCTGCGGCTCACGCCGTTCTTTCCCTCCGTCAAAACCAAGGGCAAGGTTGGTATTTTACCTCAAAACGGTGTCGTTTTGTTGGAAACATAGATTTTTCTTAATTCTCTTAGGGTTTTCATTGAAAACTTTAAAGTCAAAAAAATAATTATGACTCTTTAGAATAAAATGATCAAAAAATTAAGATCTTCGCACAAGTTCAAACAGATTGAAAATTTGAACACTTAATTTTTTTTACCATATTTTTTAATATATAAACAACCTCAAAAAATCAAGTGTTTCAATTTTCAACCCGTTTGAACTGGTGCGAAATTTTAATTTTCTGATCATTTTATTCTAGAGGGTCATAAAAACCAAAACCTCGGAACCCAGAGGACTAAATTGACAGAGGGAAAGAACGGCGTGAGCCACAGGGAGCATTTATACACAAAATTGATACTTTGGAGATGCAATGTTGGCAATTGAAATATTGGGGACCAAATTGGCATGACGGAAATACTTTGGGGACCAAATTGGCATGGAGGAAATACTTTGGGGACCAAAAAAGTCAAAAAGCCGTTTCCAACCAAACGACACCGTTTTGAGGTGAAATACCAACTTTGCCCTTGGTTTTGATGGAGGGAATGAACGGCGTGAGCCGTAGGGACCATTTAAATACAAAATTGATACTTTGGGAATGCAATATTAGCAATTGGAATATTGGGGACCAAAGTGGTACAGCGGAAATACTTTGGGGACCAAAAAAGTCAAAAAGCCATTTTTTTGGATTAGTTGGGGTCCCTGGTGTTCTTTGGCTTTTGTGTGACTTAAACATTGGGCTACATCCTGGGGCCAGAAAGGCATTCCGAGACCGTTTATTTTCTAATCATACATGAATTTTTTTTGACTTGACATCGATAATAGTTATCAAACTACATTGTTGTGGCAAAAGTGAACAGAAAATATGGTTTTGAGAGTATAGCTCTAGACATGTCATGTAAGCGAAATTCAAGTTAATACCTCTATCAATAATTCTAGTGACACACCCAAACTCACACCCAAATACACACCCATACTCACATGAGTGGTGGGCCTCATACACACACTAGAGTGTGTAGTGTGTGTGGGACCCATCACTCATGTGAGTGGTGGGTGTGTGTTTGGGTGTGAGTTTGGGTGTGGTACTAGCACCACTCAAAAGGAAAGTTGAGGGGGTAAGAGGTACCGGTATGCGTTTTCGAACACGAGAATTCGAGTTTAAATAGAAGTTTTCAAGTTTAAGAGAAGAAAGTTGTGTTACTTGTTTGGGTTAAGCAAATTGGTGAAGCAGAAATGTTCTTTTTTCACCCAGTTGTGCAGTACAGAAGAAACGTTGATAATCCTTCCTTGAATTCCCATGTTCGTTGCTGTATCTACCATCTTATCTAACAATAACTCTGTTAACAGGAAATGACCTGCCAAAAAAAAGGGATTAATAACTAGAGATAATTAAAAGACCGAAGGTAAAACCTAAATTTACAATTTGATTTCTCTACCTTTTTTTTTTTGAATTGATTTTCGCACACCCTTAAGTACGATCCGCTTTCTTTTGTTCTTTTTATTCATGTGAATTTGAACATCACCTCTTCATTTTTTGGAAAAATGGTAGTAGCGTAAATTTACACAAATAAGAACAAAAAAGTGAGTCCTGATGCTAAAACAGAGAGTGCATAAATAACTACGCTTGTCTTACTTTTCTTTCTTTCTTTCTAAGCCAAAAAGGGTAGAGACCATAGCAACCTTTCTATGTACGTGAGCATAGAAATTGCAGATCCACGGCTGTCCCTATAAAGGACCAAAAAGCCATCCTACCGTCCCACCAATAGTTAGTGGAACACAGGTTTCATAGAAGAGCAAAATTCAAGGGGTCATCGATCACACGACTCGAAACCTTGGGCCACTTGGGAGTAAGCCACCCTTTTTTTTTTTTTTTTGATCATTTAAAAGGGTGGAAGGGGACGACCAGCGTAACAACTTCCTTTGAGCGTTACCATAGGTGCTCCCTACCCGCTATGGAATGTCCGATTTGAGCCATAGCTACTGTCCGTGAGGACAGGTCGTCACCAGAACATCACCTAGGAACAGGATGGCAAGGGAACAAATCTCCCATTCCCTTGTCACTGACAAAACTCGAACCCAAATCTTGCCTGTGAATGAAGGAGGCTTTTGCCATCCAATACCACCACCGGTGGTGGAGTAAGCCACCCTTGGTGGGTGGTTTTTCCATCATAACCTCCATAGATTTATGATCCAAAGGCTTCGGCTTCAGAAGTCAGTCAAGAGAGTTTGGGCTAGATTTTTGTTTTTGTCGAGTTTGGGCATCATCTGGGCTACTGAGAACAGTTTCATGGTCTAAAGCCCATAATGGGAGATAAGTGCATTTTTTTTTTTTTAAAACCAAGTGTCCGGGCCAGTTTCCCTCACTTTAACTAATCTTGGGAACCAAACCCACCGTCTATTAGCGGAAGCCCCATTTAAAGTCAGATCAAGCAAAGATTTGTATAGACTAATCTCAAAGTAGTTGATAGCACCTAAGTGATTCCGAACGTGAGATTTTAAAAGGAAGCAAACCGTTAATAACTCTCGAGTCTTTATTACCGGGCTAACCCTTAGGGCCCGATTGGATGCAGTCAAAGGGAGGGGATGAGGAGTTGATGAGATGTTTTTGCCTTGGTTTGGCAAACAAAAGCGCACCAGATTAAATCATCCAAAGTCATTGTTGGAACTAAATTAATAATAGTACACCCTGGGGGTATTATTTATGGACAATCTTTGAGGTGTCCATATTATAAGAAGGGCAGATGAGGCTCTTCTCATCCCCCTCCCCCAATATTTCAATTACTCGGTTGTGTTTGATTGAGAGCTTAGTTTAGTTTAGTTTTAGTAGTGGGTGGAGAGAGAAATAGAGTAATAATTGAAGATAGGGGTAATGATTGGAGAGAGATAGAGAGATGTGAAAGTAATAATTGAAAAAATAGAGTAATGATTGAAGAAAGAAGTATGGTAATAATTGAAAAACAAAACAAAAACAAAACAAAAATGGCAAACGAACAAAGCCGCTATTTTTATGCCTCCTTTTTATCAAAACTAAATACTATTTTATGCCTCATTTTTAACTTCATCCAAACCAACTAATACTATTTTTATCTACCTTCTATAAAAGTCACATCAATGTGAGTTCACTTTCCATAAATAATACCATATATTATCTTATTCCCTCTATAAATAATACCCAAAAACTCATCCCGCGCCCAATTGAGACTAGGGTTGTAGTACGATAAGTGCTTTGCTAGCTAGGAGCCCCTAGTTAAAAGTGAAAAAGTGGGAGATTTACCCAAGTAATTTGTTGCAAAAGTCATCTCAATTTTGTCTTCAGAGAACTCCAGCTTTTGTGAGAATTTCCCAGCATTGTTTCTGCACATGATTTCACATCCACCATCAGCAACAGTACTACTTCTCTCTAATAGGTTAAAAAGAGAGGAACGAAAAACAAACAGACAAAAACTTGGTAGGAAAAAATGAAAACTCACATGAGAATGTTGAGGGGTAATCCAAGAGACAAGAATTCAGTACAAAATCTCTTGACTGAAGCAAAGGAGCTCAAATCAATCTCCAACAATATGATCTCAGCCTTTGGAGACTCCTTTTGAATTCTTTCCCTAACCTCGCTGGCTATTTTCAAGTCCCTTGCCGGAATAACAACTCTCACACCTCTCTTCGCCAATACTCTCGCAATTTCAGCACCGATCCCTGACGTTGCACCTTTTACCCAAAAAAAAATGCACGAAATAATTAGCATTATATATTTGCTTATTCTTTGTACTAACTAAAATAAAATAAAAATAAAAATATTTCCAACTTTTTAATACTATCAAAATATGAAGATTTTTTTTCACGAGACAATATTATGAAGGTCTTTTTTTATGGTGAAGGTGACATCACTGGTAGAAAGCAGTGACCTAGTAAGAGCCAATGAAAGAGAACTATTCAAAAGAGACAAAACTGTATCCTCCTGGAATCAAAATGGTCCACTCAATCTAATAAATTATGTATGCTTTTTCTTTTCTTTTTTTGAAACTAATTCTGTATGCTTCATACACAAAAGATATGTGCTCTCGACATTATCATCAACTATATTCCTCCAGGGAATTATGTTGGTTGGATATATTCGAATTTTAAAATTTACATGGCAATTCCATCGAAGGGTTCATGTAGAAGAGAGAGAGAGAGAGAGAGAGAGAGAGAGGGTGTTTCATTAATTTCTATAGTACAAAATAAAGAAAACATGACAAATGCAAATTCACCTATTTGAATATTAAAGAAATTTCCATTTCCTTCAAGTGGTGAACCCGAAGGTAGCAGATGGAAAATGAGAGAAAGATGAAAGAGAAAGTCATGAACTCTACTCACAACTTATACATGCATGTATAATAAACACATCAATGAATGAAAAAGAATAGCAGAAGGTTTAGTTTAAAAAATAAAAAATAAAACCTTAACATTCTGCTATTCTTTTTCAATCGGCAACTGTGAAACCTTACTCCCAAAAAATTACGAGTCCTTTGAATATTTCAGCATGCCAGGGGAAGACAAATAAGAAAAAGAAAGTTTTATTTGATAAAAATCGGGCAACAATAAATATGAAACCTTGGTTTCTCAATATATATATATATATATATAACTTGGTTTCTCAGAGAAGAAATGAGTTATGTGTGTTTTAGAGAGAGAATGGTGTTGAGAGTAATTACGTACCAGTGACAATTGCAGTGAGTTGAGAATTAGGGAGTGAGAATAAAGAAGAAGAAGAATCTTGAGTAACTTGCTCAGCTGTGGAGTTGGATCCATACCCACTTGGCCCTGCTATTCCTGCCAAGTACCTCAGTGTTTCCTTCATGATAATACTCAACTTTTTCACAACCTTACCCACCAACATGCAACTATATATGCTGGAAATTTATATATGTATACACAGAGAGAGAGAGAGAGAGAGAGAGAGAGAGAGAGAGAGAGAGAGAGAGAGAGAGAGAGTTTTTGCTGACACAATTTTCGTACAGAATGATGCGCCTTTTGTGTCCTTTTGTTTAAAAACAAGAAAACCAAGTTTATGATGAAAAAATTTCATGAAAAATGGAGCAGGATCATTGTCAGTTACTGGAGGATCTTTTGAGGGTCCTTGGGGATTAAGTTCGATGACCGGAACCATTTACTTTTTCGACATTAGCAAAAATATTAGTCATGGCAAAAAGTACGCTTGTCAATATCAATTGGAATATATGGTTTCATAAATAGATTCATGTGAAAGAAATGGGTTTTGATCACTGTTTCAATCTTTGATTTTGACATAAATATTTTCAAAACCATATTAATCTATATCGAATGAACATAATTTTTGGGATGACTAGTCTTCTCGACAAGTTTTAAAAGTGTGATTTTGATGATCACATCCGGCTCGCAAAAAAGACTCACAAAATAAGGGCCAGTAGGATGGTTGAGTTCTTGAAGAAGAGCTGAATCCTTAATTAAAATGCTAACCGTACACAACCCAACTTTCTAAATTCAAGAATGTCGTCCCACTACATTACTGCCAGGGGTGCACTGTCAAATGTAGGGTTTCACACCCCGAGCTGTTCACGATTAACATGAGACTCGACTCGTTTAGTGCTCATCTCGTTAATTACTAAGCAAGTCAGACTCAAGTTTAATTAAAGTTCATTCGGTACACAAGTCAAGCTCAAGTTAGTTGTATCTTGATTGATTTTTCATAAAAGTTCAGTTTGTCTTAGTTGTCTAGAGAGATTCATTTAGTAAACGAATAGAACTCGAATAGTACCATACTAAATAATCCAAGCTTGAACTCGATTATTTCTCAACTTGGCTGGACTTGTTTGTAGCCCTTTCAATGTTTCTTTGGTAGGAACGTTGCCTAGTCCATGCACCACAAAAATATATACGGTGTGACGTACCTGACCAGTGGGATCATAACTGCATATTGATATCAGAATATTCTCTTACTTTTTTTCAGTAACCACAGAGATCGACCAGGGATTGGTTGAGACCATCTAATTTGGTGTTCCACCCCAGTAGCTGATCTTTTGAGCATGCCACTGTTGAAATTTGAAAATCCGCTAAATATTGACATACTATTATAGCTGTCTGCCTTTATTCATTGGATGTCTTGTCTTCTTTTTGGTTGGCTGGAGAATAAGTTTTATTATCACCTGGGTGGTTTTTTGCTATTTCAAGTGATGAAGCCTTCACTTCCCTTGTAAGCATAAACTAGCATGCTAGCTCAGTAGCTGTCAAGGGATGGATGGTGGGAAAAGATGGAAACAGTGAAAACACTGGTCTGAGCTACTGAGCTAGCATGCTTCAAGGGATGGTGGGAAATCGAGCAAAGATATGAGCCGTCAATTTTTGAGATGAATGGTCAAACGATCCAAACCCAATAAGAGATGGTGGGAAATTGACGGCTCAGATCATTGCTCGGTCAAGATTTGAGCTTGGTTAAGATCTAAGCCGTCGATAGCTGAGATGAGCGGTCGGATTGATGGCTCGACACCCGCTTGGCAGCAATCCCCCATTCCTAGTCAAAAAGTCTACCAACGCAACTTTAAAATAGAATTTTAAACACAATTGCGTCCAGAGAGCCGTTTGATGGGTGTGGACTCATGTGCATGTGGCTCTGGACGCAGTTATGTCGGAAATTGAGTTCTTAATAAAGTTATATTGGTAGCAATAGTGCTCATACTCTAATAGCCCGTGAGTTACCTTTAAACTTCTACTTCAATATAGCAATGATTTCTGCACCCCAATTTTAGAGAAATACAATATTTCATAATTATCATTGATCAGTGCATTTTTTAAAATTATAGGAGTATTTTGTGTGGTTTCAATCACTAAAGTAAAGAAAAAATTCAGAATGAGTATATAGGAAAATTACATTCTAATTTTAATCTTAAATTTAGTGATTGAAACCACGCAAATTAAATATAATTTGAAATTAATTAATGGTCCAAATTTACTTTGAAATGAATCTAGACCATTGATTTCTCATTTCGGAGTACATAGAATTATTGGTGTCTTAATTGCCGACCTTACATCATCTGCATGCCATCATCAATTTAATTATTTAGGAAATTAGTAGAAGGTTTATTTTGGAAAGGCCCTTGAATTTTTCCTTTTTTTCATGAAGAGCGAGAAATTTTTCAGTGCCAGGTTGGTATCACGTGATGCCTGTTCGGCGCATCTGGACTATCCATTTCGGTTTTGGACGGCTCAGATTTGGAGAGAGAAAAAGGAGAGAGAGTAGTGGGGTGAGAGGAGATAGAGGGTTTTAATCTGAACCGTCCAACACACTTTTGAACGACTTGGATGAGCTACTCGGATGTCACGTGGGCACGGCCACGTGGTACCACCCGGTATCCAAAAATTTCTCACACACAGTCAAGGTTATTAAAGTAGGAGAGCTGCTACACACACAGCAGTTTGTGCACAGATTGTGCACAGATTTTTTTGTGGGGCCCACCACGGGTCCCACACAAATCATCCGAGCCGTTCATTAAATGTAAAACAGTTTTTCAAAGGTCCCCGTAAAAAATAGGCTCAATCCAATACCTATAGGTGCTTCATCCAACCATTTAACTTTTCATTCAGATTTTCGGTTAATGAAAAGTTATGTGGTTGGATCGAGCACTTATAGGTATCAGATTGAGCTTATTTTATATGGGGTCTTTTGAAAAAGTGTTTTACATTTAATGAACGGCTCGGATGATTCGTGTGGGACCCGTGGTGGGCCCCACAATAAAATCTGTGCACAATCTGTGCACAAAGTGTATGTGTGTGTAGACTTTCTGTTAAAGTAGTTGCTTCAGTCACGCAAGGCCTTTGTTAACAATTTTAGAGAGAGAGAGCGCGCGCGCTAGGGCTCTACAAAGGGTGCAAGCGTGCGGCCATGATTCATTGGTTCGTGGTATATACTTATTGGTAAGGACCTCTCACACGTGCACATGATGGAAAACAAGAAGTAAAAAAGTAGGAGTAGTGATTTTGGCCAAGGATATTCCGAGAATTTTAAGACCCGAGATTAA